>NC_061510.1:26773621-26934701 GCF_022539505.1 Lolium rigidum | reverse complement strand
TGCGATTGCTTCAACGCCATCTCTGTCTTCTCAGTCTTTTATTCTTACACATGTACTGTGGCCCATTGTTCGCCGCACGGGCTCACCACCTACCCCATAACGTCCATTTATTAGAGCATCTCCACTCGTCCCCCCGAACAGGACCCCGGCGAGCGTTTTTTCCATCCGGACGGCGTAATTCGGCCCAGTCGCGCCCCCGGTTCCTCGTTTTCGTCCGGATTTGGGCCTAAATTCATCTGGCGATCCCACGCCATCCCCGGCCCCCCGGGGAGCGCTCGGGGACTCCGGACGAAACGAAAGCGCGCGTGGCCCCAACTTGTCGGCGACAATGGCCTCCGATCTACGGCAATACCCTCGTCTTCCCGATCTACGGCAATACCCTCGTCGAACGAAAGCTTTGAAATCTCAAGTGGTGCAACATAGATAGATTATATATATTTCGAATATAATTCGAATAAACATAAAAATTACATATAAAAACTTTAAAACAAACTTAAACTACTTCTTCTTCCTACGTGGCCCCGCCTCATCGTCGTCGCGGCGACGCTTCCGGCTCGTCACCTTCTCGTCGGAGGAAGTTGAGTCCTCCTCCTCGTCGGTGTCCTCGGCCTCTTCGTCGTCCTCCTCCTTTTCCTCGGCCTCTTCCTCCTCCTTTTCCTCGGCCTCTTCCTCGGCCTCGCTCCTTGGCCTCTTCCTCCTCCTCCTCGTCCTCCTCCTCGTCATCCCATTCGTCCTCGGCCGGCCGGCGGAGGGGAATCGTCGCTGCTCGGACGATGCGGCTTTATCCCACCAATGGCGCCATCCGAGGCGGCTTCCTCGTTGTCGGTGTCCGATGGCCAAGAGAGATCGCTCATGGTTGAACGGAGGATGGTGACGAGAGAACGGATGAATGGCGTCGGCCGTCGGAAACCGTATATGTAGGTCTCTCGACGAAGAGAGCGGCGGTTGCTCTTCCGCGGAGTTCGTGCTCCATTACGGCGGTTCTCGCATCGAGGCCACTTCGACCGTTCCCGACGAGTCGTTTCGGCTCTCCAGACCACTTCGCGACGGTTCAATGCGTCGAGGGAACTCCGACGATTGCCCTTCCCGGTGATTGCGCCATCGCTATGCACGCGGTGGGTGCGCGTCCATGGACTCGCGGCTGGAAAAATGGGCCTCCCCAGGCCAAAAACTACATCCATCCGGCGCTAAATAACGCCGGATTTCGGCCTGGGGAGCCCCAACGGCTGGGGATGCTCTTAGGATCGCACACGATTGTGTGCTCCACCCACTCCACCTCACTTTTTCATCACTAATTTCTTTTATTTACATGTGTAATTGCGTATCTTATTTATAGACAAACTAGTGGTTCTTAGTACTCCTTGATAGAGTATCCACCAGTAAACACTATGATGGCTTCAATGGCATCTCAATCTTCTCAGAATTTTATTCTCACGTGTGTGTTGTGGTTCAATGACCGCCACACGGACTCGCCATCTACCACACATCGTCCAGAGCGTGCATGATCATTAGCTCCACCCACTCCACTTCACTTCTTCGTTACTAATTTCTTTCATTTATATGTGTAATCGTGTATCTTGTATGCAGACAAACTGTGATCCTCGATAGAGCATCGAGGAGCAAACACTACGATGGCTTCAGTGGCATCTCGGTATTATCAGCCTTTCATTCTGACACGTGTATTGTGGCCCACTGTTCTCCGCACGGGCTCGCCACCTACCCCACAACGTCCATTTATTAAGATCGTGCACGCTCGTTCGCACTACTCACTCCGCTTCACTTCTTCATCACTAATTTCTTTCATTTACGTGTGTAATTATGTATGTTGTATGTAGACAAACTAGTTTTTCTAATACAATATAGTGTGCTTGTCAGCCTTTGATTTTCACGTGTGTGTTGTGGCCCACTATCCACCGCACGGGCTCTCGCCACCTACCTCACAGCGCCCATTAATTAGGGTCGCGTGTGCCGGTTCGCTTCGCCCACTCCAATTCGCTTCTTCATCACTAATTTCTTTCCTTTTTTGTGTGTAATTACTAAATTATATGTAGGTGAAATAGTTGTCCTAGTACAATGTAGCGAGCTCTTCGATCCGGGGGAGACACTTTGTTGGGTCGAGGACATCTCAACATTTCTTTCCCATGTGTTCTCCTCACGTGTTTGCGCCCTTGGCCCACAGTTTGCCGCATGGGCTCGCCCCCTAACCTATAGCGCACATTTATTAGGATCTCGCACGCTTGATCTCCCCACTTCACTTCATCATCACTAATTTCTTTCATTTTTGTGTGTAATGGCATATCTTATCCGCATATAAACTAGTTGTTCTAGTATGATGTAGTGTGCTTCTCGGTCGAAGGGAGACACTTTGTTGACGTCAACTATATCTTAGCCTCTTTTTTCCACACAGTCACGTGTGTGTGTCCATGACACACGGTCCGTCGGGAGTTCGCCACCTACCTCATAGTGTCTTGTTATTAGGATTGTGCACACTCCTTTGCCCCACCCACTCCAATTCACTTCTCTAACTCTAAATTATTTCCTTTTCGTGAGTAACAACTATGTATCATGTGTGCATATAAACTATTTTGTATACTAAATCAGCCACACTGACCCCACAACGTCAGCTGACACTTACCCCACAACGGAGGGAGCTGAACAATCTAGCGTGATCCTTGATCGAGCATATGAGGGCAGAAATTTTACTAGCGTCAGCGAGATATTATCCTTTTTCCCACGTGTTTTCCTCGCATGTGTTCCCTAGCCCATAGTCGATCCGCACAGGCTCGCCACCTACCCCACAACATCCATTTATTAGGATCGTGAATGCTCGTTTGCCCCACCTACACCACTTCACTTCTCCAACACTAATTATGTTCCCAATCATCTGTAATTTTGTATCTTATATGTAATTGAACTATTTGTTCCACTAAATCAACGACACTATTAGTTTTCCCATTTTCTAAGCATAATGCAATGTGTTCTCCAGTTTTGCATCAGTTAGGTGAGACAAAGGTTTTGAGTTTACCGTGACCACGAGACTAAATCAGTTGTTTCATCTTTCCTTTTCTTCAAAAAAGATGTATTTCTTGTTTCCTAGCCTCAGTATCTTGTGTGAAAACAAACTTAGTCCCAAAAAATCGAGATATAGGATACACACTTTGATGGCCTCAGCGGCATCTCATCCTTTTCCCCCACGTGTCTGCCCTTGGCCCACCGTCCGCCCCACGGGTGCAACCTAGCCCACGGTATCTATTTATAAGGACCACATGCTCCTTTGCCCCGCCCACTCCACTTCAGTTCTCCACTCACACTCACCGACTTCTATTTCCTGACTCCTGTCGTAGCCACACCTTTCTCGTTGAAGTCGCCATGCATTTCTTACCCATTTTTTTTAATTGTAGCGGTAACACTACATTTTCTTTGTATCATTTTCATTTTTTCACAAACACTAATTTCTATCCATTTCGTGTGTATTTGTGTATTAGTATGTAGATGAAGTATTTATTGTATTACAATGTAACGTGCTCCTCGATCGAGCATCGAGGGGAAAATACTTTGTTGGCATCAAAGCCATCTTAACTTTTTTCTCACGAGTTCCTCTCGTGTATGCCCCTGCCTACCATCCTCCGCGCAGGCTCACCAACAACGGCGCATCGTCCATTTATTAGGATTGCGCACCTTTGTTTGTCCCACCCACTACACTACCTTTCTCCAATCACACACGCGACACTTTCTGGCCTCCTATCTAAGCTGCACCTTTGTCGTTGGTTCCAATGTGCCAAATCGACATATTAGCTCAGCCCATAGCAGTCTCACTTGTCAACATGCCCAACTGGTGGGTGCGTTCGATGGGGCGCAATAGTCGCGATGTTGCGCGTCGAGGCGTCCCTCCCATGCGCCTGTTGAGACCCTTGGTTGTACAGGCGTAGCTCGCGCCGGTTCTCCTTCCCGTGGCAACCATTCGGTCTGTACAAACGAAACAACCATGATGCCCGCTTCTCGACGCACCGGATGGCTTCATCTGTGTCCCACAACACTCGTCGCTGACCTTTGCAGATGACTGAGCAAGTGTCATCGGTTAGCCGCCACCTGGGCTCCTGCATCGTGAACCATGACTTCCAATTGGATAGGGTAGTATATTTCTATATGTGAAAATAATCAAAATGCAATAAAATTATTAGGAAAAGGGAAATATTGAATTCTACTTGATGTCATCGAGGTGGCAGTTGAACCCTAATAAGATTCACGTAGCACCGCTGCCAGCTTCTGATGTCAAACTTCATGGACTAGCTATGCACTAGCTAACGCAACCAAACATTTGAAGGGATGGAAAGAGGGTTGGAAAATCCACTTATACACTTCAACACCCCCTCTTATGTGTGTATCGGGAAGAGAAAGCCAACACATGAATACAAGAACAATCTCGCATAAAGTGGCCTAAGCGGAGTAACACCAATTTATTAATAAATTGTGAAAAGCCAAGGCTCGAACTCAATACTTTAGGCATTGAGACCATGTCAAGCTATATGAATCAGTAAATGCAACCGAAAGTCCGAAGTGATGGAAAGGATTAGACAATCCAGTTATACACTTCAACAACTGACCCTAGCGCATTTCGCAGATACCCTCTATGCCTTCGACTCGCCAGAGTGGGATAAAGTATTTTACACCGAGCACGAGATTCTTGGGATAGCTCATTTGCCAAAGGGCCGCCCACATCTTGGTTTCGAGAGAAACGTATCGCCGATCGGGTACAACCACAAGGACGCCAGGAATACCGGTGGTGACTTGTACTACGGCTTTCAGTGGACTACTCACCACTAGTGGGTATCCTGGCGGCAACAATAACATGGCCCTTTGTCCTCATTGACTCCAACATCGACGTCTAGATTTAGGGTTTCCTTTTAGGTTTGTTTTAAGGGTGTGTCTATGTCTAAGTTGACTGAGATTTTCTTAAGTCTCAGTCAACTCAGAAAAGTGCAACTGCAGTTCAAAAAAAAGTGCAACTCGGTTTAGTTGCACATTTCTAGCAGAAAAGTGCAATTGCAATTTTTTAACATAAAAGTGCAACTCAAACACTTTTTTGTAATTGACTTAGACTTAAGAAAATCTCAGAGACATAGCAAAACCGTTGTTTTAAATGTTTTAGTTAGTATTTTTTTTGTCTTAGTTGCATTATCATATTTTTTCTCGCTTCAATTTCGATTAAATATAAATTTAAATATTTGTTCGTTTTGGAAACACCGTTCAGTGTTGCGGGGTGTATAGTGCGCGAACACATCTCCGCCGCCCTCAAAGGGACAATATCGAACAAAAGAGGGGGAACCCCTTGGAGATGGAGATTCATGACCGTTGCAGGCTGAACTATGGAGTGGGAAAATCGTACCGTCCAAGGAGTACGTTACAACCATGGTCGTTATAGGTTGCCAAACTTTGCATCCTCTGTGTCTGCTTTCCCATTTCGAGCGTTCAGATAAGGATTCATGCCTATTGTATTTAGTTGCCAACAATAAGGCCAGATAAGGATGCATTTTCTACATGAATTCCATCCTTGTTTTCGCCAACACTAGCTTCTTTCCTATTCTTGCGTGCGTAGTTTCCATTTCCGATTTCAATATTGTAGCGTGCTAGCTCCTCGATCAATATTTTCCCGCAAGTGTTTGTAGCGTTTCTGCCCGCGAGCTTCGAAAAGTGAATGGGCAGCCCTTCAATCCGTTTCTGGGCGTCGAGGAACGGCCACGCGAGCTTCGTTGCTGTCTCGTCTAGGGGCAACATTTTTAGAAGTATACCCAGAAGAAAGCAATAGGCCACCGGCACTCGAGAACGATGGTACGTTTGTCCCGTAGAACCGATAGATGTTTTTCACTCTGCACCGAAATAAGTTCAGTGGTACGTTTGGAGGGCGTTTGGTAGACTGCATGGGGGAGGATCCGTGGGCTAAGTTCCGTGCATGTTTCTCTGTTGCAAATGCATTTTGATTAATCCATCTACGTCCACTGAAACGAAACCTACAACATGGTAGTGAGGAATGATGAGGTGAAGCTACTCCTAAGAAAATTTTAAACGCTCGGCCATGTGTGAAGAATTTGAGGAAATTCGCTAAATATGCTCTAAACATGAAAACGAAATTTACAATTTATAACAAACAAAACTCGAAACCATTTGTCAGAATGAACTCATATCGTTGAGTCGCATATTTTTCATGTACAACTTATATTGAATCAAACATACTTGTGTTGATTACAAGAGAGTAGCTGATGGAGGTGCAATGAGGGTGAGCTAAATCAAAGGACTCGTGCTAAAGTTGCGGGCTCGCTAGAAACTACCAATTCAAGCATTTCTTCTAGAATAGATCCAACATTACTTTTAAAACCGGTTCATACACAACACTGAAGGACTGCGGGCAACCAAACAAACCATGTTCATTTTCTCCAATATGGGTCAAATAACCTCGACCCTCGAGCAGTGGCGTACCTATAGGGTGGGCCATGATCCACCCCAAAATTTGAAAAAAAAATCTACCCTTAATTTTAAAATATTAGCTATACTCATTTAGCAAATTTTAATCATAATTGGGGAACGCAAACACCCTTTTGGAAGCTGTGCCCACCCTCTAATTCTCTTCTGCCTCCGCCACTGCCCTCGAGGGGTTATCAGACGCGCACTTGTTCGACCGGTCACCCCGATCTCAGAAAACCAAAATTGTACGTGCGGTACGAGAGACCGAGCTCTTCCATCACCTACCCTTGCATTTGAACAGCGACTTCACGATTCGTTGATTCGGACCAAGCAGGCTTCAGTTGTTTACTAGTGCAACATCGGACTGTCAACACGGCCTTCTTTCAAGTCTCTGGCGACACGACCTGACCTGGTCAGGTAAGTCACCGGATTGATGCACGACCGATTCTACCATTTCAAGTACCACGACAAGCAGACCAGGACAACTATTTGCAACTTATCTGTATTATAGTACTAGCTTGCTTTTGCAATTTTCTAAGTTGATGGCTTACCTGGCACGCACACGGGCAACTCCACGTCTCCACCATGCATGTTGATTAAACAAGTTCATCCGTATCTCAAAAGGGAAGCAAAAGAACAATTCAGGCCTGCCTGTCGATCCTCTTCTACCTCCTGCGTCCGCGCGCCCTAGACTCCTAGAGCCACCAAATAGCTTCCTGGTCGAGCGTATAGAGATTCGTTTTAAACTGCTCAAGTAGTAGTAGAAAAGGATTTCGCAGGCACTCTCTTTTCCCCCCTCGTCTCTCTCGAAGCTCTACAGTAGCTTGGCCGTTCTCCTCCTTTGACCGGGCTCTCTGTGGCCTCTCCGCCGGAATAGCCGGTTGGAGTTGGTCTGGAGCAGCGCCGGAGTAGCTAGGTTTAGTTTCTGTTCTTGTTGTTGATGAGTTTCGGCTTTATGCCGCGTTTGGGCTGTTTGCCCCTAGTTGGGAGCGGGTCTTCAGATCCTGATCAGATCCGAAGTCTAGGATTCTTCTTTTTCGTTTTCCTGCTTCTGTGGTTGAAGGGGAATACGGAAGAGAAGGTTGCCGTTCCACCAAATAAGATCGAGTTTGGCCGTTGTGTCTTGTGGGAGAGCAGCGGTGTGGATGGGCATCCTATGGCCTGGCGTGGTGGCGAGGGGAGGACGCAGGCCATCTTACCTTGTTCTTCTGCAGGCACTTGGCGGGGTGACCGTGGCGACCATCTGGTGATGCTGAGGCGCTGTGCGGTGGATCCTCCTCTGGCCGGCCGTGGAGGCGAGGGGAGGAGGCGAAGCAGCAAGCTTTCTTGTGCGTCGGCAGGGTGGTGGCTCCGGTGTTCGCTGCAGCAACGAGCGGATCACGCAGTGGCCTTGATTGCCTCTGCGACCTTCGGCCGATATGGCGGCCCGTATGAGCGCCAAGATGGCGTCTTCTTCAACCTCTATTGCAGAGGCCCCCTCAAGAGCTTCCCGTCGGAATCAGCGGCTTCTCTCCGTCAAGTGGTTCGTCCCCGGCGGAGTCAAGGCGGCCGGCGATGGTGGCGCAGCATCGGTGGAGAGGACGTTGGATTTGATTGCTTTTCCTATTCTGGTTCCAGGGTTCTTTGCGTAATTGTCAAGGACTGTGCTGTTTCCTTGTTTTATTCTCAGGGTCCTGTTTGTAAACTGTATCCACCGACGGTAATATAAAGACTGCAGCTCTGGGTCCTTGGAAAAAAAAAAAAAAAAAAAAAAGTAGTAGTAGAAAACATGCTCACGTGCACTGACAGCCTTGGGAAGACTAAACAATCTGGTTTGGCAGGCGATTACAGCCGGGTAACAGCCAAAAGCATCGCTAGATCGATGGCAACTGATGCATAATTAGGCCATCTCAAAGGGGCGATGCATTTTGGATGCTCAAATAATCCATATGTGTCTGTTGGCGTTGTCTAGCGGACGCGAAAATGATTGTTTTTGTCCGCGCGTCCATTTCGTCTGGGGTGCCTCTAGCGGTTCGACACATTTGTACGTCAGCATAAATTGAGATGTTTCAAAGCAACAAAATAAACAAGTTCAAAGAAGTCTTAGTTATTACATCTAATTTTTTAAAAATCTATATGAAAATAAGATGGTATTCCTTAATCTAGGCATTGTCTTCATGGTCATCAAATGCCATTGATGCTCAATCAGATCTGTCTGTAGGCGTCTGCACACGATCTCGTCAGTAACTTCTACATTCATATGCAGATACTCGTCCCAGGATAATGCCCCAGGGATTGACGCAACCAACTCACCTTGAAATTCTGATTGATGCTCATTGTGGCCATTAAGACGCTCGTTCTCAACGATCATGTTATCCATGATCACGCAGCATGTTTTTTTTTTGAACTTTTAACAGTAGAAAAGGCTCCTACTGCTTTTTGTATTAAATCACCCTCTTGAGGGTGTAGCCATGGAAAATTTACATGGGGAAATTACAGGGGGGGGGGGGGCAGAGATAGAAGTTTACAAATTGTTAACAAAACTATGAATAAAAGGATGTAATGATTCTTTTGTTCTATGAACTAGCATAGTGAAGTCATCCTTAAATCTTCGCTTCCAAGAATCCACATGAGGTGTTATATTGTTGAACAAAGAGTTGTTTCTCTCCTTCCAAATGCTCCAGGCTGCGACAATAAATATTTCCATGAACATAGGCCTTGCCCATTGTGATCGTCCCTGTTCAATAATGTGACATCTATCCCCAGTTTGTTGCCAGGAGAAATTAAGGGTGGACCAACATTCAGCACTGAATTGACAATGAAAGAACAGATGTTCAATTGTTTCTTCAGGAGGAGAAGCACACAATAAGCAATTATATCCAGAATTGAGTGTGTAGTGTCTTCTTCTCAACATGTTTCTAGTATTGAGTCTGTCCGAGAGAATAAGCCAGCAGAAAAACTTCATCTTAGGTACACATTTTGTCTTCCATAGCCAGGAGAATGTAATATGGGGTTGCAGATCTCTAAAGCAGTATTGGTAAAAGCTCTTTGATGAGTATATGTCAGAACCCCAGGCATAGGTCCATTTATCATTGCTATCAATTTCCATATCAATATGAGTCACAACATTTTGTAGAGATCTTGTTTCTTCCATTGCTTGAGGGGACATAGGCAGATGAAAATTATCAGCCAGTCTGCTAGCAGTTAGGAAGTCCTGCACTGAAACATCTTCATTCTTAACATATGAGAATGCCCTGGGATACATTTCTGAGTGAATTCCATCCTCCCAATTGTCTTTCCAAAATAGTGCAGTGGAACCATCTCCAATTAAGATCTTTGTGATTCCTCTATAAATGGGAGTCAATTTGAGAATCTGTCTCCACCAGAAAGAACCACAGGGACTCATGGCATGAGGCACTTTGCCAATGTAGTAGGAATTCCAAATGAGGTAGACCCAGGGTGTGTCTGTTTTGTTATAAAATTTGTGCAGATACTTAAGAAGTAGACCCTGGTTTTGTATTTTGAGATTTAAAATGCCTAGACCACCCTTCTTCTTGGGCCTGCAGACCATATCCCATGCAGCCAAAGAGTTACATTTCTCTCCATCATCAGTCTTCTTATTCCATAAACAGTGCCTCCTGATTTTCTCAACATGCTCTAGGATTTTTGGGTTCAGTTGGATGGAGCACATAGTAAATGTGGCAATAGAAGAAAGAAGTGAATTAACCACTGTGACTCTTCCACTATATGACATCATTAGGAAGGTAGCAGAAACCCTTCGTTCAATGCGGTCCACTAAAGGCATTAAGTCTTGTACTGTGGGTTTTGTTGTTCCCAGAGGAAGTCCCAAGTAAGTAAATGGCATGGAGGCAGTAGAGCAACCTAGGATGTGAGCAATATTAGTAGCCCTTGAGTCAGACAGATTTATAGGGATGAGTGAAGACTTATGAAAATTGATCTTGAGTCCAGTTGAGGCAGCATATTTCTCCAGAATATCCTTCATCACCAAAATTTGCTGTGTATTGGCTGGCATTATAATGAGTGTGTCATCTGCATATTGTATCACTGGGAAATCCATACCATAATCAGGAGAAAAAGGTGCACTGATTAATCCATCCCTGAATGCTTTATTGATTACTGACTGAAGTAGATCAGCAGCAAGCACAAAAATCAATGGGGAAAGGGGATCACCTTGTCTGACCCCCCTCTTACAATGAAACTGTCTCCCAGGAACCCCATTTAACAATACAGATGACATCCCAGACTGGAATATGACAGTGATCCAATTGATCCACTTGTCATCAAATCCCATTTGCTTCATAATCTTGAGCATAGCAGAGTGATCTATTGTGTCAAAAGCCTTAGCAAAATCTAATTTGAGTAAAATAATTTCTTGCTTAGAAGCTTGACATTGATAGATGAATTCAAATGCCCATGCAAGACAGTCCTGTATAGTTCTTCCTTTAAGAAAGCCATATTGGTTCCTATGAACAATTTGCAAGACCTTCTTCTGTAGTCTATTTGCAAGAAGCTTTGTGAGGATTTTCAACACACAATTTAATAGTGTGATAGGCCTGTAGTCTCCTACCTCCTGGGGAGCTTGTATTTTTGGAATCAGAGTAATATATCCCATATTTATACTATCCAGGTTCAGCTTACCCTCATAGAAATCAAAGCATAATTGATACACATCTTCTTTAATAGTTTCCCAACAAGTCTTCAGAAATAACCCATTGAATCCATCTGGCCCAGGTGCCTTATCAATAGGCATAGACTTAATAATGTCATCAATTTCTGCTTTAGTGAAAGGCTGTGATAATTCTTCAAGACCATCCACTGGAGAAATAATCGAAGTTAAATCATATTGCATAACAGGGGAGTCACAAGTCCCTAGCCTTTCCTTGAATGCCTCAAAAATTAACTTCTCTTTATCTGCATGCTCAGTGACAATGGATCCATCAGGGAGGGCAAGTGTTACAATGGATCACGCAGCATGTTATCACCTCATGCATGGTCTTCAGCGACCATGTTCTTGCCGGGTGACGGACAATTGCCCACCGAGCTTGGAGCACACTAAATCCTCGCTCCACATCTTTCCTGCAAGTCGCCTGCATCTTGGCAAGCCTCTTCGTCTTCTCCGTGTTTGGATTACGAACAGTTTTCACCAGTGTGGCCCAGTCAGGGTAGATGTCATCAGGAAGATAATATGGGCTTGTCATATTCGTTTCCATTGACCTCGTAGCTCACCCGGAGAGTTTTGCCTTGTATAAGCCTGTTGAAAACTGGTGATCGGCGCAACACATTGATGTCATTGTTGTAACCGGTCATGCCAAAGAATGAATGCCAAATTCATAAATCTTGAGATATCACTGCTTTAAGAATGACAGTGCGTCCCTCCTCATGGTCGCTGTACTGACCTTGTCATCCAAAAGGAAAGTTCTTCCACTTTGAGTGCATGCAATCTATGCTACCAATCATGCCTGGGAACCCTCTAGAATCGTTGATAGATAGCAGCCGCCTTGTATCCTCAACTGTTGGCTCCCTAGAGTAATGTTGTCCGAACACGGCAACCACGGCTCGGTAAAAAGCGGTACATGGACTCAAGGCAGGTGCTCTCAGCCATTCGAAGATACTCATCGAATATATCAGCATACATTCCATATGATAACATGCGAATAGCTGCGGAACATTTTTGGTAGGAGGTGAAGCCTAGCGCACCTTTTGCAACGGGCCTGCATTGGAAGTAGGGATCGTGGTATCTGACGCCCCGTAGAATGACCATGAATAGGTCCCTTGACATCCTTTACCGGCGCCGGAACAATTTTGTCGGGAACACCAGATTGGTGCGGTGGAAGTAGTCCTTGTGGAGCCGGAGGTGCCCTTCCACTCTGTTACGCGGTAGGTTTTTTTAGCGGCCCTTGACAGAGCCCCGGTGCACCGGCGTCTGGCTGGCATTGTACTCGTGGAGGATGGAGGCCGCAACAGTAGCCATTGTCTGCGTCGACTGCGGGCTCCTCGTCGGAAGAGGAGTCAACGACCTCCGCGCGGAACTTGTCCAACATCTGCCACATGTCCATCTGCGTGGGTAGCAACTGCGGATCACTGGCCGCGCACAATAGCGCCAAAAACATGAGTAAGAAACCTACCGGCGCAATTGACCGAACCGGTCGTGGGCGGCGAGGCAAGGCGCGCAACCGGCAAAGTTTGGACCCGAAACAGGCGACATGTGCGCACCTGAGCCTACCCCAACTGAAATCCTGTTCTCCGGCGTGGCGAGGACCGAGCAACGACGTGTACTATGGCGGTGCGGCGGCGGGTGGGGTGGGGTGGTGGCGTCGCACTAGGGCAGCAAAGAATGGAAAAAATTAGCAAACCGAAGTGGTCGATTTCGTGTCCCTGACGTGCAGGACCGAGTAAGAAAAGGAGGACGCTCGACACGACCGCGCGGCATCCACGGAGACGCGAACCTGCCGCATATTTGGGCCGCGTTTGCGTCGCCGTGAATGGGCCGGTCACTTTGCGTCGTCCCGCTGAAGTAGGGCCTGACGCATTTTCGGTCTGCGCGGCCGCAAACGATCGCTCAGCGTTCGCCCCGGCAAATGAGTGTATAGACACCGTTGCTAGGACGGAGACGTGTTTGTTGCCGTTTGGGGCATGCTTGCAGCGGCTTTGGGGATTTATTTGAGCAGTGATTGAGAGTAGGGGTGCAGCCATGACAGCCGGTTATATATACTGCTTATGGTAAAAATTGGAAGCTTTCACTACAAGAGAATGTACATGTAGAAATGCTCTTACTTAGTTGTAGGGACACTTTCCATATTATCTCAAAACTATTATGCGCAGCGTCTCTATATATGTGATAAAAATAATGTCCTTACATTTAAAAGACACAAAAAGCGATACTATAGTGTGTCTCTAAAGTGAATAAAGGTGAAGAAACCTTGTGGAAACTAATAATTACCATATTTTCTTGCCACGGAAAATGAATGCATGCAGCTCAAGCTCGTCCGCCATCTCCACTTCGATGTACACGCCCCATGGCCTCGTTGGTCCTGGAGCTCGGTTGCTGGTCACACCGTCCCCGGCCAGCACTAGAGAAATTTTGTCAAAAAGGACCACCTGCCCCAGTTTAATGTCAAAAAGGACCACCTGTGAACGAAAATGCCAAAAATGTCGTGGCGGCAGCACGGCCAGGCGACGCGTGGCTCCTGCCGCCGGAGCCGGTGGTGGCAGGGCCTGCCGCCGTCAGCCGTGGCGGCATGTCCGCCTCCGTGAGCCGGCCGTGAACGTCGCGCAGCCTGCCGCCCTTGCCGGTGGCGGCAAGCCGACGTGGCATGAAGTGCTGCTGCCCCGACAGGCCTGCACAGCGCGCTGACGGCGCTGATTTCCATGTACTTTTTCGAATTATTGTACTGCTTTTTGGCTGATTGCACTGATTGAGGCATGTTCTGCTAAATTTTCCCGCCTAATTCTCTCGCTCAGTTCGCTATAAAAGCCAGCGTCGTGTGTGCCTAATTCTCTCGCTCAGTTCGCTGTTATTATTTGGTACACAAGTGCTCATACCTTAGCCAGCATGAGTGTGCCTTGCTCAGACCAGGATTTTAGACCGATGAAGGGAAAGAATGCAACTTTGCCGCCGGGGGTTAGAGCAGAGAGGTGTTGGTGCGGCCGCCTTGCGAAGGTGAAGGAAGTGGTGGATTTTTCGGATAAGTTCGGCATGAAATATTTCATGTGCGCATACTACGATCATGATCCACCCGCACATACAAGTTCATCGTCCTCGAGACCTGCGGTATGTTGTAACAGCATGATTAAAAATCATATTTGTATGTCATTAATTTTTATTTATTAATCGTCTTGTTTTTGTTGCAGTCTCCGCCGCCCCTTTGCAACTGGTTTCCCTTGGATAGACCGGGAGCAGCCGGATTGGGCTCGCCGTGAGGTGGAGGAAAAACAGAGGCGTGCGTGGGCAAGGTTCCATGAGGAGGAGCGTTTCGAAAAGGCTATTGCTAATGATAAAGCGTAAAGAGAGAGACAGATACAAAAATTAAGGGCAGAGCAAGCTCGAAATCGCGAGGTAAATCAGAAGCGGATGGATGATGAGGCTGCACGTAGGTATGCAGAGGAAGAGGTGCGCAGGGAGGCCCGTGAAGCGGAAAGAAAGAGATTAAGAGAAAGGGCTGCTGAGGCGCAGGCAGCAGAAGAACGCGGCGACAAGACTGGAAAATGGCCACGCTGGACGCAGGGCAAATAGAGTGATCTGTTGTAGTAACTACGTATTTTAAATTCTGTTTTACTTTCGCGTTGTATCTTAAATTCCGTTGTACTGATTAGCCGTATTTTAATTTAAGTTATATTTCCAACTTTATTTCGGCAGATGTATTAATAATAAATGTTGGTTTCCCGGAAAAAGTTCGCGCGTAAATTTTCCCGCCTAAAGTTCCCGCCTTATTTTTTCCCGCCAAAATTTCGCGCCATGAATTCCCGCCAAGATTTCCCGCCTTTTCTTCGAGCCGCGTGCTATAAAACCCCTCCCCGGGCATTCATTTGTTGTACACAATCGAAGTCGCCAGAAGATGGCTCCTCGGGGAGATCGTAGTTTTACTGCACGTATGGCTGCTCCTCTTATCTCCTCTGCTACTTCAGTTATGAGTGCCAATAACATAGAAAATGTCGAAGATCTGGTCACGAATGTGAATCTTCTCGTTGAGGTAGGCAAGCTTTTTTCTAAGCACGCAGGTATGCCTGGCCGAACTCCGGTGGAATTACGACAAGAGATTCTTAGGTTGCAAGCAAGGTTTGAGAAGAAGAAACCGAAGGATGAGAAGGAACAAGAAGAATTTCTAAGGTATCCATGTACATGGGCTTCCTCGACGGAGGATGACGAAGAAGTCTTCACGCCGAGGAGTCTGGCTAAGAGCAATGAATATTTCAAGGGAAAAAGCGCTGCATCCGCTTGCGTTGACTCGGACGATGATTTTATGCCACCGAGTAAGAAGGGAAAGGCTAGTTCATCATCGAAGAGCAAGAAGAAGGGAAAAAAGTGAAGCTTATAATGTTACTCGTAGCGTTTATTTCAAGTTGTGGTGTTGGCATTGCCGATGTATCTTCATTTTATGTTGTATTTTTGCATGTTCATGTATCTTATTTTGAAAAACTGGTTGAATAATTATTCAAAATTATAGAAATAAGTCTCATACATAGGTCATACATAGATAGAAATAATAGTAATATGGCAGAGTCGTCAACATATCACCCTTGTCGACGACGGCGTGGTGGTCTCTGCTTAGCACCGTAAGGCGACCAAGGATCCGGTATACGATGTTGGCACAAACCTCGACCGTACTGTTCGTGCTCCTCATCCGTGTGGGCCTCATAGTTCCGTGGTGGAGTTTGTAATACATGTTGAGATTGTGTCGCCGGAGGAATTAAACTGCCTTGTGTGCTTATAATGTCAGCTCCAAAGAATTCATTAAATATCCCTTGATTCTCAGTGTTGACTAGAAGTTCCGGGATAGTATTCTTCCTGCATATGCTCAGTACCCTGTGGCGGGGCCATATTGTGGCCGAAACCAGCTATCATGTTGGGCCAAGCAGGATCAAAAGATTGCTGCGTAAAAAAAATTAGTTGTAAGTAATAGACATGAATATTTTTATGGGAGAAATTATATATTAAAATTGAAGGAACCTGTGGAGGAGATATATTGTAGCCGAGTCCAGCTTCCGTCTCTGACCAGTCAGGTTCAAAAGATTGCTGCGGATGAAAAATATTCGTAAATAGTAGGCGTAATTTTATGTTGTATGAGTGATTATTTATAAAATATGAACATACGCGAGTGGTGTTGTCGATGTTTGAAGTCTCCCCTTGGGTGTATGAAAATCGTTCCCCGAACGGATTAGTAGAGAAAATATTCTCCTCCTATTTTTAATACGCAGAAGATAATATTTTTTGTAAAATCTTGTAGAAGAACGTACGCGCATTTATAATTTTAGATGTATCTGATAATACCTGTGTGGCGGCATGGGGCGGAGACATGCGAGCTGATTGTGAGCGGTCAAGTAGAGATGTGTCGACGCGTGCATATGATGGATTCCGCGTAGGAGGTTGGCTCGTACGCGCCATACTGCTCGTACGCGCCATACTGCTCGTACGCGCCATACTGGGTCTAGACGACGGTGCATCTGGCATGTCGTACTCTCGCGTAACAACATCGTCATCTCGAGCACAACCAAATCTTTTAAGCCCGTTCATGGCCGTATTAAAAATACGCATAATAAGGGACTTTCCTTCAGGAGTATTCACGTTTCGCAGCCGCAAAGCATCCGCCGCAGACCGAGCCATCTCCCTATATTCTTGTATCTGAAAATAGAAAATTCAAAGTATGAGAAAATGGTGTGGATATTTATTTCAATTGCAACAAACTCATATTTTTAAAGAATTGCAAGTACCGAGGTATCGCGATGGTATGCTGTTGTTCGTTCAGTCCCTACAACCAGTGAATCTGTCGTCCTCTCTGGTGGAGGACCGGTGAGCAAAATCCTAGTGCTATTGCGATACCAATGATTGTAGTGGTCGTATGTGACGTCACTATATGGTCTACCAATATAAGAAATAATTGTCGTTAGCACATGTATAAAAATAATCGAAATAATTGAATACAAAACGTACCTATGCTCTTGCACTACATCGGATGCCGCATAATTAATCCACAACTGTATCCACTGTCTATTACGACTGCTCCAGTCGGCACAATTCAAACCTTTATTATCTTGCCTGAAATCAAATGATATATTTAATTAGGAAGATGTAAGTCATAAATAAAATGCAATACATTTTATATTGAAATGAGCGCACTTACGTGTGAACTAGATCGTCAAGTCGCCTCGGTAATGGTGGTGGAACAACCTGATAGAGCCCAAACTGCCGCATAACACGCTCTGGGTTATATGTCTCAACCATCCAAAGAAAGAGGAGGTGGCAGCGTGTTAACCACAAGTCGGAGCCTGTATACATATCAGTTGTAGGTGGCTGAGCACCCCACACAGCACCATCATCCGTCCATGGGTTCCATCTGATCATGTGATCCTCTAGCCCCTCAAACTCCTGGTGGTATTCAGGGTAACAACCGTGCACCACATTTGTTGACCAATTTTTTTTAGCATGTACCCAACGAGATCCAAATGTCAGAGGGCCATGTATAGCATGCCCAAAATCATATGGGTGGATTATGTTGGATAGGTGGGGACGTCCAACAGGTAGGTACTCCCATGACCATAGCTGAAGAAACTCATAGCTGACGGCAAGTATGTGGCCTTTAGATTTTTTCTGGGTGGCATGACATAACCCCTGTATGTATGAGCAAGCATGGCTGAACCAAAGCTGTATATGGACCTGGGAGGTAAGGGGCCATCTACTATCTCTTCGGCAATTTTAATCAAACTGGGGAGAACAACGTCACCGTGTGACGAAGGGAACAGTATACCTAAGAGATACAACACATATGCAAATAAATGTCGTGCCAGCGTGACATTATCTGCATTGCCAGGTAAGTTAGCAAAATGTGTAACTATCCAGTTCAGAGGCACACCTCTAGGACGGTTCCCACTGCGGGTGTTAACAGGAAATGGAACACCAAGCCGTGCTTCAACCTGTAGCGGCCAATTACTAGAATATGCTTGGGGGACCACTGGATTACCAATGATAGGAAGAGCAGTAATCATGGACACATCTTTTAGGGTCGGTGTCAACTCTCCACAACGTAACTGAAAAGTGTGGGTCTCAGGTCTCCAACGATCAACAAGGGCTGACATAAGAGATGGGTCCAACAGAAACTTCTCTTTGCTTGATGTAAGCTTGGAATATGAAAGAAGTCCATGTGCGCGCAAGTGATCCATATAACGAGCGTGAACATGGAGCCTATTTTTGATGCCGCGTAGCCTGAAGGGCTGAGGGGGGTCGAAGTGGGTGTTCGGGTCCAACCATTGGTGACAACGGTGATCGGCATCAAACGACGCCTCTAAAAGGTCTGGTAAGTGCGACGTCATCACCTGTAAACATAATAATTATAAATATGCTACAAATATGAATAGAAATTATTATAAATATATTACAACACATTATGAATAGAAGTAATTATAAATTTATTATAGCAAATCATGCGCACAAATTATTATAAATATATTACATCACATCATGAATAGAAATAATCATAAATTTATTACAACAAATCATGACTACAAATTATTATAATTAACATCAAGCTGGGTTGTTGTTGCTACGGTACGGGCATTCCCTTCGCGCATGACCGGGACATCTGCAAACGCGACAACGGCGCGGTTCTCCCGTCTGACTATGGTCCATGTCATTTCTATGACGGTGAGATTGATGTCGACCCTTCGCGGTCCTCTTCAACGTCGTGTCCGGAACCCATATGGTGGATTTATCCGGCCATACATCCCTATAGTGCTGCCCAATGCCCCATGTCTAGAACTCACCATTCCATGTGTGCAGTAGGTTGTATGTGTTGAAGTACGGAGATATGTAGGACTGCACGCTGATGTTCTGTGCAGAAACAACCTTGAGGACATGACTACAAGGGTATCCCAAAAGTTTTGGCTTGTTACAACTGCACTCACACGAGCTAGTTCCGAGGGTGACAGCATGCTTTCTTGAGCCTCTGTGGTGGCCTCTCACAAACTTGGCGCGTACATGTATTTCCCACTTATTCCGAAGTGCGTCAATTTGACGGAAACCATGGCTTTGTGATTTTTTTGCTTTCTCGTCCGAGATGTCGCTGCATCTTTTCAGACCATGGCTTGTTCGGTGCGTCCCGAGCGTTGGCAACCTGGACTCGTCCGCAAAGTACGACAAAGTCCGGTTCCAAGTTTCAGTAATCAACGCCGTGATAGGGAGGGCGCGCACACCTTTCAGCACACCATTGTACACCTCGACATGTTGGTGGTCATTATGCCGTACCGTGCCCCGAGTCGTGAGAAAGCGCCCACTTGCTTAAATCGGGGCAACTCTCGGCAATCCACGTAGACAAATTAACTGTCCTGGTATTGCCCCTCCGATCTCTTCTCTGTGGCAACGCAGCTTTCTCAATTTCGGCATTGATTCCCCTCCAAATTGCATTCATCGTACCTACCGCACAACCAGATTTTTAAAATAATATTAGTAACATCCTACCTTAAATCATATTACTGTTTTAATAATTTCATTACAACACTTATTCTAACATGCCGGTAAGACTTTACGAAAATAATTAATCCTTCCTTTTCTAAATAATACGGCAAAAAAATACACAAGACAAAATATTAAAAGACATCATATATATACCTTAATTTGCAGATAGATATTCTTCCAAATAATAATTTACGCGCCACAATAATCCAAGTAATAACAGTGAGAGAGCATGTGCATACTTCAATCCACCTAAAATACACATTAAAATTTGCGAGTTAAAGCATGTTCCTAACATACGGTTATTAGTTCAACAAATTATCCATCTCTTTAATTTTCAGTCATACATGCAATAATAGTACGCTGCACTACGTGTTGTTCTATTTCAAATTAAATTACATCCTTCACAAAATCTCACTCGCTGTACATAATATGCTAATACAAGGTATATAGTTATAACATGTGCATGTTTCTTTTGTTTTACGATAATCCAAGAAGAATACACAGGGTCATCAACGAATAAAATCAACCTAACATACGCACACATTACTTAGAAAAATTAGACCATTTTCTCATATACGTCGTGTAGTTACGTCCAATAATACTACACTATAATAATACTACACTACATATAGTCATGCTGCATTTCAATTTCACTTATACGTATACAATAATACTACATTACACACCATCATGTTGCATTTCTAACTATAATTACGTGCTTCTAAAAATATTACAGTGCCTTACATGCTATGCTAATATAATGATGCGTGTCTACTTACTAGAAATGGAAACATAAAAATTATGCATGGACGAATAAAATCAAATATCCAAATGAACTAACCTTGTTGTTTTCCCTTCTATTGCATCATGCACTTAATCATTGCACTTAATCAACGAACTATGGTTGTGTTCTCAGCAAGAGAGGAGACTAACTAAGTGTGTTCTTTCAGCTCATACGGGAAGACAAAGGAGAGCAGCTGCGCGTGTTCGCGACAATGCAAGCAGCGGCTGGTTATAAAGCATGCGGCGCTGCATACTTTCGGTGGTCACGTTTACGTATCAGCAATCAATTTTCTGTACAACTACAGTCTCTAATAGAGCTGAAAGTGCAAAAAGTAGTGCCAAATAGACTCAAACCGGAGCAAACAGCCTCAGAATCAGAGACAGCTCGAATCTGACAAAGTTTGCGTGGGAATAAGAGCCATCAACTTCGGAATCCGCGTCGTCAACGCGCTGTGCAGAGCTGTGCGGCAGGCTGCCAGCTCAGCGTGCCGCCGGCAGCTACGGCGGCAGGGCGACGTCGGCGTCCGTCCGTCGACGGCCGGCTCACGGAGGCGGACATGCCGCCACGGCTGACGGCGGCAGGCCCTGCCGCCACCGGCTCCGGCGGCAGGCGCCACGCGTCGCCTGGCCGTGCTGCCGCCACGGCATTTTTGGCATTTCCGTTCACATGTGGTCCTTTTTGACATTAAACTGGGGCAGGTGGTACTTTTTGACAAAATTTCAGCACTAGAAGCACCTCCAAGCACTCATGTCGTTGTATCAGGGCATCTCGGCGGCCAAGGTGGAAGATGGGTAGAGCGTGTTGTTTTGGCTAGACAACTTTGTCAGCAGCGAGGCCATCGGCAGCAGGTGGCTCATCCTCCTCTCGCACGCTCTTCACCCGGACGCCACGGTCAGCTTCCTGATCGCCGCCGGCATTCGTCAATTCTTGGTACCTCTTGCGGAGGCATCAACAACGCCGCTCACGAATTTGTCTGGCAGAACTTTGCACCCTCTAAGGTGAATTTCTTCGCATGGTTGCTGTTCAAAGGGAGGGAGCAGTTGCGGGCGTCGTTGCTACGCAAGAACATCCTTGTGATCTCATATTGACCGCAGAACCAGGGTCAATAAGTATCCTTCAAAGATGTGCGGCTCCAATATTTCCCTCAATGTAGAGGGGGCGATTATGATCTTCGTGTTCCAGCATTTGATCCTCATCAGGAAATGATATTTGATTGGCATATAATAAATTTTCAAATAACCTATATTTTCCCATCGTAGCTTGGTAATGCTCAGGTTTTTGTAGAGCTTTGATAAGAGGCTCTCGAAGTTCTGGAAGCAGTACCAATGCATCATAAACACTTAGAAGAGCTAGGATACGTTCCAGGTGAGCAATGGCATTACATTCTACATCATGTTTTTTTTATGCTCTTCTCTAGACTTGTCTTGCTGGCTTTTAGAAATAATTGCTTCTCTACCCGGTTTGACATGATCCACTAGAAATGGTGAACCACATCTTCTTGGAGTGTCCCTTCGTGTGGCGCTTCTGGGCCACGGCGGGGTTTCAGTCCCTGACACCGTTGATGTCAAGCTCCTCCACTAGTATGGTGCCCCCGCTACAGTGCCCTTGTACTCCGCGCCAACCTTTACCATCATCTGCATGTGGAACCTGTGGAAATACAGAAACTCCGCCGCCTTCCGAGAAATACACAATACAAATTTCTAATTATTAATGGCCAGCATGACCCAAACATGTAACAAATGACTCTAGATAAAACGTAAAGACATTTTATGAAGTTCCTCAATGATTGCCTTTTCAGAATTTATCTGCGACACTTTGGAATATCTTATAAGTTGTCTCTATAATAAAAATTGCATTCCCTCACACCAATATCTCAACTAACATCCCTACATTTGATATTACTTTTTTCAAAATGTCCCACAAATTTCCACAACAACATGCAAGTGTCTCCATGTGATGTTTAATCCTGGCGATCACTAGGTCCAGGCTTTCTTGTCTTGTCCTCCGGCGACAAACTTTCTTACATGCAAGTATCGTGGTTATTTTGTACAAGCCGTTAGATGCATTAGATTTTTTTCGTTTCATAATGAAATTATTTCTAATGTTCCAAAACGTCTAGCATAAAACCGGATAACAAATTCAAAGTACGAGCCGAGTTTGCCCAACCGACCTATATCTCACACCGGGGAGCAATATTAGAGCATCTCCAGTCGCGTCCCCCAAACCGTCCCTCAAAGCGCGCCGGATCGAGCGTTTGGGGGACGTGTTTTGTTCGTGCCGCATTTGGGGGACGTCGCTCCCCAGTCGCGTCCCCCAAACGCCGCCCCCAATCAGAAATTCAAATAGATGCATTCAAAAGAGATCGTTCCCGCCGATTCGTCGCGGTCAGAGTAGCGGCGATCGATCAAAGTATCTTGGGCGCGCGATCATATTACAGACCGGTGGTGCATGCAAATTAGAAGAAGGGGTTGGGCGACAGCGTCGTATCCTGAGTCGACGCAGGCCCGTCGAGCACGATGACCTCGTCGCGATCTGCCTGTTGCTCATGGTGCGTCTGCTCCGTCGCGGACGCAGAGGCCGACGCAGGTGTAGCGATAGAAAGACGCGTCGGCCCTGCTCGTTGCCTGCGCTGCCGCTGCCGCCGATGCCGCTGCCGGGGCCGCCGCGTCCGCCGCCGCCATTTTGGCTTCGATGTCGTCGAGGATCTGGCCTTTGAAGAAGTTGTGCGCTGCTCGCGTCCGGGGAGACATTCCCTCCGTCGGCGTTCTCGAGCGGGGACATGTCGTCCCTGCGTTTCTTGAGCTCCAGCTTCTCCTCTTGCCTCTTGAGCAGCTCGGCCCACCTTTGGTCGGCCTTCTTGTCGCGGGAGATAAAGGTCGAGGAGACGTCGGCGAGGCATTTCGTGATAGACGCCTGCGTCTTCTCAAACGACGTAGCATCGGCCAAGGCGGCTTGCGACCCCGTCCTCATCGTCGTCCTCCTCGTCGTCCTCGACCCCGTCCTCTTCCTCGTCGTCCTCCACCTCAACCCCATCGTCCTCCTCAGCATCGGCTCCGTCGTATTCGAGCGGACCCCTTCGGCCGGCGAAAGGGTCGCCGTCCGCACCGGGTCCTGGCTCGCGCTGCTCGTACGCCGGGGAGTAGAGGTTGTTGGGGTTGAAGCCGCCGTGCGGCAGCGCATCCTGGTAGTGCGGCGACAAGTTAGGCGTCACGCACCCGGGAGTGGCGGAGGGGCCGTCGTTGTAGAAGGCGGCTTGCGACGGAGAGATCACTCCCGGAACGTACACCGGCATGGACGTACTCCATGGGCTCGCGTTGGTGGCGGCGATACACCCGGCCATTACGTGCTGGTGCTGGCGCGCCGCCTGAGCCTTCTTCTCCAGCTTCGCCGCCCTCCATCCTTTGCGCTCCGCCGTCGATAGCTTCCGGCGCAGGCAATCTTGCTGCCATTGATCGTCGGTCCATCCTTCAGGCTTCTTCTTCAAAGCCGGCGCCTTCCGCGGCTTCGCGAACGGCGCTGTCGCCCCTTTCGTCCCATTGCCCGACGGCTTCTTGGCCGCTTTCTTCGCCATCTTTTTGGGGGCTGTCGGCGGCGCCATGTAGAGAGGGTAGCGGCGGCGGGTGGACGGCGGGTGGGAGAAAGAAATCGGCGGGATAGGAGAAGTGAATCGGCGGCGGGATATGTTTTGGGAGGCCTATGCGTGGCGGTATAGGCGCGATTTGGCGGGAGCGGCGGGATTTGGCGAGAATTTTCCCTGTGCCGCTGACGGGTCGGCCCCGCGTCGGTTCGCCTCGCTTTTCGTTGTGTCCGGCATCCCCGGAGCGTCCCCTGTGGGACGGGGACGGGCTCGGGGCGCCGGACACCGTATCGGGCCGCGCCGGACAAAAATAGGCTTTGGAGGACGCGGCTGGAACGCATTTTTGGTCCGGCGCACCCCAAATCCCTTTGGGGAACGGTTTGGGGACGCGACTGGAGATGCTACTGAGTGGTGAGTAGTACTTGATCCGCGTACGGGACACCTCGATAGGTCTTAGGAAAATCAAAACTAGACCATGTGGAAGAACCAGCAACTGAACAAAGACTTGGCGATTGGGTACCAAGGATTCGTTCAATCATTGTTTAGCCTAAGCAGTGGAGTTCGACGCGGCATATCAAAGATTTTCAAGTCTCCCGCGACCTGAACGAAACTGACCTCACCTGATCAGGTCGGTCACCGGTTGACGTACGCGTGCTTAATTAGACACCTTTCTGTGACTTTTTTTTTATTTTAAGAAGGGGGACGGAGCACGAGTGCGTCGTTTTGGGAGACTGTTTTAAATTTCGAAATTTTCAAATTTGAAAGGCTTAAAGAATTTCAACAAAAATACCAGAGGGTATATGATTTATTCTACCTGTGTGTAAATATTCAATACAAAATATCTTCTCACTTTTTCTTTCAAATGTTGTCCAACTTATCATTTTTGAGGAGCCTACTGTACAAGATATTTTATACGTCCATAGTGTACATAGTTAACGTCCAGATATTTTTTGAATTATTTCAAACTTTAATGTTGAGTTTTTTTTAAAAGGGGCTCGAGGTATATACCAGGGCCTGATAGGACCTTGTGAGCGGAGCACATGCTTGTGGACTTGTGCCTTGCCATCCGGGTAATTAAATCTCTATCGATAATCTACACTCTCCCACCGATCGCCAATAAGTGTATTTTTAGCTTTGTTGGAAGTTAAACACATTCAAATTTGACCCACTTTATGAGAAAACGTAGCAATATTTATGACATTATATTAAAATAATATCACTGGATTTGTGCCTTTCTTAATCTACCAATTTAACATCATAGTATATGTTGTTACATATTCCAATAAAATTAGTCAAATGTAAATAAAATTGGCTTAGAGTAAAGCTAGAGGTACACTTATTCTCCGATGAGCCCCAGCCGTACCATGTAGTATAGGAGAACATTTATTTTCTCTCTACTTGCTTATGTTAATGTACTACCTTCATTCGGGATTATAAGACCAACACATATACCTAGGTTGTAAATTTAATCAGCATAACATAAATTATACAAACAAAATTATAACATTAAAAAGTCGAACATCTAAACTACTTTCTAGTAATGTATATGGGCATATCTTTTAAAACGGCCGTACATTTTGAAGTACCACGGCAAGCAATGCTAGTTGCTAGGACAACACTAGTAGAATAAGGGCCTTCAGGCCCGGTTCATAAGGGGCTTCAGGCCCGGTTTTGGAACCGGGCCTAGCAAGGCGGGACTAAAGGGTCACCCCTTCAGGCCGGTTTAAAAAATCACCGGGTCAGAAGGCCTCGCCACGTGGTGCAGCCAGGGGGCTCGTGGTGGAGGACCTTTGGTCCCGGTTCGTGGTACGAACCGGGCCTGGAGGGTTTCTGCCGCGGCAGAGAAACTGGGTGTTTCTCTGCCGCGGCACAGGTTTAGGGTGGAGCAGCGTTTCTCTGCCGCGGCAGAGAAACTGGGCGTTTTTCTGCCGCGGCTGAGTTTCAGCAATGCATACATATATATATACATCATTTCAAGAAACCACAAAAAATCGTCATGAATATATAGACATCGTCAACAGTACACGTAATGCATGCATTGTTTACAGTACATTAATGTCGGTCCTCTTTGTGTCACTAAGATCTATGTACTGCCGATAGTATTCTCCTTTTGGAGAAAGGGCCTCGTTAAGAAAGAATCCCGCGAGTTCCTCTTGGATTGCTCGTATGCGAGCCTCCGTTATGAGAGAGTCCCGCAAGCTTATCATCTATATTAAAAAAAAGGATATCAATATATATGAAAGGAACTCAATACAATTGATGGTAATAAGCTTAATTGTGAATATTTGTTCACGTACACGAGAGTGGTGTATAGCGTCCTCCGCATCCCTGTAAACAACCATCTCACGAATGAAGTCGCAAACGTAGTATCCACATAAGTTATTCCCGCGTTCCTGCCTCATACACTTTACGAAAAAATAGTTCGATCAAACTAGTAATCAAGCATCGTATTTGAAACAAAATATCAAAGAGATGCACGGACATAGCTATATATATATAGTACTACTTACAGGGTAATCTTCAAATGTAAGCTCCGGTTTCCATTTACCCGGAACAACATTGATGAACCGTTTCCAAGCCCTGCCCGGCAAAGAAAAAATAAGTAAATGAGTTATTGATTAGTTCATGATATCGTCGAGGGAGAACAAATGAAGATGCCGATAAGAGATTGACTGAAATTACCTCTGGAGCAGCTTAGCCATGTTCTCCCATTCCGCATGTTCATAACGTTTCGAGTCCATTACAAGTACGACTCCTTTCTTAAGCTGAATGATTAGGAGAATAAAGTGAAAGCTGCACAAGCATAGCTCAATGATTAGGAGAATAAAGTGGAAGATGCAGAAGCATAATAATGTATGTTAAAACACTCACTTGAAATTGTAGGGAAAAAATATATCCTCTTTGTCTGCTTGCTTCTGTAAAAACATTAGCATGTTGTCCTCTGTGTCCTTGGGGTAGTCTCGAACCGTAACTACATGAACTGTGTTTGGGTCAATGAACCTGATGGGATCGAGCTTGCCTCTTTTGCATTCGAGCTTCTTCATTCTGCATATAGCGTACACAAAGAATATAGTGAGGATAATTGCTAGTGCAAATGAATGAGCTGAGCTACAGACTTAATTACATAAATAAATCACTTACAGGCAGTAGCAACTGATGACAGCTTTGTCGAGGGCGTCTTGATTGAATAACTGAAATAGTTCTTCAAGCTCAAGGTTTATCTCCTCCTTCCCCCGGAAGTAATGCTCATCTCTAAGTGAGACCGTGAGGTAGCGATCACCTTTTCGACAGGCTCGCAGGTACCATTCATGCAACCTTCGCATCTGAGTCCCCATACGCGCGAGCTCGCCAGGTTTGACAAGATCATGTCCGTATCTATACTTGTTTACGACTTGAGCCGTTGGATAGTAATCTTGGTACTGAACATCTGCTCCCTGACCTCTAGCCTCCCGTTCGATCATCGATGCCGTCTCTGGATCATCGTAGGGCTGCACGACGAAGTGTGGTATGGACTGCTTTTCCTGTTGTCCAAGCAGGGGGACATTTTTCGCTGCTTTGGCCGCTCTATGGGACTATCCAGGAGAGCGGTCATAATCAGCTCTCAGCTCAGCTCTCTTTTGTCTCATCTCGGCAAAGTGCTTCACTGTATTCGGTGGTATAAACACCTTTGGAGGCTTCTTCGGCGCAAGAAACGTCTTTTGCTCATCAGTCATCTGATTTGGTAACAACCGTGGAGTCTTGGCCCTCTTCGGAGCTGATGGTCTGTTTGGAGCTGATGATCTTCCCCGCGCTTCAATACTTGCCGCGGTACTACTCTTCCTCTTTTTCTTAGGAGACGGCGAAGCCTGAGGAGACGGCTCATGCACATGAAAATCATCACGCACAGGAGAATCATCATCGTGCAGAGGAGAATCATCACGCGGAGGAGACTGCGGCGGAGTATTCTCACGCGGAGGAGACTGCGGCGGAGTATTCTCACGCGGAGGAGACGGTGGCGGAGTATTCTCACGCGGAGGAGACGGCGGCGGATTATTCTCACGCGGAGGAGGCTTAAAACGAGATGGAGGTGGCATGGTTGGCTTCGAACCTGGAAACACAATGTTCTCCTTCCGCCATTGAATGGTGGTTCTACGGGCTTGTCCCAGTTCGTTGATTTCCCCATCTTCACCTGCTGGTTGCTCAAGGACCATCTGCTCATAATCTGCCATCACTTCATCCACCATCACAACAGCAAAGTCATCTGGGACCGGACGGCAATGGTAAGTCCTTGTAGGTAAGAAAATGCCGACCGCCGCCTTGAAGGATGGGTTGAAAACTTTAACATGTAGCTCACAAGGACGGCTCTCAGTGAGATCATCCACGGGGGGGTAGCGAGGAGGCTCGACCACCTCATCATTAATATGATCGGCCTGCTGAGAGGAAGCTACGCTGCTTTTCCGGTATTGATGAGATTGCAGCGGAACGATAGCTTCAACCAATGCAGCATCTACATGTTGCCCCTGAGCCATCTGGGATGTAAGTACTTCAGTTACTTTGGACAATTGGGCTTGCATGAGGCTAAAACCACTCTCTAAGCACGCTATGCGGTCTGTTTCCCTTGCCTTTCTCCTCTCATGGTTTTTATCAGGAAATCTCTTCCTTTCCGTAGCAAAGCCATACTTCCACGGAACGGAGCCTTCGGTGCCACGTGTTCGTCCGCCGTGTTCTTTGTTCCCAAGGGCGCGTGTCAGCTCATCGTCCTCTCTATCGGGCCGGAACCTCCCCTCCTCCACGTCCTTATGTGCTTTTTCCAGGGCTTCAACGGGGCCCTTCAGATGTGCTTTGTTATAGATACACTTCCCTGTTTCTGGGTGTAACTTCCCCCCAATCCCGTAGAACCACTCCTTCATCCGATCGATCCAACCGTGTGTCCCTAATCGGATCCCTTTCTTGGTCAGTTCCGCCTCAGCTGCCTGCCACTTAGGACGGTTAGCCCTGTAGCCACCTGGGCCCAAAATTTGGTGATATTTCTTCAACGCAGCATTGGCCTTATTTGTTTCCGACCTTTTCTTAAATTTTTCTGACTCCGTGTTGTACTTCACGAATTCGTTCCGAGTTGATCTTTTAACTTCTCACCTGTTCGGAGTCTTCTTTTCCTTGATAAGGCCGCGCAATCTTTTCTTGTGTGCCTTGAATAGTTCGGCCATCTTCTTCAAAGCAAATTTCTTCACTGCCTCCTCCATCTCTGCCTTTTTAGCGGCATCCTCCTCTGCAGGTACTAAGTTGAAATGTGCCATGAGTTGATCAGAAGGCTGCGTTTGGCTACATCATCGATATAAAGACCTTGAGCTTCTTCCTCTGCAGACAGCTCTAGTCCCTTCGGCCTATGCCATTCTCGAACGGTGATCGGGATGCAGTCCCTAACAAGCACTCCGCATTGACTTATAAATAATTTTGCATGCTTGGCGGGAGCAATCGGTTTACCACCCGCATTGATCTCGGTGATGTCGCGCCTAACACCATCGCTCAACATTTTGGCCGGGCCTCGCTTCGACTTTACAGAAGAAGTGCTCGATCCGGAGGGCTAAAAAATAAAGAATTCATTGTCAGTACAAATTAGTTAATGCATCTAGTCAGCAGCGGCGGCTTAATTTATATACCTCGGTGATAACTACGGTTCCATCACCGGAGCCATTATGTTCTTCTTCCTCACCGGAGCCCTCTTCTCCTCGTTCAATATTCTCCGCTCCCTCACCGGACTCATTCAAAAAAGATGCGGTGATATCGTCACCGCCATCATCCGGAATACCGTCGCCGCCATCATCAAAAGTACCGCCGGCTATGAGGTCAGCCATGAACTGTTCATCCTCTTCGTTTCTGTATTCATCCATGCTTTCTGCAACGACTTGCAAAGTTATAGGCCGGAAGCAACATGTATGATCACATATATAGATATTAATTAAGGATAATGCAGAAAACTGAAATTGGAGTTACATATATAGTTATTAATTAAGGATCGATATTATAGTGCTGAAAGCAGATAGTGCAGTTACATGCGTACATAAATCTTATTTAACCCTAATACATCGATCAGTACTAGAACCTGTCAACGACGCCGATCGGGTGCTGAACCGCGCCGGCAGAACACCCATAGCCACGGAACAGTAACAGGGTCATAGCTAATGTGAGATCCATGCATAACTGACCATCCGGTCCTATACATGGTGTCTAACGCATACATGTAACGGCGAACGTGCTCGTCCTCCTCTATAATACGCTGAGCTACCACCTCCGGCGGGGCCGGCTCCCTCTGAAACGACCGTGGCCCACGCGACCTCCACCAGAGAATATCCGGGTCGACGACGGGACCCGGATTCCGCACCAAGGTGCGCGCCCCGGAAGATAACACCTCCCAGTGCCACCCCGGCGGAGCCCAGTCCCGGACCTCCCCCATCGACAGCATCTGCTCCAGAATAGACCCTCCACGACGCACCGGCTGGCGCGGCATCGTAGCTACGAAACTAATTCATATATGTACTAATGTAAATAAAATAATTCTAACTAATAAAATTTATCTAACAAATATTACTTTATATTCTAACATGTTAATATTTCTAACATATATATTAACTAACATATATAGTAACCACTATTTCTAAAAAATAGAGTTCTAACTAATTAACATAGAGTCTAACATTATTTCTAACATATATATTAACTATTTTTACTAACATATACATATATTAACCACTATTTCTAAAAAATAGAGTTCTAACTAGCATTATTTTTATTAATATAGAGTTGTAAACTAACAATTTTTACTAATAATTCTAACTAACAATTTTTACTAACATTATTACAAATATATTATTTATAACTAACAAATTATTTGTAACTAACAATTTCTAACATATAAATATTTCAAACACAAATTTCTAACATATAACTATACTAACAAATATACTAACAATATAAAATTTTAACAAATATAAATAACAACAATAAAAAAAGGAGCGGCCGGCCGGGGCGCACTTACCTGCGGAGGAGAGGCGGCCGACGCGCGGGCAGCGGGCGGAGAGGGAGGAGGCGGTAGCGGCGGCGCGCGCGGGCACGGTGGGCGGCGGCCGGGCGCGCGCGGGCGCGGTGGGCGGCGGCGGCGTGCGGAGAGGAGGCGGCCGACGCGCGGGCGGCGGCGGCGGCGAGGAAGCGCGCGCGGCGGTGGAGGAGGAGGCGGCGCGCGGCAGCGGGCGGAGAGGGAGGAGGCGGCAGCGGTGGCGCGCGCGGGCACGGGGGCGGTGGCCGGGCGCGCGCGGGCACGGTGGGCGGCGGCGGCGCAGTGGGCGGCGCGGTGGGCGATTTTGGCAGTCTGACGGCGCTGTGCTCTCTCCGCGCGCGATTGATCTCCGCGCGGAGACGAAGGGGCAAGTTATAACCGGCCCCCCTTTAGGCCCGGTTCGTGGCATGAACCGGGCCTAAAGGCCCCCCTTCAGGCCCGGTTTGTACCACCAACCGGGCCTGAAGGCCTTTTTTCGCCCCATTTTCGGTGCGCGCCGAAAATAGGCCTTCAGGCCCGGTTTATGGCACAAACCGGGCCCAAAGGCAAAATTTTTAAACTTTTTTCGTTCCCGCCTTATTTCAAATCAAAAATAGGGCTATGATATATCAAAATGTTCAGAAAAAGAAGGTCTATCCAGTAAAAGTGTAATTTACATATGAATTTGAATATAAATTGACATAATTTATGAATTTGAATTTGAAGCCGTGCCACACGTGTCCCTTCCCCGTGCCACGTGTCGCCGTCGCTTCCACGTGCCTCGCCCCGCCGCCGCCGGTGTACGACGTGTAGACGCCGCTTCCACGTGCCATGCCTCGCCGCTTCCCCGCGCCACATGTTGCCAAACTTGCCGCGTCGCTTCTCGTGCTATAAAGCGTCGCGTGCGCGAGCAACCACACGTCGCCGTTGCCCCCGCTCATTCGTCTCCGGGATGCCGCCGCGCCATCGCGGCTCGTCCGGTTTCCGTGGCGTCCGAGCGCGTCCGAACGGTAGTTTCTACGCCGAGATGCGAGCCGGTGGCTTCCGCCTCACCCTCGGCACGTACAACACGCCGGACCTGGCGGCGCGCGCTTACGACGCGGCCGCGTGGCGATTTCGGCGGCCACGTCGCGACATGAACTTCCCAGACGTCGAATCCCTAGAGAAGGCGGAGTTCCTCGCGCCAACGCCATGCCTCGTCGACGACGAGGACCGTCGTCGCCACCGCCAGGTCCAGCGCCGGATCGCCATCGCCGAGCACGACGAGGAGTTGATGCGCCAGTGGAGGGCGCAGTTCCCCAACGACGTCGACAACACCGACGCGTTCTTCGCTGACCTCAGAGCACATCGTAGGTCCCACAGGCGCCACCGTCGGGCCGTCGCCGAGTTCGAGCTCGACAACCCGAATACAACTTGGGCCGATAACGACCCTCGGTGGGAAGACATTTGGACCGAGACAACCTCCGATGACGAGTAGATCGACTAGACTAGTTGTTTATCTATTTTGATTGTATTTTCAATAAAGTCTTTGTCGATTGATTTAGTTTAAATTTAGTTTATATACACCTTTTATCCCAAAGCTGGTGGCTTCATTGTGTCTGAGGCTGATGATGCAAATTTTATTACGATTGAACTGAAATTAAAGTACAGAGCTCAACTGAAAATTAAGATACATGGTCAGATTCGACTGTTGGAGTCATTCAGTCATACTCGTGTCTAGCCCTATAGTACTCGCCACTATAGTCGTCGTTGTCGCCGTCATCATCGGAGCTGGCATCGGGGTCGCGGTAGTCGAACCTCGGCGGGTGAGCACGCGTGGGCTGGGACTGAGGGTAGCGCAGGCGGGGGCCACGGTAGGCCATGACGCCCTGGAGAGTCCGGCCGCGCCACCACAGCCGACGGCCGGCCTCGTTGAAGTTCGAACGAGGCGGACCGTCCTCCTCGTGCCTGGCAAGCGCACTCTCACGCCGATTGATGAAGAAGCTTTCCCAAGTCGGGCTGTAGTCGGGATGCCACTGGGGATTCCTCCGCTGCTCTGGCGTGAGCTCGAAGTAGTAGTGGTTCGTGATGGCCATCTCGCGCGCCACACCTAGAGGGACAGGAGGGACCGGTACGCCTCCGACGCTCAGCAACCAGCCGGTCGGTACGCGGTAGCCCGGCGGGCAGGGGTAGTTCGAGGCGCAAAGCGCCTCCGCCTCCCGGGGGGTTAGAGATACAATGGAAGCCATGTAACAGAGTGATGAGGTTTCCAGATATGAGTGTAGAGATGTGATATGTAAATGGCTACATATATATAGTGAAAAAATGGCGAGAAGAGGTGGAACGCGCGGGAAGAAAAATGCGGGAAACTTTTATCCCGGGTGGGGGCTCAAATCGGGACAATAGATGGGAGGCTTCATCTCGGAGAGGCTTATCTGGTTTTTGCATTATCTGGGGGGGGGGGGGCTTACTTGGGGAGGATTAGTCAGGCAAACATTAGTCTCAGCTGGTGGGTACAACCGGGACTAAAGATGTTTTTTTCTTATCATCTAACAAAACTGTCGGTGGAATAAGGACGTGTGGGTAACCTTTAGTCCCGGCTGGTGGGTGCAACCGGGACAAAAGATGTCGGTCGGATAAGAACGCATGGGTGGACGCACTGCTCGATGAGATAAAGCATGTAGCGCCACGACGCCCTGTCGAAGAACAAGACAAAGTAGAAGCGGTGCAGTGCCTATAAAAGGAGCATCGATACGCCTTGCCGAAGCAGATCAACAAGCCAAGCAGAGTTTCATTCCCATGGATGAAGGAAAGGGTTGGGAAATCTCCCGTGGCACAGCTTCTCGAAGATGTCGTTGGTGCACACGCCCTACGGCATCTTCGGAGGCTGTGCCTCGGAAAAATTTCCCGGCAAGCCCGTGAACGACTACATCTCCTCTAACAGTGTGGGGAAAGGGTTGGGAAATCTCCTTGGCACAGCTTCTCGAAGATGTCGTTGGTGCACATACCCTACGACATCTTCGGAGGCCGTGCCTCGGAAAATTTCCCGGCAAGCCCGTGAACGACTACATCTCCTCTAACAGTGTGGGGGAAAGGGTTGGGAAATCTCCCGTGGCACAACTTCTCGAAGATGTCGTTGGTGCACACGCCCTACGGCATCTTCGGAAGTTGTGCCTCGGAAAAATTTCCCGTGAACGATGACATCTCCACTTTTAGTATCTTACATACAGTTATGATTACACAAAAATAAATGGGAAATTGATTGCCATGTTGAGATACTCATTTGTGCCATGAACTTTCTTCAATTAACTTGATGATGGAGCGTCTTCATCATTTAATCTTCTTCGGCCGTAACCATGGAGCATCTTCATCATTTAACTTGATGCTTGGGTCAATGTTCACTGTGAAGGGTGTAATTTCATCAAACTTATTATAATCTTCTGACATGTCTGTCTTGTCCTCCACTCCCACGATGTTTCTTTTTCCAGAAAGAACTATGTGGCGCTTTGGCTCAACGTATGATGCATTCGTTTCCTTATGTTTCCTTTTTCTTGGTTTGGTAGACATATCCTTCACATAGAAAACCTGGGCCACATCCTTGGCTAGGACGAATGGTTCGTCTATATACCCAAGATTGTTGAGATCCACTGTTGTCATTCCATACAACTTGTCTACCCGAACCCCGCCTCTCGTTTTCTTGACCCATTTGCACCTAAACAAAGGGACCTTAAAAGAAGGTCCATAGTCAAGTTCCCATATATCCTCTATGTAACCATAATATGTGTCATTTGGGCCATTGTTGTTTATTGCATCAAAGCGGACACCACTCGTTTTGGTTGGTGCTCTTTTTATCTTGGGCGATCGTGTAAAATGTATTCCCATTTATCTCGTACCCTTGGAAAGTCAATACAGTCGAAGATGGTGTCTGGGCCAACAAGTACAGCTGATCTACAATAATGTTGTTATTCATGAGATGTTTTTGCAACCAACCGCCGAATGTAGACATGTGTTCACGTCTAATCCAATCCTCCGACCGCCTCGGGTTCCGGGAGCGTACAAAATTCTTGTGGTCATTGATATACGGAGCTACCAAGGTGGAACTTTGTAGAACTGTGTAGTGTGCTTGAGTGAAAGAAATCCCGTCCCTACATATCATTGATTTCCTTCCTAGCGTGCCTTTTCCACTTAGTCTCCCCGACGTGATTCAGGAACACCAATCGGCTTAAGGTCAGGAATAAAGTCAACACAGAACTCAATGACCTCCTCTGTTCCATAGCCCTTGGAGATGCTTCCTTCTGGCCTAGCATGGTTATGCACATATTTCTTTAAGACTCCCATGAACCTCTCGAAGGGGAACATATTGTGTAGAAACACAGGACCGAGAATGGAAATCTCATCGACCAGGTGAACGAGGAGATGCGTCATAATATTGAAGAAGGATGGTGGGAACACCAGCTCAAAACTAACAAGACATTGGACCACATCATTCTGCAACCTCGGTAGAATTTCTGGATTTATCACCTTCTGAGAAATTGCATTGAGGAATGCACATAGCTTCACAATGGGCAGTCGAACATTTTCCGGTAGAAGCCCCCTCAATGCAATCGGAAGCAACTGCGTCATTATCACATGGCAGTCATGAGACTTCAGGTTCTGGAATTTTTTCTCTGCCATATTTATTATTCCCTTTATATTGGAGGAGAAGCCAGACGGGACCTTGATGCTGCTCAGACATTCAAAAAAGATTTCCTTCTCTGCTTTTGTAAGAGCGTAGTTGGAGTAATAAAGTCCTCTATCTTTCTCATGCGGCTTGTCGGGGTCTTTCATACGTTGTTGGTCCTCTCGTGCTTCTGGTGTATCTTTTGACTTCCCGTACACGCCTAGGAAGCCTAGCAGGTTCACGCAAAGATTCTTCGTCACGTGCATCACATCGATTGAAGAGCGGACCTCTAATACTTTCCAATAGGGTAGATCCCAAAATATAGATTTCTTCTTCCACATGGGTACGCGCTTATCAGCGCCGTTAGGAAACGGACCGTCCGCCAGGACCCTTTCCAAATATTACATCTAGATCCTTGACCATACCTAATATATCAGCACCATTACGGTCGGCAGGCTTCCTCCGGTGATCTGCCTCACCCTTGTAATGCTTGCCTTTCTTTCTTACGGGATGGGTAAGATGCAGAAATCGACGATGCCCCAGTGTACACAACCTTCTTACATTTATCCAAATAATCACCTTCGAGCTCATCTAAACAGTGCGTGCATGCATTGTATCCCTTGTTTGACTCGTCCCGAAATGTTACCAAGAGCAGGCCAATCATTGATGGTTACGAACAACAGCGCTCGTAGGTCAAATTCCTCCTGCTTGTACTCGTCCCACACAGGTACACCTGCTATGGACCACAGCTGTAGAAGTTCTTCGACTAATGGCTTCAGGTACACATCAATGTCGTTGCCGGGTTGCTTCGGGCCTTGTATGAGCACTGGCATCATAATGAATTTGCACTTCATGCACAACCAAGAAGGAAGGTTATATATACAAAGAGTCACAGGCCAGGTGCTATGGCTGCAGCTCTGCTCTCCAAAAGGATTCATGCCATCTGTACTTAGACCAAACCTTAAGTTCCTTGCATCCTCTGCGAAGTACGGGAAATGTCTATCGATTTTTCTCCACTGAGACTGTCGTCGTGGTGAACGAGCAGATGCCATGGGATGGCTTATCTTGGGGCCGAATGGACGCTAGAGGATTCGGGGGAGGGTTTGTGACTAGATGGACGAACTTCCGGATGCTTTCCTCAAGAACTTGGCCAAGGCCAGAGGTAGAAGAAGAAAGACACAAGGACGAACTCGCTCTAGATCACCTTGTTCATTGATCTCAAAACAGGTTACGAGTTGTTCTCTCTTCCGTGGATCGCGCGTACGAAAGAGGCTGCCCCCTCTCCTTATATAGGGGAGAGGGTGGCTTACAGAACAAGAAACCCTAATGGGATCTTTGACTAGACAAACTACTTTACAAAGATACTTTATAAAGCTACTTTAATCATAGATGACGCCGGGGTCTTCTTTAAACATGGAGGCTGACGTCTTCCGGCTTCTTTGACCGTCATCCTCCTCTTTGTCTTCTAGTCTTCGTTTAAAGCTACTTTGCTTAGCTCATCCTTGTCCTTTAGCTCCTGACGGAATCTTTGACCAGTCAGCCGACATGTTCTTCCTTCCGGTGCGCCGGTATCTTTCCTTCCTGATTCCGGTATACCCCTCTTGGGGATACCGGCTTAGCTTTACTTAGCCGACTCTATTTTCTTATCCCGGCTTGATTATTAAACCGGTATCTTGAAGGGTGAGACCATCCGGTATGACATCTCTTTGGCATACCGGGGGTCATCCCCCCAACATTAGTCCCCGAAGCTGGTATAGTCTGGCGGATTCTATCCAACAGACCATGCCAGGTTTCCGTATCTTTGGATACCGGTTTAACTCTCTCAGTCTTTGGTTCAAGTCCGGCATCTTTGCTCGGACTCACATTTTCTATGTTCCCAAGGCATTCTCCGGCATCTTGCTCTCCGGTATCTTGGCCATTAAGTACTTCCTCGGCGAAGTCGAGAATATATCGGGTTCCGCGCCTGATAGAGACATGCGCACTGTGACTGTCGCGCCAGTGTCAGTAGTCACTTCCGTTCGGCTTCCGCGCGCGCATTAATTGAGCCGCACCGGATCCCAACCACTTCTCCGGATCCTGTGTGCCCCCCTGTGGCCCTCTTCTTCCGCTCGTGTATTCTCATGCCACGTGGCCATACGCGAGGCGAACCGTCGCGGCCCACGACTGAACCGCTACGGTCCGGCGGTTCTTGGCCCACCTCTTTTTCTTTATAAGGGCAAAACCGCCCCTTCTCCTTCTTCTTCTTCGCATTCTCCACTTCCTCGCGCACTGCCGTTCTTCGCTCGCACGCCTCCGCCGCTCCTTTGCTCGCTCGAGTTCCGCCGCCCAGCAAACTTTCTCGAGCGCGCCGCCGGACGCCGCCGGACTTCTCCGCGGGAAAAACTCCCACGGCGCTTCCTTTTCCGCCGCGGCATTGGAGCTTCTTCGAGTTCCTCCCATCTCGCCGTCGCCGGACCTCTCTGTCTTCCTTGAGCCTGCCCCGACGCCGGCGGTTACTTCCCTGAGCGACTCTGCCGCCCCAGGTTAGTCCTTTTTCCCATCTTCTCCTCTTTTACTCGTAGTTCAGATCTTGAGTTGAAAGTGCATTTATTCTTTCTTTTTCTTTGGTTTTTCTGTCCTTCGTAGATCTTCTCGCGAGGGTAGTTTTTAGGGAATCTGTTTTTTCCGAGTAGATACCAAAAACCTCTCGAATCCTAATGTCTTCCGAACAATACGCTTCCTCCTCTTCCTCCGAGTAACCCGGAAGATCCCGCATCTGACGGGGTCAGTGCTAAACTTGCGCGGACGGAAACCGAGAGCTCCCAAGAACAAGATGCCGGAAGCTCCAGCCAAGCTTCCGGCACCAATCTTTCCGAGGTTACCCGCGGGGCCTGGATGGGCTCCAGCGTGAGTAAGTATGAGATCGACTGGTTATACCGGTCCCGGAGGATTCCGGAAGGAGTTTCCTGCCGGATTCCCGGCAAAGAGATCGAACCGGTGCTCGAACCCGGCGAACGTGTTGTCTTTCTTGCTCATTTCGAGCGCGGCTTCGGCCTTCCCGTTTCTTCCTTCTTCCGGGATTTCCTTGACTTCTACAAACTCCAACCTCACCATCTTCCTGGCAATGCCATCTTCTATCTTTCTTGCTATGTTACCTTCATGGAGGCATACATCGGCATTCGTCCCACTCGTGAGACGTTTGCTCGATTCTTCGCCCTTCGGATTAATTCCGTTCGGGGCGTAGATATTCCTCCTCCTAAACCTCCCGTGCAATGTGGGTCTTGCATCATCGGCTCCCGTCAAGGGAGCCCCTTTTTCAAGTTTTCCGGTCTCGAGTCATGCCGGTCGTGGCAAGGGACCTTCTTTTACGTTAAGAACAACGGCGCCGCAGATCTCATCGATCTGCCACCTTTTGATCCGGCGCCGCCCTCAAAGACCAATTGGGGCTACAATCCGAAGGAGTCTCACAATGAGACAAACCGGATTATACGTTTCATGAAACAGCGCATGAAGGACACCGACCTCTCGCTCCGACGATATCATCCGCACTTTCATTTCGCGCCGGGTGCTTCCTCTCGCGCGCCGCGCCCACAAGATGAGCGAGATGTATGGTCCCGGCGATCCTACCAAGATCACCGGCCTGCCTCTCAGCAAGAGGGACGTCGTCCTCAAGGCCAGGCAAATCTGCCAGACCTCCATGCCGGAAGACTGGGAATGGGGCCTCCGGCCTCTTAGCTCCACTAACCCCCCGACCCAAGAAGTAAGAAATTACACAACTCGGGTCGGTTTTGCCGGTAACTTTTGCATTGCGACTGACCTCTTTCTTCTCCTTTGTTTTCTCAGGCCAAGGACCGCTTCCCCCGGATCGAATCCGACAAGCGAGGCCGCTGCCGGAAGCGCGGTCTCGACAAGTTTGACCCCGACCCCGTCATCTTTTGGAAGGATTTAAAGATGGGCCGGACTCCGCCGCGCGCCTCGGCAAAGCCCCGCCGGAACCTTCCGGTTCGTCCGATGAGTTAACCATTCTTGAGGTAGCTTTTCTTTCATTCCTCTCATACTTTTTGCTATTGTCCTTCCGTAGATGCACCCTCGGCCAACCTTAACCCACGAGATCCATGAGCATGCGAGGCCGCCGCAGTGCCGAGGCCGGCAAAGAGTTTGTTGACAAACTCATGGCCCAGAACTCAAGGGCCAGGGCAAGAAGAATAAGACCCCGGCCTCCGATGCCGGCTCGAGCCAACCTCCCCGCTGCCAAGCGCTTCCGGACCGAACCCGTCGCGGGCAAGGTTGTTGCCATGAAGCGCCGCAAGCAGATGCCGACGGCCACCGGTAAAGCTTCTTCTCGTGCTTGTTCTATTTCCACCAAGTTCTTTTTCGGTTGCTTTTTCTCAATCTTTCTTTCTTTTCTTTCTTTCAGCCCCGCACTCAAGCTTGGCCCCCGGCCTGAGGGCTCTGCCGGCTCGGCCAGGACCTCGACTCCTCCTCCTCACTCCAGTCCGGTACCATCTGGTGCCGGCAACATCTCTGCCTCCCCTCTGGGGGCACAACAAGTTCGGGGCGCGCGGCCCCTACACCGCCAGATTCCCGCGCGGAGGAGGACTTTGCCTCCCTCCGAGAGACCCAAGACACCGGCGCCAGCAACATGGGCGCCGGAAAAGAACCTGCCGGGCGGGCGGAACATTCTGTTCCTCCCGTCCCTGAGAAGAAGAAAAAGAAGAAGACTTCTTCCAGGACCGGGCCGGAAGCTTCCGCGCCGGAGACTACAGCACCGCCACCGCCACCGGAAAACTCTGGTCCTCAAGCAACGGGGCCTGCGCCAACGCCTCCACCGACCCAAGAAGCTCCTGCGACAGCGCCTAAGCCGCCGCCGGTGTCCCTCAAGCCGGGGGCGTTACGCGGAAAGGGTGCGGACGGAAGCTCCTCAAGCGGCGCGCAGCCATTAGTGCTGCACACCGGGCCTGCCGCCATGACGGTCCAAGACAAACCTTCCGGCCTCTTGGGCCGGATCGTTGAGCTCCAACGCGGAGGCCAGGACTTGGGGCCTCTCCTTCCTTACGCCCAGCGCTGGAACGCTGCGGACATCTCCGCAGCTACCCGCGGCATAGGGAAGGACCGCCATCCGGCGCCAGATCCTGCCGGCCCTCGCTCAACCGAAGAACACTTCACGCGCCTCAAGTGCGCTGTGAAGGAGTTCGACAGCGCGTGGTACGACGCCACCGCCAACGTGGTGGTAAGTTTTATCAACTTTTCTTGTAAATTTTCTTGATGCCGGTTCTCCTCTTTTCCGGATCTTGTCTATCCTCCCAGTCCCCGAGTTTTGGGTTTAGAGTGCAACTCTGAGCGCGAAACTTCCTTTTTAAAGAATTTGCGGAACCGGCATCTATCTCTTAGCGCAAAACTCTTTCTTTAAAGATGCCGCAAACTCCCAGTCCCCGAGTTTTGGGTTTAGAGTGCAACTCTTAGCGCAAAACTTATTAGAAATGCACGGAACCGGCATCACCAGTCCCCGGTTCCGGGTTAAAAACCTTTGTGCTTCGCTAACATCACTTCCTTAAACGAGCACGGCCGACGCCCGGAAAGCCCTCTTTGAGGAGCTTCTATGGGAGCACCGGAGCCTTGCTGAGGCACACAGCAAGTGCCTAGGTAATCTCTCGCACCTCCGACATCTTTTCACCGGAATGTTTTTCTCTTCTTTGTGACTTACAAGTTTTGTGCACAACAGCCGTTCCGGAAGCCTCCATTGAGGCCCTCAAGGAGCAGGTTGCCAAGCTCCAAGGTACAACTTCTATCCGGTTGACTCGCTTCTCCCTTGCCTTTGTGTTTTGCTCATATCTTCTCTTCCGGTTCTTAGCTGAGAAGGAGCAGCTCATCCGGGATCACCAGGAGGCCTTGGACGCCCAAAGGGACATCTCCAGAGAGCTCAAGGACCAGGCTATGCAGGCCGCAGTCCGGTACGCGGAGGAGCTGAAGGCCGCCGAAGCTGCCGCGGAGGCCAGGCTAAATGAGGCGCTAGAGGATGCCGGCAATACCAATGTGGTGTTGCAGGCAGAGCTGGAGGAGAGCGCCAAGGCGCTAAAAGCAGCTGAGGGCAAAGCCGCCAAAGCGCACAAAGCTGCCGCGGAGGAGGCCAGGAAAGCCCAGAAGCAGCCGAGAGCGAGGTTGCGCGGCTGAAAGCGGAACAGAAGGAGTTCGACCTTCTGGTCACGCGGACTGACGCGCTTGCCCTCCGTAAATTTCTTCTTTTCTCTTTTCCGGTTTTTGCTTAGAAGCTTGCCTGCTCCGATATCATATACTTAGCTGTTGTGTGTCTCGCAGGGCTCTTTCCGGACTCCCAGGCCCATGCCGTGAAGAAGGTTGCGGAGCATCGGGCCAAGCAGGCCGGCGCCAACTTGGGTGCACCTTGGGATCCCTACGATTACTTGGTTGCCCTAAGCGCGCGGATCTCCCATATGCGCTCAGTGGATCGGAACCTTTCCGACATCCCTGAAGTAGCCTCCCAACTTTTCAAGACCCTCTCGGCTCTGGTGAAGCGGTGCCGGATACCTTCTCTTTGATCGGCGACCGGCTAAAGGGTGGCTGCGAAGGATCCGGGAGTGGCGAGTGCTCTCGCTGCCCGTGCCGGAGCGGACTCCGCGCTGCGCATTGCCTGCTCCTGGTATCCGGAGCTGGACCTGGATGCCTTCATTGGCGTGCGTGAAGGTGCTCCTACTGATGTGGATCCGGTTCTCACCGCTAAGCGGCAGGACCGCGCGTACCACATCGCGGAGTACGCCGACATGCGCACCTTCATCCCCCCTCCAGAAGATGTCAAAGATTATCTGAGCGAGGAGGAGGAGGATGAAGGCGAAGACGTGCCACCGCCAACTCCTGATGCCGGCGCCACTCCCCCGGAAGCTCCTGCTGCCTGATTATCTACTTTGAGGCATAACCTGCTATGATGTTTGGCCCTGCGTGGCTTAAGACAATATTCTGTTAAATTCTGCCCCGGTATGCCGGGGCTTATGATGTAAAACTTTAAATCTGCTCATGGTTGACGTACAACATTTTGTGCCGGTAAGCTATACCGGTAGCTAATTATCTTAAGTTGCCTTAGCATTTTTGTATTTGGTTCCGCTTTTATCCTGCACTTGCAAAGATTCCCAAATTGTTTCTGCATCCAATTCGATGCACACTTGGTTCTTTTGCCTTGGCTCGCCTGCCTTCTCTGGGCGTTCTTTGGCGTATGAGCACAAGGTTCTTTCACCAAATAAGCATTTTCTTGAACTTAGAAATAATTCGAAATTTTGCAAAAAACCGGAATAACCGGGGTTAGTCAAATTTTTCCGGATTGTTCTTTCCCGGTTCCTCTCTCCACAGTTCATGTGCTTATCCCCTACCGGTTTATCTTGCTTGCCATGAAGCCAAGTTATGGACAACAGCAGAGTCGAAGACTCCGGTAGGGTTTAGCACACTACTAAACCGGAAAGAAAAAACGTTCAATAAGCAACCGGTAGCCAGAAAAAAATAGACATATTTCATGCAATTCAATAAAGGTAGTCCCCGAGACTCATTTGAGGTTCCGACATCTTTTATTCATAGCAATCAAGGTACAAAAAAGAAACTCTTACAGCACCACTTCAAGAGTAGAAGGGACGCAACAACGTTACATTCCATGGGCGTTTGGTCTCCTCTCCTGACTTGTCCGCCTTTCCTTTCTTCCATTCCTGTGCATCAATTAGGTAATATGCATCATTGTGGAGAGCCTTGCTCACAATGAAAGGTCCTTCCCACGGAGGGGAAAGTTTATGCCGGCCTTCAGTGCGCTGCACCAGGCGTAGCACCAGGTCCCCTTCTCGGAACACTCTTGGATTGACCTTCCGGCTATGATAGCGTCTGAGGTTTTGCTGGTAAATGGCTGTTCTTGCCAGAGCTAGCTCTCTTGCTTCTTCTAGCAAGTCCACATCGTTTTCTCGGGCCTCTTTTACCTCTTCTTCGGTATAGAGTTGCACCCTTGGGGAATCATGGAGAATGTCGGTTGGTATGACCGCTTCTGCTCCATAAACCATGAAGAATGGCGTGTATCCGGTAGATCGGTTCGGAGTTGTTCTTAGACTCCACAAGACCGACGGTAGCTCATCGATCCAACATCCCGGCGATTTTTCCATTGCATCAATGAGTCTTGGTTTGATACCGGAAAGTACCAAAGCATTTGTTCTCTCAACTTGGCCATTGCCTTGCGGGTGCGCCACTGAGCACAAATCCAGCCGGATGTTCTTGCTTTCACAGAATCGTTTGAACTCTCCTTGAGCAAAGTTTGAACCATTGTCGGTTATGATACTATGTGGGTATCCATACCGCGAGATTACATCTTTTAGGAATTTCACTGCTCGTGTGGCCATCACACTTTGCGATAGGCTTCACCTCCAGCCATTTGGTGAATTTATCCACCATTACCAAGATGTGGGTCATGTTTCCCTTGCGGTTTTGAACGGTCCAACCATGTCCAGGTACCAAACAGCGAAAGGCCAGGTTAACGGTATGGTTTTTAAGCCGGATGCTGGGGTATGGTTTTGCTTAGCATACCTCTGGCAGCCATTGCATTTCCTTACCAAGTCCTCAGCATTATCTAAGGCCGTGGGCCAGTAGAATCCGTGCCGGAACACCTTTGCTACCAACGCCCTTGAAGAAGCGTGGTGCCCACACTCCCCTCTATGAATCTCCTCGAGCATTTCCCTTCCTTCTTCCGGCTCCACACATCTTTGGAGGACACCGGTAACACTTCTCTTGTATACCTCACCATTGATGATGGTGTAAGCCTTAGACCTTCTCTGTATCCTTCTTGATTCATTTTCGTCAACCGGCAAAGTGCCGTTGATCAGGAATTCCTTAATAGGTTTAACCCAAGATGGTGCCTCTCTAACCACAAACACCGGCATGTCTATGTCCATGCTGTCCACAAGCATTGCCTCTTCCGGCATGGGCGTCGTCAGATCCCCAAGTTTGCCGGTACGGTCCCCGAGTTTCCTCCGTCAATCTCCATTGGCACCACATGTGACTCCGGTACAAAAATTGATTCCGACTCCGGACTCGGGCTTGATTGATGGAACTCTCAAGTGCGCCGCAGCTATTCCGGGAGGGATTTCTTGCCTGGACGAACCTAGCTTGGATAAGGTATCCGCGGCCTCATTTTCCGCGCGCGGCACATGGTGAAACTCACATCCTTCGAAGAATCCGGCAATCTTTTGCACATGAAACCGGTATGAGGCCATGTTGGCATCTTTTGCGTCCCAATCTCCGGAACACTGCTGCACCACAAGATCTGAATCACCATAGCAAATGATCCTGAGTGCCCCGATTTCTTTTGCAACCTTGAGCCCATGTATCGAGCTTCGTACTCAGCGACATTGTTTGATGCCCTGAAGTGCACTTGCAGAACATACCGGAGGTGGTCTCCTTTTGGTGAGGTGAGTACTACACCGGCACCTAGGCCCTCCTTGAGCTTGGATCCGTCAAAATGCATCTTCCAGTACTCTATTTTGTGCTCTGGCGGCTTGTATTGTATCTCCGCCCAATCGACCAAGAAATCAGCTAAAGCTTGCGATTTTATGGCGTCTCTTCTTTCATATACCGGCACATACGGTGATAGCTGAATTGCCCATTTTGCAATCCTGCCGCTGGCATCCTTGTTACCCATGATATCGGAGATGGGTGCCTCGCTCACCACCTTCATGGGATGCTCCTCGAAGTAATGCTTGAGCTTTGTGGCGGCCATAAACACGCCATAAGTAATTTTTTGGAAGTGTGGGTAGTTTTGTTTTGATGAGGAGAGCACCTCGCTCAGGTAGTATACCGGCCTCTGGACGGTTTTTCCTTCTTCTTCTCTTTCCACCACAACCACAACACTAACCACCCGGTTCGTTGCCGCTATATAAAGCAACATAGGTTCTCTTTCCAAGGGTGAGGCCAAAATAGGAGCCGTTACGAGCATGTTTTTCAATTCTTTAAACGCTGCGTCTGCCTGCGTGGTCCAGACGAAAGTATCCGATTTTCTCATCAAAGCATAGAGCGGCAAGGCTTTTTCTCCTAGCCTGCTTATGAACCGGCTCAGCGATGCCAAGCTTCCGGTAAACTTTTGCACATCTTTCAGTTTCTCGTGGGATAGACATTCTTTCTATTGCCCGGATTTTTACCGGATTAACCTCAATGCCCCGGCTTGACACAAGGAAGCCAAGCAGCTTGCCGGCAGGGACACCAAAGGTGCATTTTGCCGGATTGAGTTTCATCCGGAACCGCCTTAGGTTATCGAATGTTTGCCGGATGTCATCGATTAAGGTATCTTTCACTTTAGTTTTTATCACAATATCATCCACATAAACTTGCACATTTTTTCCGATTTGATCAAACATGCATTTTTGCATACAGCGCTGGTACGTTGCACCAGCGTTGCGCAAACCAAAAGGCATAGTAACATAGCAATAAGCCCCGTGCGGGGTAATGAACGCAGTTTTTATTTGATCCTCTTTTTTCAGGGGGATTTGGTGGAAGCCGGAATATGCATCCAGGAACGACAACAACTCACACCCAGCAGTAGAATCAATCACTTGATCGATTCGGGGCAAAGGGAAAGGGTCTCTTGGGCAAGCTTTGTTGAGGTTGGTGTAGTCGATGCACATGCGCCATATTTTTGCTAGTTTTGCCTCCAGGTTTTCATCTTTTTTCTTTTCGACCAAAACCGGATTGGCCAGCCACTCTGTGTGCGTGACCTCCACGATGAAACCGGCAACCAGCAGTTTTGTTACTTCTTCTCCAATGATTTTTCTCCTATCTTCAGCGAACCGGCGCAAAGGTTGCCGCACCGGCTTAGCATCCTTCCGGACATTTAGAGAGTGCTCAGCCCAGCTCCCTCGGAACACCCACCAAGTCATCGATAGACCAGGCGAAGATATTCCGATTCTCACGGAGGAAGCTGACGAGCGCGCTTTCCTATGCTTGGCTGAGGCCGGCACCGATACGAACGGTGCGCTCTGGGTAAGCCGGATCCAGCACAATGTCCTTTGTCTCATTTGTCGGCTTGAATGCCGGTGAGTCCAAGCTTCCACTCATTGCCGCTAGGCTCAACTTTGAAGACTGAGCCAGCGCAACTGCAGTTTGCATTCTCTTTTTCTCCTCCGCGATCACCAGCGATTCCGCTAGGTTCGATCCGGCAGATGCTGTCTCCATTGAGACTTTGTAGTTTCCCACCACAGTTAGTGGTCCACGAGGTGCCGGCATCTTCATTTTGAGATAGGCCGTGTGGGTTGATGCCATGAAAGCTGCCAAAGCCGGTCTCCCCAGCAAAGCATGGTAGGGACTATCTAAGTCCACTACCTCAAACTCAAGGTTCTCGACACGACAATTGTCGCGTCCTCCGAATGACACATCCACCCGAACTTTTCCTATCGGGGCGCAAGACAAACCGGGAACAATCCCATGGAAAGTTGTATGAGTTGGCTGCAAGCATATTCTCTCGTTATGCCCAGCGTACGCATGGTGTGCTTGTACATGATGTTTATGCTCGCTACCATTGTCTATCAAGCACCTTGCTGAATTTTACTCGAGTTTCCGGCCCCTTCATGATTGGGTCCACAACGAGAGCGTATCCACCCGGATTCGGCATGACTTCGGGGTGATCCTTGAACGACCAGGTGATTTCCTGATCTGACCACAACATGTATTTTGGAACTGCCGGCATCACGGCGTTCACTTCCATGGAACGGTGATGCACACTTTGCCTGTCCATTGGCTCAGTGACAAAGACAACCATGCACAAGTGTGGGTCTTCATAAACATTCCGGCCCAATGGTGCCGGTGGAGGCGGTTGATCATGATTTTCTTCCACCCGGTTAACCTGCTGGTACTGCTGCCTATTTGGCTGCACCGCTAAGGCGTTTGCTCCAGTGAGTGGTGGTGGAGGTGGCAATTGCTGTTGTTGCTGCATGGGGCCCCCTGGCGCCTGCGCATCTTTTACCGCCCCCCTTTGCATTAGGAATTTGGTCCAAGAACAATCCTTTGTTAAGTGGTTTGATGGGTGATCCGGATTCGGCGTGTGCCACCGGCAAGGTTGATCCATGGCGGCTTCCATGGTGTATTTCACGGGCTCTTGCCAATTCTTTTTCTGGCCCCAGGGTTTCTTTTCTACCCACTGCTTCTTAGGACCCGCCCACGGCTGCGATCCGGTTTTTTGTCTCCCGATCGCCGGCGGCATCAGAATTTTCTCGCACGGCAAGCAACTTGCTGCGATGCATATCTTCGATCCGGGAAATCTTCCCTCCTTTTGTTGTTCCGGTTATCCCGGTATTGCTGCTGATGCGGATTCGACTGCTCCGGCTCAGCTTGCACTGCCGGCTGCATTGGGTCTCCCAACGCATAGCTATCTGCCACACGTATCATCTCTGCCAAGGTAGTGGGCATGCTTCTCTGCAGCCTTTGCCACAAAGGCGATCCTCTCCGGCATCCTTGACTGAACCAAGCAATGGCTTGTGCCTCAATCACTCCTTCACATGTGTTTCTCATTGAGTTCCACCGGGTGAGATAATCCCGGTCTGTTTCTCCTGCACGCTGTTGGCACAGCGCAAGCTGTTGGGGCCGGTTTGGCCTTTTGTAGGTGCTGCTGAAGTTGTTCACAAATGCTTCCTCAAAGTCCAACCATCCGTTGATGCTTCCTGCCGGCAAGTTGTTAAGCCAGATCCTCGCAGGACCCACGAGGTAGGACGGTATGATTCTTACCGCCCAACGCCGGTTCACTCCACCACCAGCCACATAAACTGCTGTGACATAATCAGCCAGCCAGTCTTCCGGCTTGGTCGTTCCATCATATGTTCTTGTATCCCGGGGCAATTGGAAGTTGCGCACCGGTGGTTCTTCTCTCATGATCCGTGGGCCAAAGCACCTTGGGCCAGGAGGTCCCTCAGATTCAACTATTGCAGATAGATGTACTCTGTCCAGCCTGTGCCTCGCATCCCGGTCTGGCAAACATCTCTCCCCCAGGCGTTCTCCCAAAGGGTTCCGGTGGACTCTTGTCCGTTCCACCTCAGAATCTGATTCATCGTACTCTTCCGGTTCCGCGGCTCTTGCCTGCCGGTACCCTGGTGGTGGCATTTCTTCATCCACGTACGCCACTCTTGCGGCTCGATAATTTTGCCCGGTTTCATATCTACCGGCATGATTGTTTCCGGCATAGCCTCCCTTGGCGTAGCCTCGATCCGCCCCTTGGCTTTTTCTACCGGCATCATGTTGCCCGGCTTTTTGTTTTCCGGCCAGAATTGGATCATACACAGTCATCTGCCGTGCATTCTTTTCCCTCTCCCTTCTTTTGTCCGGATGAGGGGACGATGCCTGCCCCTGAGACTTGCTTCCGGCATTCTTTGTTGAACGCGCGGATTTTGAGGCCACTGCCTCGTTCAGCTTAGCCAGCTGCTCAGCATTTTGTTGCTCAATAGTTTTCAACAACTCTTTTACGCGTTCTTGCTGCTTTATCAACTCATCACCGGAAAGAGATTCACATAGCTCTACTGCAGCTTTAGCGGCTTTTATAGTTTTATCCGGACTACTGTACTTAGGCTTTTCTACAATGCTTACAGATACAGATGCACTCTTGCCGGTAAGAACCTCTTTGCGCAAATCCTGATCTAGATTGCGAGCCTTAAGCCGGTTTTCCGGTATCCTAGCAGCATGAGCACTAACTGAAGCAAAGCCATGGGCAGCGTTGTACTCACGTAGGGTTAGGTTCAGCTCGCGCTGCGCCCGGATGATGTCGGCGCCTCCGGTAGCGGTGGCCTTGCGCGTGGCCTCCAGGCTCCTCCCTGAGCCTTTGCCGGGTCGATGTTCTGCGCGATTGGCGTGGCCAGCGTGTTCATCGCCGCCTGGAGAGGTGTTGCCGGTGGTGCTGATGATGCTCCCGCGGCGCCGGCATCACGTTCCAGCGGTGGTTTCGCTGCGCGGGGTCGATGCGGCACGTTCATCTCCTTGCTCCACAGCTCCCTTGCCGGTGTTGACCGCACCAGCCATCATGACCTCCACGCTGCCGGCGGCGCGGCCAGCGCACAGCCATCTTGGCGGATCCGGCGCCACCAGCACCGGCGAGAGGCGCTGGCGCACGGGACGGTGCCGAGGTAGACGCGGATGCTGCCGAACTCGATGGTGCGGCCGTTCTGCGGGAACTTGCCGCCGTTGGCGAAGCAGCCAGCGTTTATCTTTGATGAAGTCCATGTTGTAGATGCGTTCCACGAGCGCGGACACTGTGCGCTCGCCGTTGATGTCGAGGAGGCCCGCCCGAATATGAACTCCAGCAAGCGCCACTTCATGCCCCACGGCGGGCGCCAACTGTCGTCGTGGTGAACGAGCAGATGCCATGGGATGGCTTATCTTGGGGCCGAATGGACGCTAGAGGATTCGGGGGAGGGTTTGTGACTAGATGGACGAACTTCCGGATGCTTTCCTCAAGAACTTGGCCAAGGCCGCAGGTAGAAGAAGAAAGACACAAGGACGAACTCGCTCTAGATCACCTTGTTCATTGATCTCAAAACAGGTTACGAGGTTGTTCTCTCTTCCGTGGATCGCGCGTACGAAAGAGGCTGCCCCCTCTCCTTATATAGGGGAGAGGGTGGCTTACAGTAACAAGAAACCCTAATGGGATCTTTGACTAGAAAAACTACTTTACAAAGATACTTTATAAAGCTACTTTAATCATAGATGACGCCGGGGTCTTCTTTAAACATGGAGGCCGACGTCTTCCGGCTTCTTTGACCGTCATCCTCCTCTTTGTCTTCTAGTCTTCGTTTAAAGCTACTTTGCTTAGCTCATCCTTGTCCTTTAGCTCCCGACGGAATCTTTGACCAGATCAGCCGACATGTTCTTCCTTCCGGTGCGCCGGTATCTTTCCTTCCTGATTCCGGTATACCCCTCTTGGGGATACCGGCTTAGCTTTACTTAGCCGACTCTATTTTCTTATCCCGGCTTGATTATTAAACCGGTATCTTGAAGGGTGAGACCATCCGGTATGACATCTCTTTGGCATACCGGGGGTCATCCCCCCAACAGAGACCCACCAGCAGGGTGTCTCAACATCTCGTCTTTCTTACGGTCTTCTTTGTGCCATCGCAACAACCTAGCGTGCTCTTTATTTCTGAACAAGCGTTTCAGCCGTGGTATTATTGGAGCATACCACATAACCTTGGCAGGAACCCTCTTCCCGGGACGCTCGCCCTCAACATCACCCGGGTCATCTCGTCCGATCTTATACCGCAATGCAGGCACACCGGGCATGCATCCAAATTCTCGTACTCACCGCGGTAGAGGATGCAGTCATTAATGCATGCATGTATCTTTTGCACATCTAATCCTAGAGAGCGAGACAACCTTCTTCGCTTCGTACGCATCAGGCGGGCAATTCGTTACCCCTTGGAAGCTTCCTCTTCATTATTGCCGACAACTTTCCAAATCCCGAGTCATTGACACCGTTCTCTCGCCTTCCATTGCAACAACTCCGATGTGGTACTTAACTTTTTATGGCCATCTTCGCAAGTTGGGTATAACAATTTGTTGTGATCCTCTATCATCTGGTCGAAGGCCAACCTTTCCTTTTCAGTTTCACATTCTATCCTTGCATCAGCAATGGCCCGACCAAGATCATCATCAACAGGCTCATCTGGTGCCTCTTGATCTTCTGCTTCATTGTCTTCATTGTCTAAACATGGGATAAATGTCATCTTCCTCTTCCTCTTCTTCATTGCCTTCCATCATAACCCCTTTTTCTCTGTGCTTGGTCCAACAATAGTAGCTGGGCATGAAACCTACCCGCAGAAGGTGGCCGTGAATGGTACTCGAGTGAGCGTAATTTATGATATTCTTACAGTCAACACATGGACAATACATAAAGCCACCATGTTTGTTTGCCTCAGCCACGGCGATGAAATTCTACAGGCCCGAAGTGAACTCGTCAAAGCGTCGGTCAACATACATCCATTGCCGATTCATCTGCATGATATAACTAAGATTATCAAAAACAATTACAGAAAATCACGATTAGGGAAACAATATATATATATACACATGTTGTTAACCTTGATCGAGAAAAGAAAAAAAAACAGTTAAGTGCGGCTTGTTTTGTGTGAACTCAAGTGGCAAAACCTCTTAGGCAATTCATCGAACACCTCTTGTGCATGTGAAGAGAGCAAACAACATACACCCCTTCTTGTGATTTGAAGTGGAAAAATGGCCAAGTGTGGCTCACCATGGGCAGGGGCAAGGATATATAGGCTGTGTCGGCCGTTGGTCCCGGTTGGTAATCCAAACCGGGTCCAAAGAGGGACCTTTGGGCCCGGTTTGGATTACCAACCGGGACCAACGGCCGACACAGCCTGCCGTGCCCTGTCGTGCCCTCCCGAAGGGCCTTTAGACCCGGTTTGTCTCTCAAACCGGGACCATTGCTCCCCAATGGGTCCGGTTTGACTCTGAGCGGTGCCATTTGCTGCCAGGGGCTTGGGACGAAAGGCCTGTTCTCCACTAGTGCAACCGGACTACTCCACAGTTTTGCATTTTCTATTTGATTGCTTACCTGGCGCGCACGGGCAACTGCCAACATGTCGTGTTATGTTACCACTGCCTCATTTAACAAATCCATCTGTTTCTTAGAAAAGGAATAGTAACAAGTCGCACACTCATATTTCAGAGATACCGAAACAAAAAAAAATTCAGGCATGTGTTGACTCTTCTCCATCTGCCTTTTTCCCTCACCTGGGATAAAATAATACCTGTGGGCACGCGGCCACTAGCCTATTGGTGGTTTTTCTGAAATATCGGTCATAATGCTATCTGAAGTTTGTCAAAAGAATTTACTAATTCATTTAAAATTTATCCAAAATACACATTTGAGCATGTTACATATATACTGGCAAATTTTGTCGTGACCGGAAAACCGGTTTTCGGTGAATCTTGACCGAGAAATAAAACACTCCTCAATTGAACTCTGAAGCTCGCTGATTCGTTTTTACCTGGAAAAGTAGCACATACCCCTGCATTAATTCCATAACTCTTGTTGCAAATCCAGATGAATCTAGACATATTTTCTGAATAGATATATCCAAACGTATGATAAGAAATATGGAACGGAGGGATCATAAAACATCCTCAGTGCACGGACAGCCTAGCTAGGGGACATTAAACAAGCTGAGATGTGCCAGATGATTACAGCGACAACGGCTAAACAGACAAAAACTTCGTTGGATCGATGGCAACTGATGCATAATTACATATTGCAAATGAGGGTACAGCTACCGTGTTACAAGGATGGAGACTCGTCTATTTAAACTTGTACTGGTAGAAAAATGGCCTTTGATCGCGGTTGGCAACTGCCATTAGTCGCGGTTGCGTAACCGCGACCAATTAAGCGCGACTAAAGCCCCCCTTTAGTCGCGGTTGCTTACGAACCGCGACTAAAGGTCCGTCCACGTGGGCGGCTAGCGTGCGCCTGGGCGAAGGACCTTTAGTCGCGGGTTGCCTCCCGAACCGCGACTAAAGGCTATTAATTTTATTTTAATTTATTTGGGTTTTTAATTGTTTTTCACTCCGTTTTTTTTTCTATTTTTTTTCTAGAATTTCTATTATTTCAGTTATTTGCATAGCTTAGTCTCTATCTCTAACTACACTTATCTCTAATCAAATTACTTACTCGTGGTCAAACTTCCCGCTCGGTCACCCATCCACCCACTACTTCACCTCTAGCACGCTACGTGCGCATGTATGTGATACTAGTATCATATCAATCCTATTAACATGTTGGTCGATGTCACATTTTTTTATTGTTTGAATTTCAAATAATTTTTTTCATAAACAAAAATAATGATGTAATAATAATCGTGAATAAATAAATAAACATTAATTTTTTATTTTTTTTATTTTTTTAATTTTTTTAATTTTTTTAAATATTTTTTTTGCCAAACCTAAAAATTTGAAAATCTAAAAATTGGGTAAAAGTAATAGTAATCTTTATGCTGGATGCAATTATTAATTATATTTTTTTGAAAAATTTAAAAATATAAAATCCATAATTTATACTAACCTCCGTCTATAAAAGGATGTCTCAACTTAGGACAAATTTGAATGTATCTAGATACTAAAATGGGTCTAGATACATTCAAATTTTGACAAAGTTGAGACATCTATTTATAGACGGAGGGAGTAGCAAAAACTAAAATCTTCCTGCTTTCGTATTTCCATTTGGAATTTTGAGAATCTAAAAATTGGCTAACCGGGTAAATTTTTTTTGATATATTATACGTTTTTTTCCGACGTCGTATGCAAAAGTTATTGCGGTTTTACCATTTTTTAAACTTTTTTTGCAAAAAAGTGAAAATTCGAATTTCTTAATTTCTCCGAATAGTAGGTTGCATAACATACAAGAATCTGAAAACTATTTTTTTTTTAAATTTTCTATCATTTTCTTTTGTATTTTACAAACCAAAAAAAGGCGATCCAGGGGGGGGGGGTGGGGGTGCAGGGTGCGTGGGAGTAAAAAAACTCGGAAAAACCTTTAGTCGCGGCTAGGGACACCAACCGCGACTAAAGGGTATTTTCCGCCGGCTGCATCACTCCATAGCCCTTTAGTCGCGGTTCGTAACACCAACCGCGACTAAAGGAGTATCCTTTCGTCGCGGTTGGAGCATTAGTCTCGGGAGGATAATTCCGGGACTAATGAGGCTGGACGGAAGCCCTTTTTTCTACTAGTGTTGCGTTCGTACATGCACCCTGGAGGCGGCTTTGGGGAATATTTGGGTCTAGTGACTGAGACTGAGATTAGGTAGGGGTGACCGATGAAGGCCGGCTGATGATACTGCTTGTGGCAAGATTTGTGGGCTAGCTTATAGATAAACCACACGTAGGTGTCATGATGATCGATGCTTCAATTGTCCATTCAGTTGACAAACAGGTAGATTTATCTCAGAAGCTTCCGATCGAGACAGCCATGGAATTTCGGTAGACACTGTAAACTAAGACTAGGACGGTATCATTGGAAAAAAAGGCCACCACTGGTGGCAGTTGGTGAGAGGTGTATAGCACCGCTAACAAAAAATAACGCCCAAAACGTGCGAGCCAGTGAATGGTATGACACAGTAAAGTGACGCTAAAAACGTGACGTTACACGCGTCCTTTTAAAATTGCGAACTTCATGGATGTCGATACACGCGTCCAAGACCGTTCATGCAATTCACATCCTGTTTCCTTAACACTCTGAAGATCGAGTACAGAGTCTACAGACTGGAGATGCTGTCGTCTGTTTCTTTTCAAAAATAAAGGCACTCTGTAAGTATGTAGCCTGCCTTAATCAGTGGACACGAGGGAAAAAGGCACACGATTAGCATCCAAGTCAAGGCGATAATCATACAAAGGCAAAAGGGTGGTGATGGCCGGCTCGTCATCGAGCGGCCACCAGGGCGGCGCCCATGGTCGGGGTTGTGGCGAGGATTTTCTTCGGCGGTGCCATGACTGGCAGTGAAGATGCAGGGCTGGCAGGTGGTGCTGGAAACCCTAGATCTCGATCTGGGTGTCTCCCGTGCTGCCTCTCCAATCCTCTTCGCTGCATATGGTTGGGCCGGATCCGGTAGGGCATCAACCCTTCTTTGTCGTCTTCTTTCCTGTTGTTGGCATAGCCCTCTGGGCCGCTGGTAGGGTTTGAGGTGGCGGCTTGCAGGTTGCTGACGGGTGGCTTGTGGGTCTGATCTTAATTGGTTGTGTCTAGCAATGGACCTATGATTTATGATCAGAGCGACGATGATACTTGTCCACTGTTTCCTTCTTGGAGGCATCACTTTTGGAATGATGGATTTCTGGTGCTGTGTTGGTGGTGTTTGGTTCGCTACTACAAGGAATAGATCTCTTTAGCGAGACTTTTCTTTTATGTAATTCTTTTTTTTAGTTTTGTGCATCTGTATTGCAATTAGGGCACTATATTGTTGCATAGGATGGGTGTAACTGGTATTTTCTTGATATTAATATATACTCTTTGTCGATAAAGGTCTGCCTCATCGACGTCGTCATTGTTGACTGTGACCGAGAATTGATAGGCTCTTGCCTTCTCGGCTAGCTGCTCCGGTGGCAAGAGGGGATGGGAGCCTCGAACCGAGGTCTGTAGAAGGGTCCCTAAACTTAAAGTTTGGTCAACAGGCATCGTCGTTGTTGTGGACATGGCGGCGTTGTGCCTCCTGGTTCACCTCGTCGACAGCGATCTCGCTGGTGGCTTTGAGGAGAGCGGGGATTCGTCTGTTCACCGCTTTCCAAGAGTGGTGGGTTTCGTCCGATGTACATGTGTTATAGGTTTAGTGTTAGATGATTCGGATCAACCGAAGGGTTCAATGGAGACAACTTTGGTTATGTGGAGCTAGTACTTAGAGGCACATCCATAAAGGCTTCCTAACTAGGATCAACAGCGTCAGTGCAACTCCCGTAAAGGGAGCGGCGACAACGACACATCATTGGAGCTGTAGTTATCTTTAGATGGTCCAAAGAGCTTATGAAATTTTACTACTCCATCCGATTTATATTATTTGATGCTAGTATAGATGTATTTAGATATATTTTAGTTCTAGATACATCCACTTTAGCATCAAGTAATATGTGTCGGAGGGAGTACGTTTGGTGTGATCTTTCTACGAAAAAAGTGATTTTCGGGTAGGCATGAGGACAAGGACATATAGCGAAGCACACGAGTGGATGATGGAAGCATATTGCATAATAATTCTGCTTTTGATCCCCGTAGGAGAAACAGAGCTTCTAAAGTTGCGGCTCCAGATGCTAAAACCCGGCGCTTTTCCATCATTTGCGTGTCTGGTTGGACACGTCTCCGTGGCTCGCAGAACGGCCGAGTTCACGCACCGTGCGTTTCGCCTGGTTTTGTGGGCGGGGAGTCCGGTCCAGCCCATCCCACGTGGGCCACGGGCAAGCGATCCAATCCGAGATGTCGTCGCCAGCAGCGTCAGTAACGCAGAGCTGCAGAGGAGGCGGTCAGGACGTACGTGCGGCGTTGCTGCCATGGCCGTGCCCGTGCGACTGTGCTCCTTGTACACGCTCTGCTGCTCCCACACGCCATCGCCTGCGCTGACAAGGTTTCCAGCGAGCAGCGCCCGCCCTGCTGTACATTACTGATACTAGATTTAGATGTACGCCTTGGCGCACGATCCCGTGAAAATCGAACTGATCTACGTGTAAATGGAAATAAGTTTTATAGGATTTAGCAAATAAAATCAATAAAAATTGAACACACGAAATCAGAATAGAACAACAATGCTTATACACAATCAAGGAAAGAGCGATATATATTAAGACTCTTATGCTAAAAATAAGAAAAGTAGCATCTAAATAAGCTCGCCTCAATTCAATTCAGTCTTTAAAGGCCACTACGCACAAAAGAAAACTAATTCTAATAGGTAGTTGCACCGCTAAAAGGTGCAGCTTCTGCAACATAGCTTCCAACATGACACTGGGCAGGATCTTGACAGCTTCCATTAGGCTGTAACACATCAAATAAATGTTGTAATTATAGCAAAATTAAGAACGTCACGGAATAAAATAGGTTGGAAAACAAAGGGAATATTATACTAATGTTGTAATCAGATGAAAGTATTTGTAAACCAAGAGTATAATTTGCACTTGGATATATCATAAGAAGAAACCCAACCTTCAAGAGTTGCCTCCATTGGTGAATAAATAAAAATGTAGGTAGTTTTAGACAGGGATTAGCTGATCTATTATTAGAAAATATATAATTAGTTTTGTAAGAGTTCGACAAAGGACATAGATTTTGTGTCCTGCCGAGACCAAGAAATCGATAAGTATATGTTCTCAAAATGATATCAATAAATAAATAGGTGATGCCATCTAACAGTTAGAAGGAAAGCACCCCAGGTCTTACTTGCGGATGACTTATACTAACTATGCTCGAAGGACAAAAAGTACCCTAGTTATTCTTGCTACATGTGCTTGAGGGCACACACTCGACCTCGACAACAATCTATTGACAATGATACTCAACGGGGGTAGTGTAATTGTTTTTTTGGTAGCCAATCAATAGAACTAATCCAGCTTATCCAGCTTAGGTACAGTTTCCTCAATAGCCTATATATATGTACAATATATTTTCGTTATGCCTAAGTAGAATCGAGGCCTGAGTAAAAGCTCGAGGTATAAATCTCTACCTGGTACCAATACAGCCAGCAATCTAGAGGACAACCTTTCGGCAAGGCGCAATGAAGCCTTCCGCGACGCGTGAAGAAGAATCGAGCCACTCTGGGAGCACCTGAAAGAGCAAATCGACGGTGAAATTCAGAGTAGTTGTGATTGTGTATTTTGTTCCTTCTACAAAATAATTTTCTCTTCTTCTCTCAACACATGTGCGTGACAGTAAATAATTCATAGCGAAGGAGCACACTAAAATGTAGAGCTGGCTAAATAATTCCTAGCACTATCTAAAATAATCCATAACCTGTATCTCCATTCACGCCGCCCAACCAATCTCCTCGCGTGCCGTCGCCCACAAAATACAGGGCAAGTGAATGCAAGAAGTTTCTAATTGCCCACAACCTAGCTGATGTAAGTGCTCAATTGCACACTCAGGTATAATCAGGACTAACTAAGATAATATGCACGGAATATTTTTTTGCTCATGAATCTTAATCATCAACACCAAATGAGCAATACACAAGTTTTTAATTAGAGAAACAGAGGTGGGCAGGCACTTGTGGACAGGAACGTGAACATTGACCTTTATGAAAGGAAATGCTGGAGGAAAATATGACTATGGAGATGCACCTATATTAGTAGGGAGAGAGAAACCGATGAGCTGAGAGCCCTATGGGATAAAACTGGCTTGCATCCAACGATGAAAAATGAAAAAAATCATCTTATTAGCTAAATCAATGAGTGTCCATAGTTCAGAAAACCATAAAAGCCGACTGTGTAGGTATACACAAAAGAATCTAATATGCATAAGATTCTATAACCATAATATCAGCCTACTTTCCTAGCATATCTTTAGCAGAATGACCGAAGGCATTTAGCACATGATTGTGTAAATGCATAACCTATCTTGAATGCAGCGATTTGGATTGCCAATAAAATCTTGGAGCTCAGATACCTATCTTGAGCATGCTCATCCAACATAGAGTACATGCCTAAAACCCTGTAAGCACCATTTCATAAAAGAACTACATCAGCAACTAAATTTAGCAAATAATGGTTTTCATATTTTATTGGTCCTCAAGAATTTCATGGCCAGCATAGAGTTTTGCAAAATCAAGCCTAACTACCACTTTCACCAACCAAAAAATGTTGGAATATTAGAGCAGTTTCGCAATAAGAAAACCAATGAAAATAATAAATTACATATAGATAAGAATAGCAAGGTTAGAACAGAATAGCGCACCAGCTTATCACACTTACAGTAGCAATTGCCATCATAGCATCCATCTCCAATTCTTGAGCAGAATTTAAGTTATGAATTCAAGGAAAAGAAATTTCACACAAAGAAACATATTTATAGATTGAACTGGATCAAATTTAAGAAAATCTTATTTATATGAATTGTCTGTACAAATTGATTGATGCTATGTACATGTAATCCATCACTTTATGGTAATTCTAATCCTGTACATGTTCAACAAAACATGATAACGCAAACATTATTTCCTTTACAGATGAGTGGAAACAGAAAACAATATCAAAATGTTAGAACACAATGCAGATAAATGTAGCATCTAGAATCAAAGGGGGAAATAGTGAAGATAACGTGAGTCAATTATTTTCAGTGGTTGATGCTAAAATAGTCAAACTGCAAGCATAGACGCAGAGATACCAAAAAATCAAGAAAAGCATAAGCTACTTGCCAAGTATTTCATAATTCAGAAGCTGAAATAATAGTGTCATAGTAAATTCAGAAGCTTAAAACTTCAAGCATTGAATAGAGATGAATGTGAATATTTGAATTACTCCAATAGCCGTGAAAAAGGAATAAGAAATTCATGTGACTGCACTTTACTAAGGGTTGAGACATATCCCATGATCAGTTATTCCCTTTTCAAGGTGATAACTACAGTAGAAAATTGAATGTACCAAGAAGCTACAAACGATAATGTAGAGAACAACACAGTTTACACACAAAAAGTATGTATTTTCTGTCTCCAAGGCTGAAGCATACAAGAAATACCTAGACCAACATTTTTTCAATATCCAGGAGGGTCATATAGAATTTTGGACAAAAGAGAGGAAAAGAATTGTTTCTTGAAGTACCACATGACTTCACCTGCTGACAATATGTCTATCAGATTTAAGCATAGCAAATGTGTATTGCTTTCTAAATATTATTCAATAATACTTCCATGGAATTTATATGCCAACACTTTAGAGGGATAGTGTGGGTGAATGCAAAGCTCCGTTTTCTGTTGAATCAATGCAAATGTAGCTCCTTATCCAAAGCTCCGCAGTCATTGGACTATAAAATACCAGACTGCATTTTTATCGATAAAAAGGACTTTTAGGAGACTATGAAGTGCAGTAAGTAGGGCACCTTAATCCTGGCTGAAGAAACACACATAGCACGTTGTCGAATAGACCTGCCCCATCGCTCCCAATACATAATTCAACAGATTCAGGAGACACCATTCTAAATGTCCATAGCAGTTGCATGGACTGCGCCTAGCCTGTAATTCAGAATACCAATGAGTTAAATTGCTCTGGGAATAAAGAAAACGGTAGCAAGTGAAATCCAATCCATGCTGCTGCATACCTTTTTTCTTTTTTTTCTTCAGATCAAGGGCAGCGTAAATAGAAAGCAGGAAATGGTGTGTGATGTCGTTGAAGTTCACGACGCACATGTGATGCAGAAATAACAAAGCCTGGTTAAGCAGCCGAACAACATTACACAAATAAAACAATGCTTAGAGCAAGGAAGAAGAAAAAGAAGCAAAAGAAAAGTCAACAATAAGCGCAAAAGAAAAACACATTGAAACCCACGGGAAGACAAAACAGCCCAAACTAAAATGATGACCCCTGACCGGGAGACAAAAGAAGAATGAAATCACAAAGGAAGAAAGAAATCCCTAAGGCGAGTAGAAAAACATGTTGACAGAATTATTTTGCAACCAAAAATTCAGTATCTCGGTGTCATACTAAATATTTTCTCAAACTAAGATAATACGGATGGCCAGAACCTTATAAGCTGCATGTATAAAAATCGCTGAAGAAGGAACTTTCTGAAACATTTTGTATGAAACATTAGACCAATCATTCAATCAAACAAGGGTCAAAGCAACAAACCTTCAAGTAAAGAGTGCAGACGATGTTGGCACCCATGAACTGGAAGTTGAGGTGGATGAGAAAGCAGTCGAGTATCTTACACCAACCGTGTCCATGGAGACATACCAGTCCCTCACGGCCACAACTCTACCTCGCTGCTCAGCCAATCGTCAAGACATCACTCCAACTACATCAAGGATTTTGATTTCCTGTTGTGATTAAGTTGTAGGAAGAAGGTCAACAATGGTGTACTAACCTCGCCGCTCAGCCAATGGTCAAATTTACAAAAAAAAGCGATGTAAAGAATTACACATGTACACGAGCTATATTATTGTACTACTTAAATATAGTATCAATACACTGGTAAAAAAATGTACTATGGAGATACAAATTTTGCTTGTGATGTAGCATTTCAAAAAGTTAAATCAAATTTAGCTCAAAATAAAGGAATCTGGTATTCTGATAATGATATAATATATGAAGAGCAGTTAAAACCTACTATATGATTGATTCATGAAGCACTTCATGGGCACAAATTTAAAAAATTATATATAGTTCAAACTACTCATAAAGTGCAATTGAAACTTTAAGAATATGCTCTCCTTAATCATGGAGAAACCCACCTTGGCGCCTTGACATCAAATGATGTTTATGTGCACGCTGCTGCTCCCTGAGCCGAGCATGTGGTCTTGATCGCTGCATCCACATCTGATGCACCACGCACCACACTCCTCATCTCCGAAGCTGGATACTTGGCAAAGCCCAAAATCACCTGCGTTATTACGTTTGACAAAACATCATTACCAAGACTATAGAACAATGTGAAGTATTGCAGTTTTTCCTGGGACTAAGCTGCATAGTATGTACCAAGCCTTACAGTTTGGTCCATGGCAATATATAAAAATATTGGAGCACCGGAACAAATGAGGAGCTTCTGTACACATTATTACCACAGATTGTATTTTCCAAATGAATCATTGTCACCGACCTTCACATATCGGTGAAGAATGTGAATTGCATGTAAGTACCCATAAGGAGTTGCCGAAGGCACTTGCAAAGCTTCTAAAAAATCAGACAGCACTTGAAGATGTGAGAGTTATCACATAAAATCCAAAATATACTTTAGCAGTCAGTTCATTATTTAGAAAAAACAGAAGCAAAAAAACAAGAATGCATAATATTGTTTACCTTTAAAATTAAATAACCGTTGGAAAAAGGTTAGTCACGCGAAGACAGAAAACATCATGGCAAATGTGCAATAGTAAAAATTAACACTGCATTAATAGTTGAAAGTATGTTTATCTTGTGATTTTTCCAATAAATAAAACCAAAATAATTGGGGCAAGCCTTGGTGCGGTTTTGTTTACCTTATCTCCAAGTACGACCGATGCAAGCTGCTCGGCAAGATCATCAGCTAATCTGAACCACATACTCCAATTTTTGTAGACACATCTACTGATGTGAACAGACATGTTCTTAAAGACCAATATCAAACAAAGGAAGGCAAATCATGAGTAACAATATAATCCAAGAAATGTCCCGTGTGCCTAACTTAATAATATAAAATTTTAAATTAGTTTCAGTTCCAAAGAAAGCACAAAAGTAAAACCAAAATATTGCATATATCTGAGTGTTCCATTTGTGCAAGATGTCGTCCATAATAACCAGCATCAATTGGCCATTACGACTGGGGTAGCTTAACAAGTGAAGATTCTGACCATATGTGAGGGGAAGCAGGAAATCAGTGCAAAGTATCTAGTATGCACTGTTCAGATTAGAAAACTATCACATTAACAAATTAAATCAAGCGTGCCATTGGAAATATCAAATCTCACAGAAAGTGTTTCTACATGTACGGAATTTACAGCTTACTTCCATTTCATGCTTGTATTACAGTCCAGGCTTTCTCAATTGTCAATCTAAATAAGAGATTGCCCATGTGTAAGAGAATTGAATACAACCTGTGATGAAGTAATGGTTAAGAAAGAACTAAAATAGGTAATAATATTTTAGAACAAGTAATTTGATTCCTAAAAACACATTAGGTAACTTAGAAAAAGGTCATATTTTGGTCAGATTCAGATCTGTATTTTGTAACAAGCTACAAGTAACAATAACTCGTGCAAGAAACCCATCAGGATAAGCGAGAGAATTTCTGCTACTCAAAAGTATGGTAACATCAATTCATCAAAATGGAGTACTACATTCAGTCTGCTCACCACCAAAACAACAAAACATATTTTGAGGAAAAGTCAGTGTTGCAAAATTAAACCTGTGTGGACAGCTTAACCGAGTGTTGCCCTCATGATTTCAGAGAAAGGCCCTCACAGCTTGTAGCATTGGTGCTATAGCAGTACCACGAGATGCAGGTCCAAGGCGGTAATCTCCAGGAAGACAATGACCTGCAATTTTTTTTGGGAAGAAACGGTAAGGTAATGAAGAGATCGAAAAGAAACAAAAAAGGTCAGAGACCCAAAACGCTTCCAGATAGGAAGAAGAGTAAAATACCAAGAACAAAAAATCTCAGAGGGAGAGAGAAATAGGAGCAATTCCTTCCAAATCGAATAGGAGGGACGTAATAAGGAGCAAAACAACTCGAATCTGCAGGGGTCAACCAGAAGCACACCTCAACCGAATCCATGGAAAAGGAGCTCCATAGCTGCAAAAAATCAGAGGGGGAAGAATGAGAAACACATCAAAACCTACCAGAAGGCACCCCACCTCCTGCTCTCGATTTCATGGCGTGGACTCAGGAATTTGCTGCGCCCACAAACCCTAGCTCAAGATTTCGCAAGAGGGAAGAAAATCCGTGCTCCATTGTGTTCATCAGCGCGGCCAGCGCACCGCTGAGGAAGGCCGCGCCCGACGCCCACGCCCATGCCTCGCCGGAGCCAACGAACTCCGTAGAAAGCGCGGCCATGCTAGAGCCGAGCTGCAGCACCAGCTTGCCTACCATGAGGACCTCACTATCATCCTTGGCCTTGATGACTTGGAGAGGGAGGACGCGATGGACGGCGGCTCACCGGAGATAAAACGGAGGAAGTGGATTGGTGGAGAGGATAGAAGCGACCAGATTGGGAGAGGAGGAGAACGAGGGGCTTGGGGAGGAGCACACACGCGCGGGGATTAGGGAAGACCCGCACGGTGCAGCAGTGGCCGCCGTCGCCGGCGGCGAGAAGCAGGGACGGAGAGGAGGTTGCATCGGTGGCGGCGGCCGATGAGGAGAGGATTGGGGAGGAGACGAATGGGACGAGATAAGGCTTGGCTTTGGACTCGCGTGGACGGAGAGATATTTCGAGCCGGGCCAATAACGAGCTGCCACGTGCACCAACCGGCGAAGAGGAGATGCGAGCGAGGCCCAGCCCTGGCGCGCCTGGTGGCCTGTCGTGGATGGCCTGGGAAGGCTCCATGAGCTCCCCTCTATTATACCTTTAGATTTCCGCACTCGGCTAAAATCGTATATATGCAAGCTCAGAGCAGAGCAGATGATAAGGGGTGGCCCGATCTTCTCAGTAAGCAACGGTGGTGATGATGATCACGGGATGATAGCAGCGGAGAAACACGACGATGTAGTGGATAATAACTTGTATGACGCAACGAGATCTCTCGATTGGTCCCTGTCGCCAACGCAACAGCTCTCAATCCTGCAAGATATTCGCAACTCCACACACTTGCGCACGTAGCCGCCGACCACGAAGCGGTAAGTTGCAACCGTCTAATTCCCAATGTAACAGCAGATCACACAAGACTTTAACAGGATCTACACAATATCAAGCAATATGGTGTAGGGAATTCATTAGTTTTGCAGAGCAAACAACTAAGAACTAGGGTTTACCTTAAACATGGTCTAAAGCAACTGGTGGGGCGTCCCAGGAACTTATATAGGCGTCCGGGACGACCTCAGGTCCAAAAAGTACGAAAATAACCGACCTAGAATAGATCTGATCGAGACAGACTCGGACACGTCCGGTCTGGAATCCGGTCAACCGGGCCGGCCGGTCTGGGGGCCGGTCAACCGGGTGCTGTAACCGGAAAGCTCGCAACAGCGTCCGGTTTGACCCCGGTATGAGGCATCGTCAACCGGACCAGGGACCGGGCGTGCCGGTCAGGCGCCCGGTCGACCGGGTGCTGTAACCGGGCGCGCCGGCGTGGAGGCCGGTCTGACCGGGTGCTGGACCGGCCTGGAATTCTTCTTCTCCTCTCGCGCATGCCTCCCGCTCCTCCCTCGCGCGTTCATGAGATATCTTCATGTCCAGCTCCATGTCCAGCTTCACGTCCATCTTGACGTCCGTCTTCATGTCCAGCTGCTCTTCTCCTCCTCGTGCGATGCGTGTCTCCTCTTCATACCTGATGATACATAAGTAATAGGACTTAGGTAGTATAAAGTTCTCATCAATCAAGGTATCGTTTAGGAACAAGTTCACCTGTTGCTTAAGTAGCTTCGCATGAGCTCGTGTCATTGGTCCAATCCTGACTTCATTGGACTTGAGCTTCACAGCAGGTTCATGTTCAATTGGTAATGACGGAGGTAGTAGTGAGGTAGGGATGTCCTCATCATCTCCCCCCCTTCAAAAGGCGTCGACCTCGACGCTCCAAGGTCTTCTCCGTCATATGGTGTTAAATCAGCAACATTGAAAGAATTACTGACACCAAACTCATCCTCTGGAAGATCTATTGAGTATGCATTATCATTGATCTTGGCAAGCACTTTGTAAGGACCAGCACCACGAGGCTTCAACTTAGACTTCCGCAGCTTCGGGAACCTATCCTTGCGAAAATGTACCCAGACCATATCATCAGGCTTGAACAACATCTGTTTGAGCTTTTTGTTCATCCTTGCAGCATTGCTCTTGCCTTTCTTCTCAATCAACTCTTTAGTCTTCACATGAATTTTCTTCACAAAATCTGCCCTCTTGGATGCCTCCATATTAACTCTCTCATGTATGGGCAAAGGCAACAATTCAAGTGGAGTAATGGGTTTGAAACCATACACCACCTCAAAAGGACATAGCTCCGTGGTAGAATGTACCGCCCTGTTGTAAGCAAACTCCACATGCGGCAAACACTCTTCCCACTCCTTCAGGTTCTTCTTGATCATGGATCTCAACAGTTGTGACAAGGTTCTATTCACCACTTCAGTTTGACCATCAGTTTGGGGATGACAAGTAGTGCTGAACAGCAGCTTTGTCCCCGGCTTCTTCCAAAGTGTCTTCCAAAAGTAGCTCATAAACTTGACGTCACGATCAGAAACAATAGTCTTCGGGACTCCATGTAAACGTACAATCTCCCTGAAAAACAGGTTAGCAATATGCGACGCATCGTCGCTCTTGTGGCAGGCAATAAAAGGTGACATCTTAGAGAATCTATCCACTACCACAAATATAGAATCATGGCCTCGTTTAGTACGCGGCAAACCCAACACAAAATCCATACTTATATCTTCCCATGGTGTAGTAGGTGCCGGTAAAGGAGTATACAAACCGTGAGGCTTCAGCTTGGCCTAGGACTTGTTGCAAGTAATGCATCTCTTCACATATCTATCCACGTCCCGCCTCATCTTTGGCCAATAAAAGTGGTCAGCTAGCATGAGTAGCGTCTTCTCACGCCCAAAGTGACCCATCAAACCTCCAGCATGTGATTCCCGCAATAAGAGCAAACGCACGGACGATTCCGGAACACATAGTTTGTTAGCTCTGAACAAGTACCCATCATGTATGTGATATTTTTCCCATGCTTTACCAAGAGCACATAAGCGATATGGTTCAGCAAAATCATGATCAGTGGCATACAAATCACATAGTATCTCTAATCCAGGAATTTTAACATCAAGTTGAGTTAATAGCATATTCTTCCTAGATAAAGCATCAGCAAAAATATTATCTTTTCCCTTCTTATGCTTAATAATGTATGGAAAAGACTCAATGAACTCAACCCACTTAGCTAGACGCTTATGCAAAGTAGATTGAGCTTTCAGATATTTTAAAGCTTCATGATCAGAATGTATGATAAATTCTTTTGGCCACAAATAATGTTGCCAAACCTCAAGAACTCTAATTAAAGCATACAATTCTTTATCATATATAGGATAGTTCAACTTAGCACCGTAAAGTTTCTCGGAAAAATATGCAATTGGGCGACCCTCTTGCATCAACACACCACCAATTCCAATACCACTAGCATCACATTCAATCTCAAATTGTTTATTGAAATCAGGAAGTGCAAGCAACGGTGCAGAAGTTAACAATCGTTTCAGTTCATCAAATGCATGATCTTGGGCTGCGCCCCACTCAAATAGTACACCCTTTTTAGTTAAGTCATTCAAAGGTGCAGCAATAGTACTAAAGTTGAGCACAAATCTGCGATAAAACCCAGCTAGACCATGAAAACTTCTTACTTGACTCACATTCATGGGAGTAGGCCAATTTTGAATAGCTTCAATTTTAGACACACCTACTTCTACTCCATGCTTAGAGACAACATAACCCAGAAATATGACCTTATCTTTGCAAAATGTGCACTTTTCAAGAATACCATAAAGTTGATTATCATGCAACACTTGCAAAACATGTCGAATATGTATAATATGATCAGATTCATTACGGTTGTAGATTAATATGTCATCAGAGTTCACAACCACAAATTTGCCAATAAATTCACGCAAAACATGGTTCATCAATCTCATGAAAGTGCTAGGTGCATTAGTGATAACGCGTGAAGCACACGTCCGTTGGGAACCCCAAGAGGAAGGTGTGATGCGCACAGCAGCAAGTTTTCCCTCAGAAAGAAACCGAGGTTATCGAACCAGTAGGAGCCAAGAAGCACGTGAAGGTTGTTGGTGGAGGAGTGTAGTGCGGCGCAACACCAGTGAAACCGGCGCCAACGTGGAACCTGCACAACACAATCAAAATACTTTGCCCCAACGTAACAGTGAGGTTGTCAATCTCACCGGCTTGCTGAAAACAAAGGATTAAATGTATCGAGTGGAAGATGATGTTTGTTTGCAAAGAACAGTAAAGAACAATGATTGCAGTAGATTGTATTCAGATGTAAAAGAATGGACCGGGGTCCACAGTTCACTAGTGGTGTCTCTCCAATAAGATAACTAACATGCTGGGTGAACAAATTACAGGTGGGCAATTGACAAATAAAGATTCAATACATATCAATGATGATTACTATGAGATTTAATCAGGGCATTACGACAAAGTACATAGACCGCCATCTAGCATGCATCTATGCCTAAATAATCCACCTTCGGGTTAGCATCCGCACCCCTCCAGTATTAAGTTGTAAACAACAGATAATTGCATTAAGTATGGTGCGTAATGTAATCAACACAAATATCCTTAGACAAAGCATCGATGTTTTATCCCTAGTAGCAACAAGCAGATCCACAACCTTAGAACTTTCTCGTCACTGTCCCAGATTAAATGGAGGCATGAACCCACTATCGAGCATAAATACCCCCTCTTGGAGTTACAAGTATCAACTTGGCCGCAGCCTCTACTAGCAACGGAGAGCATGCAAGAACATAAACAACACATATATGATAGATTGATAATCAACTTGACATAATATTCTAGATTCATCGGATCCCACCAAACACAACATGTAGCATTACAAATAGATGATCTTGATCATGTTAGGCAGCTCACAAGATCTAAACAATGATAGCACAAGCGGAGAAGACAACCATCTAGCTACTGCTGTGGACCCATAGTCCAAGGATGAACTACTCACGCATCAATCCGGAGGCGGGCATGATGATGTAGAGCCCTCCGGTGATGATTCCCCTCTTCGGCAGGGTGCCGGAGGCGATCTCCTGAATCCCCCGAGATGGGATTGGCGGCGGCGTATCTGGAAGGTTTTCCGTATCGTGGCTCTCGGTACAGGGTTTTCGCGACGAAGGCTTTAAGTAGGCGGAAGGGTAGGTCAGGGGGCGACGCGGGGGCCCCACACCATAGGCCGGCGCGGGGCCCAGGCAGGCCGTGCCGCCCTATGGTGCCGGCCCCTCGTGGCCACACTTCGTATCTCCTCCGGTCTTCTGGAAGCTCCGCGGAAAAATAAGACCCTGGGCGTTGATTTCGTCCAATTCCGAGAATATTTCCTTTGTAGGATTTCTGAAACCAAAAACAGCAGAAAACAGCAACTGGCACATCGGCATCTTGTTAATAGGTTAGTGCCGGAAAATGTATAATAATGATGTAAAGTATGTATAAAACATGCAAGTATTGTTATAAAAGTAGCATGGAACATAAGAAATTATGGATACGTTTGAGACGTATCAAGCATCCCCAAGCTTAGTTCCTACTCGCCCTCGAGTAGGTAAACGATAACAACAAATAATTTCTGAAGTGACATGCTACCAACATAACCTTGATCAACATTATTGTAAAGCATATGAGATGGATGGAGTGATCTAAAGCAAAAGATTGCTAACAAAAGATAATGACTAAACAAATGAATCATATAGCAAAACTTTTCATGAATAGTACTTTCAAGACAAGCATCAACAAGACTTGCATAAGAGCTAACTCATAAGCAATAAATTCAAAGTAGAATGCATTGAAGCAACACAAAGGATGATTAAGTTTCAGCAATTGCTTTCAACTTGTAACATGTATATCTCATGGATATTTGTCAACATAGAGTAATATAACAAGTGCAATAGGTAAACATGTAAGAATCAATGCACACAGTTAACACAAGTGTTTGCTTCTAAGATAGAAAGAAGTAGGTAGGCTGACTCAACATAAAGTAAAAGAATGGCCCTTCGCAGAGGGAAGCATGGATTACTATTTTTGTGCTAGAGCTTATATTTTGAAAACATAGAAACAATTTTGTCAACGGTAGTAATAATTCATATGTGCTATGCATAATACTTCCTACAAGTTGCAAGCCTCATGCATAGAGTACTAATAGTGCTCGCACCTTGTCCTAATTAGCTTGGATTAACACGGATTATCATTGCATGACATATGTTTCAACCAAGTGTCACAAAGGGGTACCTCTATGCCGCCTGTACAAAAGTCCTGGGAGATCAATTGCATTTGATTTCTCGTTTTTAATAGATCTCAACTTAGGACATCCATACCGGGACAACATAGACAACAGATAATGGACTCCTCTTTTAATGCATAAGGATTCAAAAACAGATAAAATTCTCATAAGAGATTGAGGTTGTATGTCCAAACTGAAAACTTCCACCATGATACATGGCTTTGGTTAGCGGCCCAATGTTCTTCTCAAACAATATGCATACTCAAACCATTTGATCATGAAAATCACCCTTACTTCAGACAAGACGAACATGCATAGCATCTCACATGATATCCAACAAAGGTAAAAAGTTGATGGCGTCCCCAGAAACATGGTTACCGCTCAACAAGCAACTTATAAGAGATAAGACACATGACTAAATATTCATCACCACAATAGTTTTTAAGCTATTTGTCCCATGAGCTATATATTGCAAAGATAATTAAAGGAATGAAATTTTAAAGGTACCACTCAAGTAATTTACTTTGGAATGGCAGAAAAATACCACATAGTAGGTAGATATGGTGGACACAAATGGCATGGGTTTTGGCTCAAGGTGTTTGGATGCACGAGAAGCATTTCCTCTCGGCACAAGGTTTGGGCTAGCAAGGTTGTTTGAAGCAAACACAAGTATGAACAGGTACAGCAAAACTTACACAAAAACATATTGAAAGCATTATAAGACTCTACACTCGTCTTCCTTGTTGTTCAAACACTTTACCAGAAAATATCTAGACTTAGAGAGACCAATCATGCAAACCAAATTTTAACAAGCTCTACGGTAGTTCTCCATTAATAGATTAAACTACATGATGCAAGAGATTAAACATGATCTATGAGAGCTCAAAACAATTTCCAAGTTTCAAGTTATTCCAAACCATATGAAGCATTTTCTTATTCCAACCAAATAGCAATCAACGAAGCAATTTTCGGCCTTCGCCATGAACATTAAAGCACAACTAAGAACACAAGTGTTCCATATGAAAAAGCGGAGCGTAATATCTCCAATATAAGGATAGTGGGATCCAACTTTATTCAAACCAAAACAAAAATAAAAGCAAACAGACGCTCCAAGTAAAGAACATAAGATGTGATGGAATAAAAATATAGTTTCACTAGAAGCGACCTGATAAGTTGTCGATGAAGAAGGGGATGCCTTGGGCATCCCCAAGCTTAGATGCTTGAGTCTTCTTAAAATATGCAGGGATGAACCACCGGGGCATCCCCAAGCTTAGACCTTTCACTCTTCTTGATCATATTGTTTCATCCTTTTCTCTTGACCCTTGAAAACTACCTCCACACCAAACTTCAAGCAAACTCATTAGAGGGTTAGTGCATAATCAAAAATTCACATATTCAGAGGTGACACAATCATTCTTAAGTCTTAACACTTCTCGACATTGCACAAAACTTCTTAACACTTCTGGACATTGCACAAAACTTCTGAAAGTTAATGGAACAAAGAAACCTATTCAACAAAGCAAAAGCGGCAATGCGAAATAAAAGGCAGAATCTGTCAAAAACAGAACAGTCCGTAAAGACGAACCTGGAAGGGGCACTTAACTTGCTCAAATGGAAAAACTCAAAACTAATGAAAGTTGCGTACATATCTGAGGATCACACACGTAAATTTGCAGATTTTTTTGAGTTACCTACAGAGACTTCTGCGCAAATTCGTGACAGACAGCAAATCTGTTTCTGCGCAGTAATCCAAATCTAGCATCAACCTTACTATAGAGACTTTACTTGGCACAAAAACATGATAAGGAGAGGTTGCTACAGTAGTAAACAACTTCCAAGACTCAACAAAACAAAAATTTCTGTAGTAAAATAAACACATGGGTTATCTCCCAAGAAGTTCTTTCTTATAGCCATTAAGATGGGCTCAGTAATTTCAAAGATACTCTCGCAAGAAAGAAGAGTTGAAGCAAAAGAGAGCATCAAGAAGCAAATTAAAAACACATTTAAGCCTAACCCACTTCCTATGAAAAGGAATCTTGTACCAAATAAATTCATGAAGAACAAAGTGACAAGCATAGGAAGGCAACACAAGCGCAATTTCAAGATTCTCAACATAAAGAGGGGAAACTTAATATTATTAAGATGCATATAACCATGTTTCCCTCTCTCATAATAACTTTCAGTAGCATCATGAACAAACTCAACAATATAACTATCACATAAAGCATTCTTGTCATGAGCCACATGCATAAAATTATTACTCTCCACATAAGCATAATCAATTTTATTAGGTGTAGTGGGAGCAAATTCAACAAAGTAGCTATCATTATTATTCTTATCAAGTGTAGGAGGCATAGTATAATCATAATAAAATTTACTCTCCATAGTAAGCGGCACCAAAAGACCACTATCATTATAATCATCATAAATAGGAGACAAAGTATCATCAAAGAAAATTTTCTCCTTAATGCTTGGGGGACTAAAAATATCATGCTCATCAAAACCAGCTTCCCCAAGCTTAGAATTTTCCATATCATTAACAACAATGGTGTTCAAAGCGTTCATACTAATATCATTGCTACTAGCATGCAAATAAGGTTCCATAGGTTTTTTAATTTTCGCAGCAAACAATCCATGTCTTAACTCAGGAAATAGAATAAGAAGCTCATTGTTGCTTTCCATTATGCCTAACTAGTGTAAACAAGAAACCAAAAGATGCAATTGCAGGATCTAAAGGAAATAGCTTCGAGTACTTACAACGGCGCCGGAAAATAGCTTAGTAGCCGAGATCCGGAGTGTGAGTACCTTTTACCTTTCCTCCCCGGCAACGGCGCCGTGAAAATAGCTTGATGTCTACTCACGCTTCTTTTCCCGTAGACAGTGTTGGGCCTCCAAGAGCAGAGGTTTGTAGAACAGCAGCAAGTTTCCCTTAAGTGAATCACCCAAGGTTTATCGAACTCGGGGAGGAAGAGGTCAAAGATATCCCTTTCAAGCAACCCCGCAATCACGATACAAGAAGTCTCTTGTGTCCCCAACACACCTAATACACTTGTCAGATGTATAGGTGCACTAGTTCGGCGAAGAGATAGTGAAATACAAGTAGTATGGATGTATATGAGTGGTAATAGCAATCTGAATAAAATATGGCAGCAAGTAAACATGCAACAGAACGGTAAGTAAGCGGTGTTTGCGTATTGGAAACAAGGCCTAGGGATCATACTTTCACTAGTGGACACTCTCAACATTGATCGCATAATAAATAATAACTTCTCTCATTTGTGCTACATACACTCTTTTGTTGGATGACAAACACCATTCGTTGTGTAGGGCTACAAGAGCTCCCTCAAGCCGGAGTTAACAAGCGCCACAACATTCAGCATTCATATTTAAGTAACCTTAGAGCATAATAGATCTTTGCAAAATAAACCGAGTACTAACATAGCATACACACTGTCACCTTTACACTATGAAGGGGGAATAAATCACATCAATACTATCATAGCGATAATCAACTCCATAACCTACAAGAGATTATGATCATAATCTACGACAAGAACCACACGATGCACACACTGTCACCATTACACCATGCAGGAGGAATAGACTACTTTAATAACATCACATGAGTAGCACATAGACTAGTAGCGATACAAAGCACATTGCAATCATAAAGGGATATAAATAAGCACTTCACTATGCCATTCATAACAGTGAATAAGTATTCTGTGAAATATAGCCTAAGAGACCCACACGGTGCACACACTGTCACCTTTACACACGTGGGACAAGGAGTCTCCGGAGATCACATAAGTAAAACCCACTTGACTAGCATAATGACATCTAAATTACAAGCATCATCATATGAATCTCAATCATGTAAAGCAGCTCATGAGATTATTGTATTGAAGTACATAGGAGAGAGATGAACCACATAGCTACCGGTGCAGCCCCGAGCCTCGATGGAGAACTACTCCCTCCTCATGGGAGCAGCAGCGTTGATGGCGATGGCGGTGGTGTCGATGGAGAAGCCTTCCGGGGGCACTTCCTCGTCCCGGCGGCGTGCCGGAACAGAGACTCCTGTCCCCCAGATCTTGGCTTCACGATGGCGACGGCTCTGGAAGGTTTCTCGTACCGTGGCTTATTCGTCTCGTGTTTTAGGTCAGGGACCTTTATATAGGTGAAGAGGCGGCGTCAGAAGGTCAACGAGGCGACGACACAACAGGGGGGGCGCCCCCCCCCCTAGGCCGCGCCGGGGTGTCATCTGGTGGCCCTGTGGCCCCTCTCTGGTGACTCTCGGGTGTTCTGGAAGCTTCGTGCAATCCTAAGATGCTAGGCGTTGATTTCGTCCGATTCCGAGAATATTTCCTTACTAGGATTTCTGAAACCAAAAACAGCAGAAAACAATAACTGGCCATCCGGCATCTCGTCAATAGGTTAGTTCCGAAAAACGCATAAAAACGATATAAAGTATGCATAAAACATGTAGATATCATCAATAATGTGGCATGGAACATAAGAAATTATCGATACGTCGGAGACGTATCAATCACGCACGTAAATTGGCAGATTTTTTTGATTTTTTACAGAGAGTTCTACGCAAATTCGTGACAGACAGCAATTCTGTTTCTGCGCAGCAATCCAAATCTAGCATCAACTTTACCATAGAGACTTTAATTGGCACAAAAACATGATAAGGAGAGGTTGCTACAGTAGTAACAACTATCAAGACTCAACAATACAGTAGTAAAATAAAAACATGGGTTATCTCCCAAGAAGTGCTTTTCTTTAGCGCCTTTCACCTAGGCGCAGAAAGTGCAAATCAAGTAACATCAAGAGAAGAAGCATTAACATCATAATTTGTTCTAATAATAGAATCAAAAGGCAACTTCATTCTCTTTCTAGGGAAGTGTTCCATACCTTTTTTGAGAGGAAATTGATACTTAATATTTCCCTCTTTCATATCAATAACAGCACCAACAGTTCAAGAAAGGGTCTTCCCAGGACAATAGGACAAGATGCATTGCATTCAATATCCAAGACAACAAAATCAACGGGGACAAGGTTATTGTTAACCGTAATGCGAACATTATCAATCCTCCCCAAAGGTTTCTTTTTAGAATTATCAGCAAGATTAACATCCAAATAACAATTTTTCAATGGTGGCAAGTCAAGCATATCATAAATTTTCTTAGGCATAACAGAAATACTTGCACCAAGATCACATAAAGCATTACATTCAAAATAATTGAATTTTATTTTAATGATGGGCTCCCAACCATCTTCCAACTTCCTAGGAATAGAAGCTTCAAGTTTTAATTCTCTTCCCTAGCTTTAATGAGAGCATTTGTAATATGTTTTGTAAAGGCTAAATTTATAGCACTAGCATTAGGACTTCTAGCGAGTTTTTGTAAGAACTTTATAACTTCAGTAATATGATAATCATCAAAATCTAAACCCTTATGTTCTACAGCAATGGAATCATTGTCCCCAATATTTTGAAAAATTTCAGCAGTTTTATCACAAGAAGTTTCAGCAGTTTCAGGCAATTTTGCACGCTTTGCACTAGGAGTAGAAACATTGCCAACACCAATTATTTTACCATTGATAGTAGGAGGTGTAGCAACATGTGTAGAATAATAGTCCAAACTTTAGCTACATTATTCTCTTTAGCAAGTTTTTCTTTTTCTTCTCTATCCCACCTAGCATGCAATTCAGCCAACATTCTTATATTATCATTAATTCGAACTTGGATGGCATTTGTTTTAGCAAACCTAGCATCTTTAACTTCCTCAGGCATAACTTTAAGTTTTAAAAGATCAACATCAAGAGCAAGACTATCAACCTTAGAAGCAAGAACATCAATTTTACCCAGCTTTTCTTCAACAATTTTATTAAAAGCAGTTTGTGTACTAATAAATTCTTTAAGCATCACTTCAAGACCAGAGGGTACACTCTTATTATTGTTGTAAGAATTACCATAAGAATTACCATAACCACTACCATTATTAGAAGGATATGGCCTATAGTTGTTGTTACCATAATTATTCCTATAAGCATTGTTGTTGAAATTATTATTCTTAATGAAATTCACATCAACATTTTCTTCTTGAGCAACCAATGAAGCTAAAGGAACATTATTAGGATCAATATGAGATCTACCATTTGCAAGCATAGACATAATAGCATCAATCTTATCACCCAAAGAAGAGGTTTTCTTCAACAGAATTTACCTTCTTACCTTGAGGAGTTCTTTCAGTGTGCCATTCAGAGTAATTGATCATCATATCATCAAGAAGCTTCGTCGCGGAGCCCAAAGTGATGGACATAAAAGTACCTCCAGCATCTGAATCCAATAGGTTCCTCGAGGAAAAATTCAATCCTGCATAAAAGGTTTGGATGATCATCCAAGTAGTCAGTCCATGGGTAGGGCAATTCTTTACCAAAGATTTCATTCTCTCCCATGCTTGAGCAACATGTTCATTATCAAATTGCTTAAAATTCATAATGCTACTTCTCAAAGATATAATCTTAGCAGGAGGATAATATTTACCAATAAAAGCATCTTTACATTTAGTCCATGAATCAATACTATTCTTAGGCAAAGAAAGCAACCAATCTTTAGCTCTTCCTCTTAATGAGAAAGGAAACAATTTCAGTTTTATAATATCACCATCTATATCCTTATACTTTTGCATTTCACAAAGTTCAACAAAATTATTAAGATGGGCAGCGGCATCATCAAGTACTAACACCGAAAAATTGCTCTCTCATAACAAGATTCAGTAAAGCGGGTTTAATTTCATAGAATTCTGCTGTAGTAGCAGGTGGAGCAATAGGAGTACTTATAAAATCATTATTATTTGTGCTAGTGAAATCACACAACTTAGTATTTTCAGGAGTACCCATTATAGCAGTAATAAAGTAAACTAAGCAAATAGAATAAAATAAAGACAAGTAACTAATTTTTTTGTGTTTTTGATAGAGAACAAGTAAACAAGACAGAAAGTAAAGCAACTAATTTTTTGTGTGTTTTTGATATAAAGCAAACAAGACAGTAAATAAAATAAAGTAAAGCAAGACAAAAACAAAGTAAAGCAAGCACACGTCCGTTGGAACCCCAAGAGGAAGGTGTGATGCGCACAACAGCAAGTTTTCCCTCAGAAAGAAACCGAGGTTATCAAACCAGTAGGAGCCAAGAAGCACGTGAAGGTTGTTGGTGGAGGAGTGTAGTGCGGCGCAACACCAGTGAAACCGGCGCCAACGTGGAACCTGCACAACACAATCAAAATACTTTGCCCCAACGTAACGAGTGAGGTTGTCAATCTCACCGACTTGCTGAAAACAAAGGATTAAACGTATCGAGTGGAAGATGATGTTTGTTTGCAAAGAACAGTAAAGAACAATGATTGCAGTAGATTGTATTCAGATGTAAAAGAATGGACCGGGGTCCACAGTTCACTAGTGATGTCTCTCCAATAAGATAACTAACATGTCTGGGTGAACAAATTACAGGTGGGCAATTGACAAATAAAGATTCAATACATATCAATGATGATTACTATGAGATTTAATCAGGGCATTACGACAAAGTACATAGACCGCCATCCAAGCATGCATCTATGCCTAAATAATCCACCTTCGGGTTAGCATCCGCACCCCTCCGAGTATTAAGTTGTAAACAACAGATAATTGCATTAAGTATGGTGCGTAATGTAATCAACACAAATATCCTTAGACAAAGCATCGATGTTTTATCCCTAGTAGCAACAAGCACATCCACAACCTTAGAACTTTCCGTCACTCGTCCCGCATTAAATGGAGGCATGAACCCACTATCGAGCATAAATACCCCCGCTTGGAGTTACAAGTATCAACTTGGCCAGAGCCTCTACTAGCAACGGAGAGCATGCAAGAACATAAACAACACATATATGATAGATTGATAATCAACTTGACATAATATTCTAGATTCATCGGATCCCACCAAACACAACATGTAGCATTACAAATAGATGATCTTGATCATGTTAGGCAGCTCACAAGATCTAAACAATGATAGCACAAGCGGAGAAGACAACCATCTAGCTACTCGCTATGGACCCATAGTCCAAGGATGAACTACTCACGCATCAATCCGGAGGCGGGCATGATGATGTAGAGCCCTCCGGTGATGATTCCCCTCTCCGGCAGGGTGCCGGAGGCGATCTCCTGAATCCCCCGAGATGGGATTGGCGGTGGCGGCGTCTCTGGAAGGTTTTCCGTATCGTGGCTCTCGGTACAGGGGTTTTCGCGACGAAGGCTTTAAGTAGGTGGAAGGGTAGGTCAGGGGGCGACGCGGGGCCCCACACCATAGGCCGGCGCGGGCCCCAGGCAGGCCGCGCCGCCCTATGGTGCCGGCCCCTCGCGGCCCCACTTCGTATCTCCTCCGGTCTTCTAGAAGCTCCGCGGAAAAATAAGACGCTGGACGTTGATTTCGTCCAATTCCGAGAATATTTCCTTTGTAGGATTTCTTAAACCAAAAACAGCAGAAAACAGCTGGCACTTCGGCATCTTGTTAATAGGTTAGTGCCGGAAAATGTATAATAATGATGTAAAATATGTATAAAACATGCAAGTATTGTTATAAAAGTAGCATGGAACATAAGAAATTATAGATACGTTTGAGACGTATCAATTAGTCAAACCAAAAGGCATTACTAACCACTCATATAAACCAAATTTTGTTTTAAATGCTGTTTTCCACTCATCCCCTTCTTTCATCCTAATTTGATGATAACCACTGCGCAAATCAATTTTAGAGAACACAGCAGCACCACTCAATTCATCTAGCATATCCTCTAAACGGGGAATAGGATGACGATATCGAATAGTAATGTTGTTTATAGCTCTACAATATACGCACATACGCCAAGTACCATCTTTCTTAGGAACTAAAATAACAGGAACAACACAACGACTAAGGCTTATGCGGATATAACCTTTGTCGAGTAGCGCTTGTACTTGCTTCTGTATCTCCTTCATCTCTTCGGGATTAGTGCGATATGGCGCCCAATTGGGCAGCGAAGCTCCGGGAATCAAGTCAATTTGATGCTCAATACCTCGCAATGGTGGTAGTCCTGCGGGTACCTCTTCCGAAAACACATCGCCAAATTCCTGCAAAACATTAGAAACACCAAGAGGAAGAGGGGTCATGTCGTTAGAAACCAAAACCGTACCCCTGTACAAAAGCACAAGAGGAATGGCCGTAGGATCCTCACTAAATTCTCTCATGTCTTCTTTGGTGGCTAATGAAACTAAGGAATTCACTCTCTCACTTTTCGTTATATCACTCACGACATTACAATTCTCTCGCCTATCTAGAGGTGCATCCTCCAAATTTACTTCAATCTTCTGACGAGACTCATTGGCAATTTGTTGTGGTGACATAGGCTGTAAGTTAATTTTCTTGCCCTTGTACTCCAAGTGATATGTATTGGCACGGCCATTGTGTTGCACAGAACGGTCATAGAGCCAAGACCGACCCAATAGTAGGTGACACACCATCATAGGAACCACATCAAAATCAATGCAATCCTTATACGGTCCAATCTCAAACTCAACACGCACCATGTGGTTTACCTCCATCTCACCATTGTGGCTCAACCACTGAATATAATATGGATGCGGGTGCGGAAGATACTTCAACTTCAGCTTGGTACACAACTCCTTGCTTGCTAAATTGCGGCAACTCCCGCCATCAATAATCACCTTGCAAGCCTTGTCAGGACCAACTAAAGCCTTGGTTTGGAACAAATTGCAACGCTGAGTAGATGCACTAGGCAACACCTTAAGAGCACGCTGCGACACAACAATGGTGCGAGCATCAGAAGGATATGCATCTTCACCATCAGTGTCATAGTCATCATCGTCTGGAGCATTCGGATCAATCATCTCCAGTCTCATACTTATTGTCCTCATTAATAATCATGACTTTGCGGTTAGGACAATCTCTCTTGAAGTGACCCTTGCCACCACATGTATGACAAACCATATCACGGTTGCGCGTAACAGACATGATAGACCCACTCGTACTTGCAGCAGATTCGGACTTCTTTGGGTTAGACACATTGGAGCCCGGCTTACTAGGCGGAGTAGAGTATAGTGCAGAGCGCGTTGAAGGCGTCGGTGCCGCAGGTGGGGGCGCACGAGGCGTGAAGCGCCCAGCTCCCGTAGCACGTCCCTTAACCTTTGCTTCTTCAGCCAACTGTGATTCAGCTTCTCTTGCATGATGTAACAATTGATTCATATTGGTGTAGCTGTAATGACGAACAATGCCTTTAACATCATACTTCAATCCATTGAGAAAACGCTGCATTTTCATCTCTAGAGACTCACGGACACGGCCACGCTGCATAAGCATCTCCATCTCCATGTAGTACTCATCCACATTCTTCACACCTTGTCTCAACAGGGTCACCTTATCAAATATTGTACGCAAATAATTAGTGGGCACAAACCGAGAATTCACCGCCTCCTTCATAGCACGCCATGTGATAATAGGCAGCTCACCATCTGCTTGGCGATTACGAACAAGTGCATCCCACCAACGCACTGCATAACCATCAAATTCGGAAGAAGCAAGCTTGATCTTCCTATCTTCAGTGTAGTTTGGATGTAAGCTCCATAACTTCTCAATCTTGAGCTCCCAAGTGAGGTATTCTTCAACGTCAGCTCCTCCTTCAAACTTGGGTATGAAAAACTTGGGCTTACCCAATCCATCTTCTTCATCTTGTCCACGACCATGGCGGCCAAGTGGAGCCCAACCACGGGGACGATCACCACGACCAGGGGCATCATCAGCGTCTTCAGCTTGTTGCTGTTGGTTTGTGAGATTGTCAACAGCCAATTGTAAAGTTTGAATAGTACGCTGAATATCTATCATTTGATCCGCCATTGCAGTAACGGTCTCATTAGTAGTATCCATCTTTTGGTTGATCTCATCAATCGTACCCCTAAGCTCATCATCCTCAATGCGGAATTCACGTCGCATCTCATTACGAAGAGCCTCAAAATCCCTCCATGTCATCAGATCTGCAGCATCCTTGTCTTTCTGGTTAACAAGTTTAGCATCACTAGAAGCCATGGTTAGTAGGTTAGTGCACTAAAACAAAAATATATGGTGGTACTCTCACAACTCACTCAAAACTGATAAGAAAAGGAGATCTTATCGTTCTAAAGTAAATTAGTATTGCTTACCACTTGTAGGAACAACTAGTGCACGGATGTAGCGAAGCGAATATCAAGGGTATAAGAACAATCACACAACAAAGCAGGGTATATGTGGGGCTATAGGTAGACTACCTATTTGCACCAATAAAAAGCTCTAGCGCTGACCGTAGACAACCAAAGATACTCACACAAGGCGATAATGTGGCAATGCAACTATTTGTAGGAAAGGTTGCAATGCACTAGAGAGACGCTAGCAAAGCTCAACGAGACAGGCACAGGATTGCTCAACTATAGGTGCAGTAAAGAAAACTTAGGCCTTTCACTTGATTCAACTAGCACTTCACTTTTCTTTTTGTATTTTTCTTTTTGTAACGCAGCTATGTAGCTTTTTTTTTTGCTTCTTTTCAATGTTCTTTTTTTTTTGATTTTATGACTCAACTCCTTGATAACACGGCCAACAAGATATGCAAAGCACCAAAACCCTAATGAGCAGCCTGTCGAGCGGTAAAACTAGTCTCTTCTGGGGAAGTTCCTAGTCACGTATATCGAAAGACTGTAGCTATGGTTTGGACAAACACACTGTATGCTATGTGGACTCTGAGTAAACAAAAAAACTGACTCTAGATGATGAACTAGATGAAAATAAAACACAAACCCTAACAATTGTACTAGAAGAAAGATAAAGGTGCGCAAAAACAACTACGAAAAGCAACTAAAACTCGAAATTAGTGCAATCTATGGCTATGGCAAACCCTAACCCTAATATTTTTGGCTTTTTCTGGATAGGAAAACACTCACAACTCAACTATGGGGTGGATTGTGGATGGCTTACCGAGGAAAACTGGAAATCTGATACCAAGATGATAAGGGGTGGCCCGATCTTCTCAGCAAGCAACGGTGGTGATGATGATCACGGGGTGATAGCAGCGGAGAAATACGACGATGTAGTGGATGATAACTTATATGACGCAACGAGATCTCTCGATTGGTCCCTGTCGCCAATGCAACAACTCTCAACCCTGCAAGATATTTGCAACTCCACACACTTGCGCACGTAGCCGCCGACCACGAAGCGGTAAGTTGCAACCGTCTAATTCCCAATGGAACAACAGATCACACAAGACTTTAACAGGATCTACACAATATCAAGCAATATGGTGTAGGGAATTCAATAGTTTTGCAGAGCAAACAACTAAGAACTAGGGTTTATCTTAAATGTGGTCTAAAGCAACTTGTGGGGCGTCCCAGGAACTTATATAGGCGTCTGGGACGACCTCAGGTCCAAAAAGTACGAAAATAACCGACCCAGAATAGATCTGGTCGAGACAGACTCGGACACGTCCGGTCTGAAATCCGGTCAACCGGGCTGGGGACCGGGCCGGCCGGTCTGGGGGCCGGTCAACCGGGTGCTGTAACCGGAAAGCTCGCAACAGTGTCCGGTTTGACCCCAGTACGAGGCATCGTCAACCGGACCAGGGACCGGGCGGGCCGGTCAGGCGCCCGGTCGAACGGGTGCTGTAACCGGGCGCGCCGGCGTGGAGGCCGGTCTGACCGGGTGCTGGACCGGCCTGGACTTCTTCTTCTCCTCTCGCGCATGCCTCTCGCTCCTCCCTCGCGCGTCCATGAGATATCTTCATGTCCAGCTCCATGTCCAGCTTCACGTCCATCTTGACATCCGTCTTCATGTCCAGCTGCTCCTCTCCTCCTCGTGCGATGCTTGTCTCCTCTTCATACCTGATGATACATAAGTAATAGGACTTAGGTAGTATAAAGTTCTCATCAATCAAGGTATCGTTTAGGAATAAGTTCACCTGTTGCTTAAGTAGCTTCGCACGAGCTCGTGTCATTGGTACAATCCTGACTACATTGGACTTGAGCTTCACAGCAGGTTCATCTTCAATTGGTAATGACGGAGGTAGTAGTGAGCTAGAGATGTCCTCATCAGCAGAGCAGAATGCTAGTTGTGAATCAGTTGTACATACTACTACTACGTGCCTAGATGTCGAATTGTCGACCGCTGCTTTTGAGCATTATAGGAACATGATGAACTGATGATCTTTTCTCTCGAAATGTTCTCCCATCTATTCGTAATCTCAATTAAGAAGTACACGAAAAACACAAAGTAATTAAAATCACATCTAAATCTTTGGACCACCTGGCGACGACTACAATCACTCGATCGACCCGAAGGCGTTCCGCCGTCTTCGCCTCTCCCTCAGTGGAGTTGGATAAAACTTGTTGTTGTAGAGCTTATTGTAGTAAGCATGCGGGAAGTAGACATGCAAAGGCTTCAAAGAACTATATAGCGAACGTGAGCTGCAACTGTCACGGATGAAGAAAAGCCCAGATCGAAAGAAACACCGACCAAATCTAGGGAGAGCATCTGAGATAAACCTCCACACGTCCTTCAGCAACGCTCGACGCACTGTAGGAACAGGAGCTAGACAAGAAGAAGTTTATTCCATTTTCAGGGAGACCCCAACGCCTATTAAAGGGGGGTTATACCATTGTTGGAATCGGGCTAGATGATGCTTAGCAAGATAGTTGCAACTAAGCTGGCCATGCATTAGACTAGGAAGTATTTTGGTATTGTAGGACTGTTTTACTTTTCCTAGTAGGCTGCCTTGTAATTTAAAGATTTAGAAACAATAATTCGTTTCTCTTTCTTATAAATGCGAGTTGTCGAAACCTCGTCTTATCCAACATAACAAACCAATTAACGGAAAAGCCCCGGTTTGAACCTGGGTGCACGTGAACCCAGGTTGGAAATGCATTTTTAAAATGTTAAAAAATTCTGAAATAAAAATATCGGGGTACGTATGCATGTTTCATGTGTGCGTAGAAAGTTTTTGTGGAGAAACCACTTTTTTATTTTAGAATCTAAAAAATACAAAATACGTCACATATATACTGCTATATAGTCCTGTAAAATTTCACTTTTTTGCCGAGGCAAAATAAAATATTTTTTCAGAACGAAACTCATGTCCAGGGCACATGTTTGAGATCATCTTTGCAATCATTTTGTGTTTCAATTTTTGAAACATGTTTTGATATCACAAACCCACTTTTTGAAAAAGTGGATTCACATACACCCAGTTTCACAAAAGCCGGTCTACCAATTAACGTGTTACATTAAATAACTACTTAGGTCTTGGGATGTATCCCGTTCAAAAATAAACAAACAACCATTAGATACTCGGATTGGATCACTAGTGTCTACCTTCCCGATATTTTTAATTTATATGGCAGTGAGTATGGCTCGCTCGATTTAAATTTTTGTTGCTCAACGGTGCTACCCGACCAATCAAGATATTTTCATCGTTATTTATACCTGCACGCATCCTATGGATTGAATTGAACGGTGTTACCCTTGATTTATAAATATCACCTGATCAATCGTCTTACAGGTATAAAAATTGTCCTTCTAAATATCAATCACCTACAACTGCATATGACTCAGAACAAAAGTTAGTTATGAAAAGATTATATTTTTAGCACAACTTAATAGTAGCAATTTCTAGTATACCGGCTCTGTGTAAAGCAAGAGTATTATGTTGTTTTGTTGTTCATCCAAAACCTCACGCGGGCGAATACGATTTTGAAAATGAAACAACATGCAAAATGGGCGATCCATTCAAAAAAATAATTCAAACAACTTATATGATGAATAATAATCCTTTAAATATTGGACCACATCTATTTCACATTAAATACCGAGGTTACAAATACACATGCATTTGTACTTTATTTTATGAAGTTATGACATTGTAGAAAAAGACCACGATGTACAGTGTACGAAATTTTCTTACCTAATAAGGAACTTAATTGTTAGAAAAAATTGTTGAAATTTGTCAATTTAAAATCGAACTAACATCTCAATTTGTGTTCTTTAGCATGGTGATTGAGTTATATGTTTCATGAGTGGCATCGACAGAAAGTGGCATGAGCATGAAATACCCCACCATGGGGTGGACATGGCTTGAGAATATTGCTTCTTGTGATGGTATTGTGTATTCGTGTTCTTAAGATGTAATCATTAATCTAGCAGTGTGATAGAATGAATATCAGAAATAATATTAGTTAAAAAATCCTACATCTCTTCTATTTGGAAGTAATATAATAGTGGACCTTATGCACGACCTTAAGTTTATAGGGCCTTAATGATAGGTGTCTTTTATTACCAAGCTTTTTCAGTTTTCTATAATTTTTTATTCATGCTATCTTATTTTCCCGTCAAATTTTATTTTATTTTTCTTTGGTTTCACTTTATTTTCTCTATTTTACATTTTTTTTCAACAACTTTTTTATAGTTTTTTATTCCGTACAATTTCGTGACATGTTTCCGAACTTATTTTGAGTAAACATGTTGCAGCTTTGTCTTCAGCGTGGCATAACTTACGGGCGGCGCGTTGCAGCTTTTCTGTGTCACGTTAATGGCGCGTTTCACCTTCCGCGCACGTGCACATGTGGGCGGTGTCGCATCGGCTTCAGTGGCATTGAAAGCGAGGTGGCATCTGAACCTTTTTAAGGTCCGATGGCGGCGCCCATTTACTCGACCACATCATTGCCAGAGCCCGACATATCCACCCGACCGATGCCATGGGAAGGGTTGGCCGTACCACAAGACGAAGAACGACCACGAGGCAAGCGGCTCACGTTCCGCAAGAAGTCGGGGGTAGGGAGGTACATCCGCATCGAATTTACGCGCTACATCTGGGAGGAGAACCGGCCGGTGCCATGACCGGTTGCGAGCCTGCCGAGAGGAGGTTGGTACCTCAACTCTAGGCGTGTGCCGGTCCCTCCCGTGCCACGCTAGGGGCGAGAGCGCCGCGACGAGGTGCGCCACCGTCGAGCCATCTTGCCGACCGACCTATGAGAAGATCTGACGTACGCGCTCAACTTCTAGAACTGGATCTCGTTGGGGCGTGGGAGTTCGACCCGCGCCGCCGAGCAGGATACCTCGGCGACGTCGACTACTTGAACCGCGAGCTCGCCGTGTACAAGGACGACGACAACCATGAGGGCGAGGGCGAGTACGAAGATGGTGACGTGGGCGAGGCCGCGGAGGACGATGACGCCGCTGAGGCCGAGTCCAATGGCCATGTCCAAGGCGAAGACAACGACCACGATGACGAGGCCTGCCGTGGGATCCGAAGACCCATCGGCCGCACATTAGCGAGGAGGAGGTCATTGCCATCGCAAAGGGCAATAGCGAGCTCGACCCGCTCGCTATGTGCGACGGCCTCGCCATCGAGCTTAGCAAGCAGTTTAAACCTTTTTGAGTCGGCAAAGTTGCTCACACGGACACGGCAGTACGGTACGCGAAAACAAAATCCGCTGCTGGCCGGATTAGCAACGCACGCAAGCATAAATAGATTTCTAGCTTAACTGAAGCTCACTTTAAGTGCCGATGACAACTTGACATACTCCACACCAAAGCCACTACATATAAACGTATAAGAAAAATAATGAGACATCAACCGTGACGACAAAAAGCTAGGCTCGAGAGGCTTAGAGACCCCTCGCTGATTTCACGCAAAGGCAATCTTGTGCTTGCTACAAATTCTGTTCCAACAAATTAAGTACTAATTAGACTCCAGTTCATCACAATCGTCGTGTAGCATAATAAATTAGTTGGTAATGGCTCCCAGCTAGTTCTCGCTCCACCCTCTGGCTTCTGGGTATATAAGCAAGCAATTGTGGTGTGTCTAGCTTCAACCCACCAAGGAATCAGACCTAGCTTCAACAAAATGGCGCCCAAGTCAAACTGCAGCCCTCTCCTCTTGGCCGCCCTCCTGGTCTCCGTCTTTGCCGCTGCCGCCGCCACCGGCGATTACTGCTACGCCGGGTTTGGTCTGCCGGCCTTTCCGCTCCAGGGCTGCCGCGAGTATGTGGCGCACCAAACCTGCGGCGCCGGTATCCTCGGGGCGCCGTCCGTCCCCGTCGAGACGTTGCAGCAGCAGTGTTGCCAGGAGTTCTCACAGATTCGGCAGCACTGCCGGTGCGAGGCGCTGCGCTACTTCATGGGAGGAACATTATCTCATCCACACCACAGCAGCCTCCTGGCCCGGCCCGGATGCCCCACAGAACCGCAGAGGGACTTCGCAAGAATGCTCCCCACGCCGACGCAGTGCAACTTGGTGACAGAATACAACACTCCATTCTGCTTCGAAATGGACGAACCTATTGCTCGTGAATAAGCATGCATGATGCATCCATGGATGTGTGTGACATGCATATATGCATATGTGCGCTCTGCTCAGCATGTGTGGTACTATATGCTATGATTTAGAATAAAGAGAATCATTTTATGGTTCTTCATTAAATTCCAACTCAATCATCCTTTATTCATATGTTTTGCGGTGGTCTTATATAGTCTTATTATTACCGTCTTTAGACGTGTGGACATTCACTTATTTTTTGACCGGAAGTGTGGACATTCACTTATATATGCCGTTTTTCCGAAAAGGGAAAGCCACATCCTCTACATCAATCAACGCGTATGACTTTTATTTAGATTTTGTTGAACAAAGATTTGTCAAGAGCATATATCACAAAACACAAAGCAACCACTAAACGCCAACAAACATGACGAGTCTTATGTCCCAAAAACATAAACAAAAACCTATCAGCTAATTACCGAGGACATCACTGACTCACCCTATAGAGAAACAAGAGCACATATCTTGTCTAGCATACCCACGGCGAGCGCTAAATGCACTCTCTACAAGCCATATCACCTCCATCAACCGTTGGTTCATCTTCATCAAGTCAGAGATTTGTATAGCCGGCCTTGACAAGATCGTTGTCGACGGTGCCATGGCGCTAGACAAACACGCCTAACCTACGCGATGAAGTCGGTTCTGACCGGGAGGATAGGGACCAGAAGAGCAGGCATGTTCTCCGCAGGCTTAGGTCTGGGGAGATTCGCTACCTTCTTGGCCCAGGGAGGTTCAAGTGCCCCTGGTGCAGCCGCAAGGAAATGCCGACGGACTTCCTCGGCATGTACCAGCATGCCACCTACACTGGTGTTGGCAGCGGGCAGACACCCGCACACCTCAGAGCCAAGCATGCCGCCTACGGCCTGTTCCTCAAGAAGTACGCCCCCCGGCAGTAGGAGCATGTGGAGGATGGTGCCGACCTGCCTGCCTACCTGCATGCCGACCTGCCTGCCTACCTGATGCCTCTTTCTTTAGTTGTGTGTTCATGTTAAACTCTGTCGTGCTTGTGGTGTTAAAACTTGGTTAATGCTGTGTTCAACTTTGTTTCTATTTAAGTATGTGTGAACTATGTTTCTAATTAAGTATGCTTAGTGTTTAAGCATGTGTATGATGTGCTTACTACATATGCTGATGTGTTGTGCATGCTTGGCCCTGTTGTGTGCTTGGATGCTAGGTAAGCATGTTCTATTTGCTGCTGTTGATCTAGCCTGTTAGCATGATATACTGACAAAGATTTTTTTTTAGATCAACAGGGGTTGCCCCCAAGCCCCAATTTCATTGAAAAAGAAGCCAAGTCTATTACATGATTAAAACTAGACACCAACAAAATAAAAGGAAAACAGGGTTTACTGGGGAGATTGGCAGCCATCCCAACCAACTCCGAAATACCAGCAAAGTCTGGAACAGGTTTAGAGCAGTGATCACACACTGAAAACAACCACCATCTAAATCCATTACACAAACCAAACAGATAGGTAGGACACACTAGCACAACTCCCATGCTTCAATTCACCAAGTGACAAAGATTTTGCCAAAGTAAGCGTTTGATTATAGGAAATGTATTGTCAGTTTTGCTCAGTTGTGTTGCAGACGATTTGTACATAATTGATAAGGTATTTTCCAGTGGAAATGGGGGAAAACCTCTGGTAATCTAAAATAAAGACGGCGTGTTGGCAGTAGGGTGGAGTTGTTATCTTATGTGGTACTTGACAGCAACAAATCTCTCAGTCAACAACAACAAATAGCTCATTTCACAGCTACAACACTCACAGCAGACAGCAGCCCAATCTAAACTTGACTAATGGGCCAACTCCATCCAATTAGGCCCATTAGGCTACATATAAAGCAGGAACAACTATCTCATTTGGTGGCTGCTTTACACCGACCTGGTCGGTGCCGAGCGCGGAGCCGCACACCCCCGGCCGTTGTTGGGTCCGGCCCACTATCCCCCGACAGGCTGTTTCATTCGCTGCCCCTGTGTGGCTGCAGTGGCTAGCTGGCGCATTGCACAACGGGCACAAGGCCAGACCGCAACACGACCCAACAGTCCATCTAGCGTGCCCGCTCGGAACCCCCACCCGTGTCCAGGAAAAAAAGGAGTCCAGCAAATTGCTGTATACTCCAATATTCCTAAAAATTTCAGAGAAAATCTAAAAAAAAAATCTTCAAAAAGAGTCTATACATATCAAGTAGATGTCTAGGAAATTTATTTGGGTTATTTAGACAAGGTCGAAAAAAAACATGCTTAGAAATGAGGCCGTTTACCCTACCTTTGGAGCCTGTTTCTGGCACTTTTTTGACCAACCCTGGGATGACCCCATATTGTCGGCAGTGGTGCACCATGTCATTTAACACACTTCAAGCCATGAGTTTTGCAATTTGCATGTGTGAATGCACTTGTTCATGTGGTGTACACCCCTCAAATACATGTTTCTCACTGTCAAAACAGTGGATCGTCCGACGGCGCGTGTGCATGGTGGTCCCATCTTTTGGGATCTGCTTCATCATGGCATGCAAACACAACTTACATCACCATCCATGGAAGAAATCATGTGCTCCTTGCCTAGCTACCTCACGGGAGCCCGCACACATGGTTTACGTGCAAAACTGCTCTACCCAGGCCACAAAGTGGGCCCACAACCCTTGGGTGACCCCATGTTGTGGGCACTGGTGCACCATGTCATCCCACCCACTCCAAGCCATAGGTTTAGGGTTGTGCATGTGTCAATGCCCATGTTCATGTGGTGTAGACCCCTGAAATATAGGGTTCTCGTCAGAACGAGGTGTCAAAACAGTGGATCGTCCGACGACGCGTGTGCATGGTTGTCCCATCTTTTGGGATCTGCTTCATCATGGCATCCAAACACCACTTACATCACCATCCATGGAAGAAAGCATGTGCTCCTTGCCTAGCTACCTCACGGGGGCCCGCACACATGGTTTACGTGCAAAACGGCTCTACCCAGGCCACAAAGTGGGCCCACAACCCTTGGGTGACCCCATGTTGTGGGCACTGGTGCACCATGTCATCCCACCCCCTCCAAGCCATGGGTTTAGGGTTGTGCATATGTCAATGCCCATGTTCATGTGGTGTAGACCCCTAAAATATAGGGTTCTCGTCAGAACGAGGTGTCAAAACAGTGGATTGTCCGACGGCACGTGTGCATGGTGGTCCCATCTTTTGGGATATGCTTCATCATGGCATCCAAACACCACTTACATCACCATCCATGGAAGAAATCATGTGCTCCTTGCCTAGCTACCTCACGGGAGCCCGCGCACATGGTTTACGTGCAAAACGGCTCTACCCAGGCCACAAAGTGGGCCCACAACCCTTGGGTGACCCCATGTTGTGGGCACTGGTGCACCATGTCATCCCACCCACTCCAAGCCATGGGTTTAGGGTTGTGCATGTGTCAATGCCCATGTTCATGTGGTGTAGACCCCTGAAATATACGGTTCTCGTCAGAACGAGGTGTCAAAACAGTGGATCGTCCGACGGCGCGTGTGCATGGTGGTCCCATCTTTTGGGATATGCTTCATCATGGCATCCAAACACCACTTACATCACCATCCATGGAAGAAATCATGTGCTCCTTGCCTAGCTACCTCGGGGGCCCGCACACATGGTTTACGTGCAAAACGGCTCTACCCAGGCCATAAAGTGGGCCCACAACCCTTGGGTGACCCCATGTTGTGGGCACTGGTGCACCATGTCATCCCACCCACTCCAAGCCATGGGTTTAGGGTTGTGCATGTGTCAATGCCCATGTTCATGTGGTGTAGACCCCTGAAATATAGGGTTCTCGTCAGAACGAGGTGTCAAAACAGTGGATCGTCCAACGGCGCGTGTGCATGGTGGTCCCATCTTTTGGGATATGCTTCATCATGGCATGCAAACACCACTTACATCACCATCCATGGAAGAAATCATGTGCTCCTTGCCTAGCTACCTCACGGGAGCCCGCACACATGGTTTACGTGCAAAACGGCTCTACCCAGGCCACAAAGTGGGCCCACAACCCTTGGGTGAAACCAACAAAAATATGACTACCAAAAACCTAACATAATCAACTGAAAACACTGCTTTTTTTAAAAACTCCACGCATAGATCGGGTTCTCCACTCCTCCCGACACCGACGAAGCCGGCCGGAAGAGGGGGAACCAATCTATGGAGGAGGCTGAGGTGGAGGCGGCTAGGGTTTTGGAGAGGAGGCGGCGGCTGTACCTTGGAAAAAGTTTATCTTCTTCTTACTTTCAGACTATTTTTAATTCAGACTATTGCTTGTAATTCAGACTATTTGTAATGTCACACGGTTTTTAGGGCGTAATAGGTTGTTTAATTTGAGAAAGGCAGAGACGGAGATATAACCGTTGGGCCGCTTGATACGTCTCCAACGTATCGATAATTTCTTATGTTCCATGCTACTTTATTGATGATACCTACATGTTTTATGCACACTTTATGTCATATTTATGCATTTTCTGGAACTAACCTATTAACAAGATGCTGAAGAGCCGATTCTTTGTTTCTACGCTGTTTTTGGTTCAGAAATCCTAGTAAGGAAATATTCTCGGAATTGGACGAAATCTTCGCCCAGGGTCCTATTTTTGCACGAAGCTTCCAGAAGACCGAAGAGATAACGAAGTGGGGCCACGAGGGGGCCAGACCACAGGGCGGCGCGGCCTGGCCCCTGGCCGCGCGGCCTCGTCATCCGGGCCCCTCGTGAGCCACCCCGACCTACCCTTCCGCCTACAAATAGCCTCCGTCGCGAAACCCCCGATGCCGAGAGCCACGATACGGAAAACCTTCCGGAGACGCCGCCGCCGCGAATCCCATCTCGGGGGATTCGGGAGATCGCCTCCGGCACCCTGCCGGAGAGGGGATTCATCTCCGGAGGACTCTTCATCGCCATGATCGCCTCCGGAGTGATGAGTGAGTAGTTCACCCCTGGACTATGGGTCCATAGCAGTAGCTAGATGGTCGTCTTCTCCTTGTTGTGCTTCATTGTTGGATATTGTGAGCTGCCTAACATGATCAAGATCATCTATCTGTAATACTATATGTTGTGTTTGTCGGGATCCGATGGATAGAGAATACTATGTTATCGTGATTATCAATCTATTGTTTATGTGTTGTTTATGATCTTGCATGCTCTCCGTTATTAGTAGAGGCTCGGCCAAGTTTTTGCTCTTAACTCCAAGAGGGGGTATTTATGCTCGATAGTGGGTTCATGCCTTCATTGACACCTGGGATCGTGACGAGTGGGTTCTAAGGTTGTGATGTGATGTTGCCACTAGGGATAAAACATTGATGCTATGTCTAAGGATGTAGTTGTCGATTACATTACGCACCATACTTAATGCAATTGTCTGTTGCTTTGCAACTTAATACTGAATGGGGTTCGGATGATAACCTGAAGGTGGACTTTTTAGGCATAGATGCGGTTGGATGGCGGTCTATGTACTTTGTCGTAATGCCCAATTAAATCTCACTATATTTATCATATCATGTATATGCATTGTTATGCCCTTCTCTATTTGTCAATTGCCCGACCGTAATTTGTTCACCCAACATGCTTTTATCTTATGGGAGAGACACCTCTAGTGAGCTGTGGACCCCGGTCCTATTCTTTACATAGCATACAATCTACTGCAATTGTTCTTTCTTGTTTTCTTGCAAACAATCATCTTCCACACAATACGGTTAATCCTTTGTTACAGCAAGCCGGTGAGATTGACAACCTCACTTCGTTTCGTTGGGGCAAAGTACTTTGGTTGTGTTGTGCAGGTTCCACGTTGGCGCGGAATCCCTGGTGTTGCGCCGCATCACATTTCGCGACCATCAACCTTCAACGTGCTTCTTGGCTCCTCCTGGTTCGATTAAACCTTGGTTTCTTTCTGAGGGAAAACTTGCCACTGTGCGCATCATACCTTCCTCTTGGGGTTCCCAACGGACGTGTACATCTACGCGCATCACCGCTCGCGCGTCAAAGCTTTGCCAACTGGCCCGTCTAGGCCTGCCTCCGCCTGCTGCAGCCCTCGATCAGGTCACCACCTTTACATGCATGCGCCATGCAGGACGCTATTAAATTACCCGCGCCACGCTCTCATGCATGCCAACCACCGTTTCAGCACCGTGACATCGTCTCAGAGGTTGCCATCGTCTCAGAGCGTGCCATCGAGTTGGCTGGCATCAGTTTTAAAGTGAAATTTGTGTGTATTATTTAAGTGAATTTTACAAACTCCCCCGTCTATATATAAGGGCACCTCTTCTTCCTCTTCTTTCACACATCTCACACACTCTTCTGCTTCATCCATCTACCACCGCATCAGTGGACTAGCCACAGAAACACCAAACCCTAGCCGCCACCATGGAGTTCTTTGGCCCAACTTACCGTCGCCCGGCCACCGTGCGCGAGAGGGAGTGGCCGGAGGGTGTCATCGTGGAGAACGAGCTGCGCATCCGGGCGATATCGAGGTGGAGGAGCGACAGGGCGCTAGCCGAGTTCTCTCTCTCGCAGGGCTACCGCCACCTCAACCTCCCTCTAGGCTCGCCGCCCATGTACACGATCGAGTCCCACTTCGACGGCAACAACAACCATGAGATAGGCCTCTTCGTCCACTTCAGGAACCCCTTCGACGCACACCAGCTCCTTGATACGTCCATTTTGCATCACTATTTTATATCATAATTTGCTGTTATTCATTGATATATTTCATATTGGGACACAATACTTATGTTATTTCATCTATTTTGCATGTTTCATGATTATTGGAGGATCGAGCACCGGAGCCAGGATTCTGCTGGAAAAAGCACCGTCAGAACGCAATATTTCGGAAGATCAACTGTGGAAGGAAATTATACCAAAAATCCTATTTTTCCAGATGACGAAGGAAGCCAGAAGGGGGAGCCGAGAGGACCCAAGGTGGGCCCAGACCACAGGCCGGCGCGGCCCATGGCCTGGCCGCGCCACCTTGTGGTGTGGGGGCCCCACAGCCCCTTTCGCCTCCTTTTCTTCGCGAAATCCTTCGTCCCGAAAACCTAAGCCACAGAGGGTACCTCGCGAAGAGTCACAGCCGCCTCTGCGGGGCGGAGAACACCAGAGAGAAAAGAGCTCTCCGGCGGGCAGGAATCCGCCGGGGAAATTCCCTCCCGGAGGGGGAAATCGACGCCATCGCCATCGTCATCGAGCTGGACATCATCTCCATCATCATCATCATCATCATCATCTCCACCATCTACACCGCCATCACCACCGCTGCACCTCGTCACCGCTGTAACGATTTGGGTTGGATCTTGATTGTTTGATAGGGGAAACTCTCCCGGTGTTGATTTCTACTTGTTATTGATGCTATTGAGTGAAACCATTGAACCAAGGTTTATGTTCAGATTGTTATTCATCATCATATCACCTCTGATCATATTCCATATGATGTCTCGTGAGTAGTTCGTTTAGTTCTTGAGGACATGGGTGAAGTCTAAATGTTAGTAGTGAACTATGGTTGAGTAATATTCAATGTTATGATATTTAAGTTGTGGTGTCATTCTTCTAGTGGTGTCGTGTGAACGTCGACTACACGATACTTCACCATTTATGGGCCTAGGGGAGTGCATCTTGTATTCGGTTGCTAATTGCGGGGTTGCCGGAGTGACGAAACCTCGAGCCCCCGTTGGTATATCGATGCAAGAGGGATCGCAGGATCTCGCAGTTTAAGGCCGTGGTTAGATTTATCTTAATTACTTTCTTGTAGTTGCGGATGCTTGCAAGGGGTATAATCACAAGTATGTATTAGTCCTAGGAAGGGCGGTGCATTAGCATAGGTTCACCCACACAACACTTATCAAAACAATGAAGATTAATTAGCTGTATGAAGCGAAAGCACTAGACTAAATTCCCGTGTGTCCTCAAGAACGTTTGGTCATTATAAGTAAACAAACCGGCTTGTCCTTTGTGCTAAAAAGGATTGGGCCACTCGCTGCAATTATTTCTCTCGCACTTTACTTACTCGTACTTTATTCATCTGTTACATCAAAACCCCTTGAATACTTGTCTGTGAGCATTTACAGTGAATCCTTCATCGAAACTGCTTGTCAACACCTTCTCGCTCCTCGTTGGGATCGACATTCTTACTTATCGAAGATACTACGATACACCCCCTATACTTGTGGGTCATCAAGACTATTTTCCGGCGCCGTTGCCGGGGAGTGAAGCGCTATTGGTAAGTGGAATTGGTAAGGAAAACCTTTATCGTTTGTGCTGATTTTATTTCTGCTCGTCGCTATAAGTCATTATGGAGAGATCTTCTCTTCAATTTCTATTTGGGAAATCTACTACTACTGCAACGGTAGTGGATGAAGCGCCAGGTGAGGAAGTAATACCGTATAAAATACCTATGAAAATTATTGAACGTGTTATGGATAACCGCTATGAAGGGGATGGAACTGTTCATCCTGGTGATCATTTACTGTTTTTACATGAATTATGCGGGTTATTCAAATGTGCAGGTATTGCTATGGATGAAGTTAGAAAGAAACTATTCTCTATATCGCTGTTTGGTAAAGCGGCGCACTGGTATAAATTGCTGAAGAATAGGGATTCTCTTGATTGGGAGGACATTGTGCCTTTATTTTATTCCAAATTCTATCCTCCAAGTGAAATTCACAAGGATCGGAACCGCATATATAATTTCTGGCCTCATGATGGAGAGAGTATTGCCCAAGCTTGGGGGAGATTGAAGTCTTTAATGCTCAAATGCCCCATTCATGAGCTTCCCGGTAATGTTATTATTGATAATTTCTATGCAAGACTTTCTTTTCAAGACAAGACCTTGCTGGATACTTCTTGTTCCGGATCATTTACACGCAACAAAGAAGAGTTTAAAAGGGACCTTCTTGATCGGATCCAGGAGAATACCGAAGGATGGGAGAACGACAAAGATAGAGAGTCGTGTATAATCTTTGATTATAAATGCATTGAAGCTTTTATGGATACCGATAAATTTCGTAATATGAGTGCTACTTATGGTCTTGATTCCCAAGTTGTTGCAAATCTTTACAAAGCTTTTGCCTCTCATTATGAATTGCCTAAGAAGAATTTTGATAAGTATCATGAACCGTATAAAGATAAAATTGATTCATCCGTAAACAAATGTGTAGTGATTGAAACTCGTTGATCATGTTATTCCCGAAGCTTATATTGAAAAAACTCCTTTTCCCGCTAAAATGAAAGAGTACTCGTTATATCTAGTGCGGTTAATAAAAGTGAAAAGAAACCTATAGAACCCGAAGAACAAATTAAGGTTGAACTCGTCGTTGCAATAGTTAAAGATCTTGTGACTCGAAAATGTGGAAGATGGTCATATTATTTTCTGTGAAGATGCTTCTAATATTGTTTCGCATCCTAATAAGTCTAGAAAAACTAGTGTTCCTATGCTATCTGTCAGAATTGGGGATCATTGTTATTATGGTTTATGTGATATTGGTGCAAGTATTAGCGCTATTCCTTATGAGCTTTATACGGAGATCATGCATGAAATTGGTTCTTGTGAACTTGAAGATATTGATGTGGTTATTCGGCTTGCTAATAGAGAAACTATCTCTCCAATTGGTATTGTTCGAGATGTGGAAGTTTTATGTGGTAAGATTAAATATCCTGCTGACTTTCTGGTACTTGGTTCTGCTGCTAGTAAGTATTGTCCTATTATTTTTGGTAGACCATTTCTAAATACTTGTGGAGCTGTTATAGATTGCAAGAAGGAAAAGATTGTTACTAAATTTGCTGGTGAATCTTATGAGTTTAATTTCTCTAAATTTGCCAAAACTCCTTATAAAGCTGATTTGCCTAATAATGATTTTAGAGTTGAACAAGTGTGTGTCTATTGCTCTTGCTCCTACTAATCCTTTGCAAGCAACATTTGGAGAATAGTGAGAGTGAAGTCTTTAGGGAAGAAAGAAATGAACTTGATGAAATTTTCCTTCGTCAACCTATCCTTAAACATGACTTGCCAGCTTGAAGATTTAGGTACAACACCACCACCAAAGGAAGATCCTGTTTTCGATTTAAAACCATTGCCCGATAATCTTAAATATGCTCATATTGATGATAAGAAAATATATCCCGTTATTATTAGTTCTAAGCTTTCAGAGATTGAGGAAGAAAGGTTATTGGAAATATTGAAGAAACACCGAGGAGCTATTGGCTACACTCTTGATGATTTGAAGGGGATTTCTCCCTCTATTTGCCAACATGCTATCAATATGGAAGATGATGCAAAGCCTGTTGTTGAACATCAACGTCGTCTAATTCCGAAAATGAAGGAGGTGGTAAGGAATGAGGTATTAAAACTTCTTGAAGCAGGTATTATATATCCTATTGCTGATAGTAGATGGGTTAGTCCTGTGCATTGTGTTCCTAAGAAAGGAGGAATGACTGTTGTGCCTAATGATAATGATGAGCTCATCCCTCAAAGAGTAGTTGTAGGGTATAGAATGTGCATTGATTTTCGAAAAGTTAATAAAGTTACTAAGAAAGATCATTACCCTTTACCCTTTATTGATCAAATGCTAGAAAGGTTGTCTAAAAATACTCACTTTTGCTTTCTTGATGGTTATTCTGGGTTTTCACAAATTGCGGTTAAAACTAAAGATCAAGAGAAAACCACTTTCACTTGTCCTTATGGAACTTATGCTTATAGGCGTATGCCTTTTGGTTTATGTAATGCTCCTGCTACTTTTCAAAGATGCATGTCTGCTATTTTTCATGGCTTTTGCGAGAGTATTGTAGAGGTGTTCATGGATGATTTTTCTGTCTATGGGAATTCTTTTGATAATTGCTTGCGAAACCTCGATAAAGTTTTGCAGAGATGTGAAGAAACTAACCTTGTTCTTAATTGGGAGAAATGCCACTTTATGGTTAATGAAGGAATTGTATTGGGACATAAAATTTCCGAGAGAGGTATTGAAGTTGATAGAGCTAAAGTTGAAGCAATTGAGAAGATGCCCTATCCGAGGGATGTTAAAGGTATTCGTAGTGTTCTTGGTCATGCTTGGGTTTTATAGGAGATTTATTAAAGATTTCTCCAAGATTTCAAAGCCTCTTACTAATCTTCTTCAAAAAGATGTACCTTTTGTTTTTGATGATGATTGTAAGGAAGCTTTTGAAACTCTAAAGAAAGCCTTAACAACCGCTCCCGTAGTTGAACCTCCCGATTGGAATTTGCCTTTTGAAATTATGTGTGATGCTAGTGATTTTGTCGTAGGCGCTGTTCTTGGACAAGCGAGTAGATAAAAAATTAAATGTTATTCATTATGCTAGTAAGACTCTTGATGCTGCTCAAAGAAATTATGCTACAACCGAAAAGGAATTGTTAGCTGTAGTCTTTGCTTGTGACAAGTTTAGATCCTATATTGTTGATTCAAAAGTCACGATTCATACCGATCATGCCGCAATTAGATACCTTATGACAAAGAAAGATGCTAAGCCAAGGCTTATTAGATGGGTACTTCTTTTGCAAGAATTTGATTTACATATTATAGATAGGAAAGGTGCTGATAATCCCGTTGCCGATAATTTGTCTAGATTGGAAAATATTGCTTATGATCCTCGTTCCCGTTAATGATAGTTTTCCAAATGAACAATTGGCTGTAATAAAGGTGAACTCGCGAGATAGCCCTTGGTATGCCGATTATGCTAACTTTATTGTATCCAAGTACTTGCCTCCAACCTTTTCAGCTCAAGCAAAGGAGGAAATTCTTTTATGACTTGAGGCATTATTTTTGGGATGACCCACACTTATATAAAGAAGGAGTAGATGGTATTATGCGAAGATGTGTTCCTGAATATGAACAACAGGAGATATTGAGTAAATGTCATGGTAGTGCTTATGGAGGACATCACGCCGGAGATAGAACCGCACAAAAGGTTCTACAATCAGGTTTTTATTGGCCAACACTTTTCAAAGATGCAAGGAAGTTTATTTTATCTTGTGATGAATGTCAAAGGGTTGGTAACATCTCCAGTACGCAATGAAATGCCTATGAATTATACTCTTGTTATTGAACCATTCGATTGTTGGGGATTCGACTTCATGGGTCCTTTCCCTTCTTCAGAAGGTAACACTCATATACTTGTCGCTGTTGATTATGTTACTAAATGGGTAGAAGCTATACCCACAAAAAGTGCTGATGGTGAGACCTCTTTAAAAATGCTTTTAGATATTATTTTTCCTAGATTTGGAGTACCTAGATATATTATGACTGATGGAGGTTCTCATTTTATTCATGGAGGTTTTAGAAAAACTCTTGCTAAGTATGGTATTAATCATAGAATTGCTTCCGCTTATCACCCTCAAACTAGTGGTCAAGTAGAATTATCAAATAGAGAAATTAAAGCTATCTTGGGAAAGACTGTTAATAAATCTAGAAAGAATTGGGCTAGTAAGTTAAAGGAAGCATTGTGGGCTTATAGAACTGCTTATAAAAATCCCATGGGTATGTCACCGTATAAAATGGTTTATGGAAAAGCTTGTCATTTACCTTTAGAACTAGAGCACAAAGCTTATTGGGCTGTAAGGGAACTTAATAAAGATTTCAAACTTGCCGGTAAAAAGAGATTGCTACAATTGAGTTCTTTAGATGAATGGAGAAGTGAGGCTTATGAAAATGCTAAACTCTTTAAGGAGAAAGTTAAGAAATGGCATGATAGAAGAATTATCAAAAGAGAATTTAATGTTGGGGACAAAGTCCTATTGTATCGGTCTCGTCTTAGATTCTTTGCAGGGAAATTACTCTCAAAATGGGAAGGACCATATGTTATTGAGGAAGTATACCGTTCAGGAGCAATAAAAATTAGCTCTTTGGAAGGTAACGCCACACAAGTAGTGAATGGACAAAGACTCAAGCATTATATTTCTGGAGATTCTTATAATGAAGATATTGATATTATCCAAGTGATAACTCCAGAAGCTTTCATCAAAGATCAAATTGACAGTTCTGCAGAGTCCGACTTTGAATAGGTAACAGTTTTAGTAATAAAAAGTCCGCGTTTAGCTTTCCGAACAATATTTCTGCTGTTTTTGGAAAATATGAAAAATTACGGGATCGAAACGGAGTGGAAGAGACGCGCGAGGGCCCGTCACCATAGGCCGGCGCGGGCCCCACCCCGGCCGCGCCGCCCTATGGGGACAGCCCCTCGGCGTCCCGTTTCCACTCGTTTTCGGCCTGGAACCTTCCTTTTGTTGTAAAAATATTTGCTATATAATCCCCCGGACCCCTGGAGGTCCGTATATCGTTTTCTCGTCGTGTTTTGTTTCGAGCTGTTTTCTGCCAGGATCTGTTTTGATCTAGAAGCACCATGGTCTCCAACAACAAGGACAAGGGACCTTTGGAGGAAGATATTCAAGACCCTGAATTGAAGGAAGAAGTCGCGAGCGAGGATGAGGAAGAAGTGGAGGAGGTTCCGCGAGTACACCAGCGTGCCACCATTGCAAGCATTGGCGTGATATCAAATCCATCCAACACCAAGAGAAGTGCACGAATCGCTACCGGAGGAGCAGTTCCACGTCGCTTCTTAGCTCCAAGGACATCTTCTCCAGGCAATTACCACCCTTTCCGCAATCTAATCTACAATCGTCAAACTGAAAGGACCCCCAAGGTAGTGTTGCCAAGTGGTTGGGATATAGATCGTTCTAACATTGCAGGAGAGATGAAATCTGAAGCTGAAGGATGGGGAAACAACTCTAGGAGTTGGGACTCGCCACCTGACATGATTATGAGCCGCGTTGAGCACAACTCAGAGCTGATTCGCAACCTCACCTATGAGATTGAGGATTTAAAGGAGCTTGTTAAGAAGCTTGTCGAGAAGAATCCATCACCATCACCACCGAAGGAGTAATTCATCATCGGTATTGGCATCCCCTTGGTTTGTTCCAAGCTTGGGGAGTGCCGCGGTATCACATCATCACTACCTTTATCTTTTACTATCAAGTAGTGTCATATCATGAGTAGGGAAGTTATCATATGGAATAGTTTGCAATGTGGAAGTATCTCTCTTAGTTGGTTATCTATGTATCCGTTGGTGTGAGTTATCGTTATGGAATATTAATGAGAAGTCTTATCATTTACTTTTTGCACACCTTATTTTAGTTTGCAATCTCTATTATATGATCACTCTTGACATTAGTATTGATATCACTTTGGGAGCATCAAGTAAATCTATTTGGTTTTGGCAAACTTAGCATTGGTCAATAGCAACAACATCTTGATGTTTAAATAGAAGAGAGAAATACATGTAGATATATTACTCTATTATCTCTATGTTAATGAGTTTAGTATTCTGAAGTTAAAATTGCTTGTGCTTATGAGAAAGATGCATGATTGTTTCTATCATATGTATATTTGTTTGTTTCCCTCAACCTTTATGCTTGCTATCAAACCTTGCTAGCCAAAGACGTATTGAGAGGGAATGCTTCTCATACATCCATAACCTTAGACCAAACCCATGCCATTTGTGTCCACCATATCTACCTACTATGTGGTATTTTGCGCCACTCCAAGTAAATACTTCATGTGCTACCTTTAAATAATTCAAACTATACTACTCCTTATTTGTGTCAATGTTTTATAGCTCATGAGGAAGTATGTGGTGTTTTATCTTTCAATCTTGTTGGGCGGACTTTCACCAATGGACTAGTGGCACATCCGCTTATCCAATAATTTTGCAATAAGAGCCGGCAACGGGGTTCCCAGCCCCAATTAATAACTTTAATTAATAATTCTCTTCACATGTTTTGCCCCGATTTATCAGTAAGCAACTTAATTTTGCAATAGACACTCCTCCATGGTATGTGAATGTTGGAAGGCACCCGAGGATTCGGTTAGCCATGGATTGAGAAAGCCAAGGTTGGGGGAGTGTCATCCATAATAAAACTAAAATACATGTGTAAACAAAAGAGAAGGGGGATGATCTACCTTGCCGGTAGAGATGCCGTCCCTCATGGGAGCCGCTCTTGGAAGGTTCGTTTGGCAAGGGGGTTAGAGTGCCCGCTACCATTCGTTGACAACAACAAACACCGCTCAAAATCTTACTTTTATGCTCTTTATATGATTTCAAAACTTGAAAAGCTCTAGCACATGATTTAATCCCTGCTTCCTCTCGCGAAGGGCCTATCTTTTACTTTTATGTTGAGTCAAGTAAACCTATTTCCCTCTGTCTTAAGCAAGCAATTGAGTTGTTGTGAACCAACCATTTATGCTATGATTGAGCTAATCATGTCCTTTATACTTTCTTGTTTAGTACAAATTTTATCTCGAATGAATATGACTTTGAAAGTTATCAATGATTATGAGGAGATTGTTATGATTGAGAATGAAAGCCCTGCTATATAAATTCTAATATGAAAGCTTTGTTTAGAAGATAAGTAGTAATCCGTTAGTAGTTCTCTGACCAAGAACAAAGTTTGCCATAACCATTTATGATTTCCTATGCACCTTTACTTGTGATTTCTCTTTACTTATTTCAAGTTGAGTAATATGAAGAGAATGTTTACTAGAATGTCTTGTGTGAATCAATATGATGCTTCTTGTCCGTATTTTATTTATCGACTCTTCACTCCATAAACATGTGGTCTTGTTTATTGAGCTCAGTTTCGCTTGGGGACAAGCGAGGTCTAAGCTTGGGGGAGTTGATACGTCCATTTTGCATCACTATTTTATATCATAATTTGCTGTTATTCATTGATATATTTCATATTTGGACACAATACTTATGTTATTTCATCTATTTTGCATGTTTCATGATTATTGGAGGATCAAGCACCGGAGCCAGGATTCTGCCGGAAAATGCACCGTCGAACGCAATATTTCGGAAGATCAACTCGTGGAAGGAAATTATACCAAAAATCCTATTTTTCCGGATGACGAAGGAAGCCGAAGGGGGAGCCGAGAGGACCCAAGGTGGGCCCGGACCATAGGCCGGCGCGGCCCATGGCCCGGCCGCGCCACCTTGTGGTGTGGGGGCCCCACAGCCCCTTTCGCCTCCTTTTCTTCGCGAAATCCTTCGTCCCGAAAACCTAAGCCACAGAGGGTACCTCGCGAAGAGTTACAGCCGCCTCTGCGGGGCGGAGAACACCAGAGAGAAAAGAGCTCTCCGACGGGCAGGAATCCGCCGGGGAAATTCCCTCCCGGAGGGGGAAATCGACGCCATCGCCATCGTCATCGAGCTGGACATCATCTCCATCATCATCATCATCATCATCATCATCATCATCATCATCTCCACCATCTACACCGCCATCACCACCGCTGCACCTCGTCACCGCTGTAACGATTTGGGTTGGATCTTGATTGTTTGATAGGGGAAACTCTCCCGGTGTTGATTTCTACTTGTTATTGATGCTATTGAGTGAAACTATTGAACCAAGGTTTATGTTCAGATTGTTATTCATCATCATATCACCTCTGATCATATTCCATATGATGTCTCGTGAGTAGTTCGTTTAGTTCTTGAGGACATGGGTGAAGTCTAAATGTTAGTAGTGAACTATGGTTGAGTAATATTCAATGTTATGATATTTAAGTTGTGGTGTCATTCTTCTAGTGGTGTCGTGTGAACGTCGACTACACGATACTTCACCATTTATGGGCCTAGGGGAGTGCATCTTGTATTCGGTTGCTAATTGTGGGGTTGCCGGAGTGACAGAAACTTGAGCCCCAGTTGGTATATCGATGCAAGAGGGATCGCAGGATCTCAGAGTTTAAGGCTGTGGTTAGATTTATCTTAATTACTTTCTTGTAGTTGCGGATGCTTGCAAGGGGTATAATCACAAGTATGTATTAGTCCTAGGAAGGGCGGTGCATTAGCATAGGTTCACCCACACAACACTTATCAAAACAATGAAGATTAATTAGCCGTATGAAGCGAAAGCACTAGACTAAATTCCCGTGTGTCCTCAAGAACGTTTGGTCATTATAAGTAAACAAACCGGCTTGTCCTTTGTGCTAAAAAGGATTGGGCCACTCGCTGCAATTATTTCTCTCGCACTTTACTTACTCGTACTTTATTCATCTCGTTACATCAAAACCCCTTGAATACTTGTCTGTGAGCATTTACAGTGAATCCTTCATCGAAACTGCTTGTCAACACCTTCTGCTCCTCGTTGGGATCGACATTCTTACTTATCGAAGATACTACGATACACACCCTATACTTGTGGGTCATCACTCCTCGGGCAGGTGTTCTGGTGTGGTTGCGAGTTTATCGCTTTCACTACCTACAATATCTTCACCAACTTCCACGTCATCTTTCCCGACCGTTTCAACATGCACTGCCTCCCATACCGCTACCACATTGACGGCCCCGTCGATGATGAGGAGTAAAACAGCAAAGGAGGGGCAAGGGGAATGAACATCCTAGGAGGGACGACGGCGTTGCCTCATCTTTATCATTTATCTAGTTTCATGAGTGTTTTTAGAGCTGTTTTATTATCTATGTCTTGTTGTCGTGTATGTGGGCCCGGGGTTTGTTGTGTGCTTCTGTATCGTACGTGTGATGGAATTCCTATGTAAGGTTTGTACTATCTAGCTCTATATATCAATGTTTTTATATTCCATGCTACAACAACACACCATAAAAATTCAAAAGCTTAGAAATGAGGCCGTTGACCCTACCTTTGGAGCCTGTTTATAGCAAATTTTTATGCGGCAGGGATACTGAGAACAAAGTGCCTCCGTGTGCGCCACGCGGGCGGAAATTACCACGTGCCTCGTTACTTGAAACCGCGCGCGCACGACCTGAGGCGTCGCGGCTCTTTAAACACCGGAATGGCAACGGCCGCCCTCTACCATTACCACGTTGCCTTCCATACAAGTAAGGTGCCAACGCTAGCGGTTCGCATATCTTGCAGACCCGCTCCCCACCGTCGTCAACCACCCGCGGCGCGACCATGAGTGACGTTTCCTGGCCGTCCGACTCCGACAGCGACGGAAAGCCGCCTGGGTGGCGACACTGGTGGGAAAGGGAACCACCGTGGAGCACCGATCACTTGGACGACGATGCTGACGAGGAGGAGGACGCCGCGGACGGCTCGGAGCCCGACGGCTCGGAGCCCGACGACTCGGAGCCCGACGACGCCGACGAAGCGGACGAGGAGGAGGGCGCCGCCGACGACTTGGACGCGAAGGAACATGCCGTCGACGACGCCGACGACGAGGAGCCCGCCGCCGACGATGCGGAAGAGGACGAGGACTCCGACGCAAAGTGGGCGCGGCTGGAGGAGGCCTTGGCCGCCGATGAGAAGGCGTCCGCGAAAAAGAAGGCTCGCGCGAAGAAGGCAGCCGTGGCGCGGGCGCGGGCACGGGCCGAGGTGATGGACGAGGAGGAGGACTACAACGGCTCTTCGGAGTACTCCTCGTCAGAAGATGACTCGTCGGAGTCCACCTCGTCGGACGACAGCTCCTCGTCGGAGAAGGCTTCTCGCAAACGGGGGCGCCCGGACGACGACGAGGCAGAGTCGTCGTACAAACGTTCCAAGTAGACGACGAGGCAGCTCCTCTATATTTTTATCTGCATTTGTAGTATTGTGTGCGGACCATATATTTTCTGCATTTTAATTATTGTAAGAGGTAATTATGCTATGTACTTCTCCTCATCAGCTTTTCACTGTCGAAAAAGAAATTTTTATTTCTAGACATGATCACATTACAGTATTCACTGTTGCCCAACCATAACATCTAGGCCGAGCATTTTAAAAGCCCTGACATCGCGATTATAACGGCTACTAGAATAATAATAGCACACAAGGCGTACTGAATAAACAATTCCCGTTGGAGAGCATATTTTTTGACCTTATTTATCTTCAACCTTGTTGTCGCCCTTGTTTCGTTTTTACTAATGTTGTGTTCATCGATGATATCAGCCATCATCAACTCGATTCGGCCTTTCTCTTCTAGAAGTGTTTCTATTTTTTTGTTGGTGGTCATCAATGCTTGTTCCATCTTCCGAATTGTCTCATGAGCCACCCCGAGCTTCTCTTTGACAATCCTCAATTCTTCATCAATCTTCATTTTCTCCTCCCTTTTAAAATTTAGTTCTTCTAGGAGAACAATTTTTGCTTGTAGACAATGTTGAAACTGGGCACAGCCATCCCGAATACCACACTCACATATTGATTCCTACAATAAAATGGAAAACATATTAAATTCGACATAACTTATGAACTGCACATACCGATGACTCTTCAAGATATTTAGAATCCCATGAGATGAAGACGCTAACTTAGAATCATACCTCATCCGATGCGTTGTGCATGGGTTCGACGCGGTCGATGTCGTCCATAGCCGAAATCACCATGGCGGCGGCGACCTGTAGGTGGAGGCGGGATGGAGATGCTGATGAGATAACGGGTCGAGGGATCCATCTTTTCGTTTGTGGTATGCTTCTTTATGCTCCTCGTGGGCCGCAATTGAGGCCTAGCCTGGCCCAGCCTTTTGTTTAGGTATTTAACTGCCGTACTAAGCCTCAAATCTAATTCCCAAACGATCTATCTCCTCAACGCCTCCTCTGATCTACGACTGGACGCCGACTGCGCCCTCGAAGACGTTGGTTACGAGCTGACTCGGATCTCTTCGCCATGGATGTAAGTATAGTTCGCTCACCTCGTGCCATGCACCTAATTTTTTATGAACTCTTGCCTGACAACATATGTAGACGCGGTAGATCGTCTTTACTTTGATCTGCCCAAGTTAGATCTGGTCGTCTAATCTTACTTCCCTTGGTTGGGTCGCTTGGGAAAAAAATATCGGCCGACGTAATTAGATCTAGTGGTTAATTTGATCGTATGTATATGACATATGAGAACATTGACATTGATCAGCCATTCCTTGCTACGCCTGCCCAACTTCGTGCTTTACCGAATTGGAGGAAAAGGCCTATTATAAGGGGTAAGTCTGTTTATGGCACTCAATGAGAATACAGTGTTATGAACACCTTAATTTAGAATTAATTGATGTCCCTTATGTTTTTTAATATTACATGTAGGTCCTGGAGAAGAGGAAGAGTATGATTTTGAAGCTTTCATAGAGTATGCAAATCAAGTTAAGATGAATTATGACGATTTTGATGCACTCGAACGACTAGTTGCGAAAACCCTACCCAGTAATTCCATTGTACGTGTGCACCATCAAGAAATCACACATCGTGAAGAATAAAGCAAAGATGGTAATTAATTTTGATTTCCATCATTTCTTACTACTAACCAAGATATGCCGATAATTGACTGTCAAATTTATGTGCAGTACTTCTCAAGGAGGTTCACCCTCAAGCACATTCTGCCCAATATTCAGCTACCAGCAACAATAAAGCTCTACTCACCAGGTGCCAATGTTACAGAAGTTACGATGGTGATGAACATGTCAACGGTGAAAGGAGTACCAAAAGGAGGTGCCATGATAACATCACACTGGATGGATGTGGTGAGGCAGAATGGCATGAAGAAAAATCAGAAATATGTGTTCTGGTTCCGTGAGCAAGGAGAAGGTGGTCTGAAGATTATGCTTGACTGTGTGTGAGAGCAGCCCGGTTCAGACTTCGCTCGTGAAGACTACTATAGCTATCTAAAATTTTCGTTTATGTCATGTCTGTTGGTACACTTTTAGTATGGTGCAAGTTTTATGTCATTTTTAATGGTTTCACACTTTTATGAAAATGTGTGAAGAGTTCGATCGTGAATGCTTATTAATTATATCCAGCTTATTTCTCTACAAGTGTTGTATGAGGGTTGTAGCATTGTGAAATTTGTTGATGCCCCACTCGACAGTGGCACTATAGATATGTCAATTATGTACATTGCTGATCTAGTAATGTGCAAAAAAGACCATATTTTTTTTAAAATTCTTCGTTACAAACAATTCAAATCGTAATAAAAAAATATTTTGCACCGTCGTACTAGCTACAAGCCATTGTTGTGTGGTGCCATGCGGAACCATGGTATGCTTGTAGGTGATCAGCACCTTTGAACATGTATTGCTGCTCCAAAAGAGAGAGGGAGAAGTAAGTTTGTCTGCCGAATGCAAAGCAGTGTGTTATCACATGCATAGAGTGGCCTCCGTGTATGGGCTGGGTACTAACGGGCTGGACCAGATATCCATCGAGAGCTTGCCTAATTATAGTATTAACAGCTGATGCCCTAGTTAGCGGCACGTCCGACGCACCACGTCTAACTACCCACGATTTCGATCTTCTTCAAGTCAACGTCGCCTTCCATCGCCGTCTGGAGAAGATAGGAGTCCTTTCGTCGGCGTAGCCTACAGCTGAATCTAACGACGGCAACATCCGTGTTCCAGCCTTCCAGGTGCGCACGTTTGCAATCTCGTTTATCGTCGATCCTTTCGCCCACTTGATCTAGAGGGCGCTTGATCTAAACCTTCATTCTTTGCCGGACGTGTAAGTTTTAGGTTGACATTTACGCTGTAGATGGTTAGGAGATTTTCTTTGTCGGCAATAATTGTTGTTTGTATATGTTATTTGCAGAATGGATGAATTAGATGGCCCGGTCTATTGTGACTACACATTGTGGACGGATCTCGTAGCCACTTTCTCAGGACCTCAACGTGCGAGGTTTAGCTCTACTAGTTTGCGGACGATGTTGCAACTGCCAGCCTATGCCACGCGCACAAATATGATTAGATTTATGATAGAGCTATATGATACTAAAACTGAGACATTCATCGTACAAGACAAGGCAGGAGCGATAACTGCAACCTCTGTAGACATAGAATGCATTTAGGGTCTACGTAATGAGGGTTATTCCGCTTTTGATATAATTGATCAAGAATGTCTAACAAGTAGAAAGAAAATACCGCCTAGTTATCTCAGCAAGTCTAGTGGAAATCTAGTTATTTCCGACTTGATTGCTGACATACCGAGAGAGAAAGCTTCCTATGATGACTTTGTGCGGAAAGCAGTGCTTGTGCTAATTGGCACGGTTCTTGCGCCATCTGACCCAAAAACAGTCGATAGAGATCACTACTGTTTAGTGGAGGATGTTCCTAGACTGTTTAACATTAACTGGAAGCACTTCACATTGCGTTACCTCCTTGATAATTTGTCTGCTTACACAAGATTAGCAGCAAAAGGTAGGGGATGGCCGGTTGGAAATCTTTGTCTCACTCAGGTATGCAAACATGATTAGCACTATATTTGATGTATGTGACAATTTGAAACTTATTTTTTTTAAAATGTGTTGTTTGTAGCTACTATACTGGGAAAAGGTGGTAGTCGTCGATGATCCTACGTATATTCCACACAAGACTATTCGTCCACTAATGAAAAACTGGACTGAAGCGGAAGCGGAAAGGAGGTCGCAGTACGACTATGCAAATGGTCGTGGGAGAGGCAAAATGAAGGTTTTGTTTTTATCACTACTTCTAGCTACATTATATCATAGTCGACGTTGTGTTGTTATATTAATTTATGACATTTGTTTTCTAATTTGACATGCAGATTATTAATGATCTTACAACTCAAGCCAATGGCAGAGCGCAAACAAAGCAAAACACATCGCAGAATGGTGAACAGTCACGTTCGACACGTTCGAGACAGAGGCTTAGTAACAAGGACATACTATTGGAAAGTTTGAAGAAGGAACTGACGGATCACATTGACAAACAATTAGCACTTGTACCAAAGAGATGTGCGAGGTGAGGAGCCATACATTTTACGAACACGAAAGTATTACATTATAGTAATGAATAATTATGGTACTACTTGTTTTGCAGGAAGTCCTAAAATTGCTAAATAAGAATGGTGTCATGTACAAACCGGTTGAAGGATCAGAGTCAGGGAAAGGAGGAGATGAGGAAGAAGACACTTCTATTCACATCGATGATTCGTCTAAGAAAGAATTCATGTACAAGAACAGTTCTGACGAGTTAGATGCTTTAATATGAAATTTAACAAAGAATTCTGGTAAGTTTGTCACACCTCCTAAGCATAATGGGGTGCCGGAGGCAGGAGATAATGTGTACGTCACACCAGGAAACCTTGGTAACACGGAGGGTACACAAGATAATCCTTTTATCTTAAATGATACCACAAAACCGGCATCATCCTCGGATATACCGGATGACATTTTCGCAAGATCTACCACCAAGGTGAATGCTGGACAGAAGGATGACCTACATGGCGGTGAACATGAAGTTATGAGTACTCATAGTGTTGAAACAATGGGACGAGAGGCTAGTAGGAAGAAGGGCAATACAGCAAAGTGTGCAAATAGTAATGGTAGAAGGAGAAACGCAGCAGCGGTATGATGGCGTGTAACTCACACGTTCGTTGGGAACCCCGAGAGGAAGGTATGATGCGCACAGTAGCAAGTTTTCCCTCAGAAAGAAACCAAGGCTTAATCGAACCAGGAGGAGCCAAGAAGCACGTTGAAGGTTGATGGCGGCGAAATGTAATGCGGCGCAACACCAGGGATTCCGGCGCCAACGTGGAACCTGCACAACACAACCAAAGTACTTTGCCCCAACGAAACAAGTGAGGTTGTCAATCTCACCGGCTTGCTCGTAACAAAGGATTAACCGTATTGTGTGGAAGATGATTGTTTGCGAAGAAAACAGTAAAACAAGTATTGCAGTAGATTGTATGCGATGTAAAGAATAGGACCAGGGTCCACATTTCACTAGAGGTGTCTCTCCCATAAGATAAAAGCATGTTGGGTGAACAAATTACAGTCGGGCAATTGACAAATAGAAAAGGGCATAACAATGCATATACATGATATGATAAATATAGTGAGATTTAATTGGGCATTACGACAAAGTACATAGACCGCCATCCAGCATGCATCTATGCCTAAAAAGTCCACCTTCAGGTTATCATCCGAACCCCTTCCAGTATTAAGTTGCAAGCAACAGACAATTGCATTAAGTATGGTGCGTAATGTAATCAACAACTACATCCTTAGACATAGCATCAATGTTTTGTCCCTAGTGGCAACAACACAACCACAACCTTAGAACTTTCTGTCACTGTCCCAGGTATCAATGGAGGCATGAATCCACTATCGAGCATAAATACTCCCTCTTGGAGTTAAAAGCAAAAACTTGGCCAGAGCCTCTACTAATAACGGAGAGCATGCAAGATCATAAACAACACATAAGTAATAGATTAATTATCACCATAACATAGTATTCTCTATCCATCGGATCCCGACAAACACAACATATAGTATTACAGATAGATGATCTTGATCATGTTAGGCAGCTCACAAGATCCAACAATGAAGCACATAAGGAGAAGACGACCATCTAGCTACTGCTATGGACCCATAGTCCAGGGGTGAACTACTCACTCATCACTCCGGAGGCGATCATGGTGATGAAGAGTCCTCCGGGAGATGATTCCCCTCTCCGGCAGGGTGCCGGAGGCGATCTCCTGAATCCCCCGAGATGGGATTCGCGGCGGCGGCGTCTCTGGAAGGTTTTCCGTATCGTGGCTCTCGGTACTGGGGGTTTCGCGACGGAGGCTTTAAGTAGGCGGAAGGGTAGGTCAAAGGGCGGCACGAGGGGCCTAGACGACAGGCCGGCGCGGCCAGGGCCTGGGCCGCGCCGCCTTGTTGTCTGTCCACCTCGTCGCCCCACTTCGACTCTCCTTCGGTCTTCTGGAAGCTTCGTGCAAAAATAGGACCCTGGGCGTTGATTTCGTCCAATTCCGAGAATATTTCGTTACTAGGATTTCTGAAACCAAAAACAGCGAAAAACAAAGAATCGGCTCTTCGGCATCTTGTTAATAGGTTAGTTCCATAAAATGCGTAAATACAACATATAATGTGTATAAAACATGTAGATATCATCAATAATGTAGCATGGAACATAAGAAATTATCGATACGTCGGATACGTATCACGGTACAAGTTGGAGGGAAGAGGAAACGGACGACGAATCAAAAATATGGATCACCATATGTGGTCGCGAAACCTAGAGCAAAACGTCAAAGCCGTGTAAAGAAAGGTAACACCATTTATTCGTTATTTCTTTGTTGGCAAATAAATGATGCTGCAACCTGTAACACATATGTTATTACTATTTTGTACATCAGGGTTGTTTGCAGAACATGAAGTTGGGGTATCTTCGGCAGTACCAATACAGCAGGAAATAGAAGCTGCCGCTTTATATGTTAAAACAATATCCAAGCTACCAAAAGAAGCATCTAAAGGAGTGTACAAGAATGAATATGGCGCCAGCTTGTCTTCAGAAAAGCTTAACGTCGTTCTTGCGTACGAATGGCTATCTGATGATGTAAGTCTTCAAAACCAAAAGTTTACGTTATACTCGTAATTAAACTATTTGAATTTGAAAATATTGTTGTTGTTTTCAGATTATTGATGCTGCTATTGGGTATTTGTCTCTCTGTGTTGGGTCTGATCGAATGTTATGTCCTGCGTGGAGGACAAACTATCTCCTTGAACAAGCAGAAAAACAATACAGAAAAAAATACAATATTAGAAATATAGATGAGGTAGTTACAAGACCAGGAGCCTTAGGTAGGGTTATGGATGAATATTTCAAGCGTGAGAAGGTAACAGCAGTTTCTTTCAATGTTTCATGCGAAATTAGAATAAAACAATATGATAATTGACAAAGTTTTTTCCTTCTCTTGTAGACATTTTTCGCACTGAACATACGGAAAACTCATTACATAACTGTTGTCATGCATACAAAGAAGAAGGAATTCCAGGTCCTTTATCCTATGTTGGTTTTAGGGATGTCAAAATCAGTTGTGGAAGACTTGATATTACACTCTCTACATACATGTCTTTGTGTACTTTGTCATGTATGTGCAGTAATATATTTGTTGTTTCGTAGATTGGGCAAATTTCACAGGACATACAAGAAGCAAACAATACTTGTGACACAGAATATCATGATGTCGACGAATGGCCTATTAAAAGCTATGATATCCCTAAGCAAACCGATACGTAAGTACCTATATTGCATTACACATAAAGAAAGTAGGTTTTGTATATGCGGACACTTTTAAATTTTGTCACATTATATACCAGCAATTCATGCGGATTATGGGTATTGCAATGTATGGAGCACTGGGGACGGAGATCAGATGACTTGCCCGGTTTCTCAGGTTGGCTATACTATGTTCCATGCACTCGGTTAATTTTAAAAATGTTAACAAGCCATGTGTATAACACCTTATAATGTTTTGGCAGGCCACAGTCGATGAATCGAGAGAAATTACAGTTGCAAACATTGTTCTTTCACCACACAACATTCTTGAAAGGGTGAAAAACAAAGTGAGATTGCTAGCAAAGACCAGGAAAATTTAAATTTGATAGTGTGATTGTTCGGTTTGCTCCCGCAGAAGGTTTTCCGGACACATGTAATATTGAATTTTTAATTGTCTTCGGTTGTAAACAATATTTATTCGGTTATGATTATCTACAAAATTTTGTAACATTGATTTTATTTCCCATTATCGAAAGTATGCAATTATTTTTATCTTTGTACATGCATGCTATGATGATTATAAGGAAATGCCTACTTCACAATATATAATGTCTTTTGCCATTTTTACAAAAGAACACCAGAGAATTAAGAACATCAGTACAAAATAAAAACATCAGTACGTTGCAAACATTAACAACTCCATCAAATACAAAGCTATAGTCGTCCCATTCATAATTAAGGAAATTTACTGCCCTTTAGATAACTATGAAAGAACTACCCTTTCTACTGCAGCACATTCCTGCACATGTTCACATACATAAAATTACACAGCAACTAATATGAATCTTTTAAAATATATGAAACAAAATGGCAGAAAAACTTACTTCGGATGAAATATGCATATTTGGTTTCTTCTGTTATGCCCTTCTTCTTGGCATGCCTCGCACACCTGCACCCTGCGTTGCTTGTGTCCTAGTGGTCTTCCCTTTTTAGTCATTGGATATTTCTGCGCTTCTTGCCTAGGTGCACCCTTAGTGGACACTTTCAAAGGATCACCAACAACAATATCGCATGGTCCACTAGCATCTTCATTTTCATGCACTGACATGAGGGGACCATATGCTTTACCTTTAGCATACCCCTCTCTTCTAGAAATTATGCCATCAATGGTACTGTTCAGCTGATCATATTCCTCCGAATTGTTTAATGCAATATGCATAGCCTGTGATACCTTAATATTCATCCTGATGTATTTCATCCGCTCCTCTGCCCCAGTCCAACCCCACCCAAACATGTCGCTGGTGCGTCTAGCTGGCAACCCTAACCTGGCATTTTTTGTGAATCATCGTAGAGCACAACATTGTGGAATTTCAGTAAATTTCAAGAAATGCAGCACATGCAGTATGTGCTTGCAAGGGATCCCCTTTGTAATCATCCTTTGACAGCTGCACCTTATAATTTCTGCCTCCTTGGGTCTATATTCCACGTAGAACCTGGTCCTTACATGATTCCTCCATGCCACAATGAAGATGTTTGAGCCTCCCGCCTGCATTTTTTCTAAGATCTCTATGCCGCCAATCTTTGAAAGCTCACCTTGAATAATATAGAACACAGCGAGGAGTGAAGATTTTTGCAGCAGACAACCTCTAGTTCTCTCGAAATTAGTAATTGCCACTGGTGTAGTCTCGTGAAGCCGTGCGATCGTCGTGGGCTTCGTTCTCACGGAGACGGACAATTGCGTTATCGTAGTGCATAATCATATCAACAATTGTCATTTCCCCATCTAGGTGCAGGTGCACACAAGAGTTTAAACTTCCACTCCGCTGGTTACTTTTCATACCCAGCCAGAATCCTTGAGAGAGATACGCCGCAGCCCAAAGTTTTCTCTTGGTGTACATCCTCTTCATCCATGTTTTGGTTTTTGGGGATTGCCATTTTCTGTAAAATGCATGCCATCGCTCCTCAAATACTTGCTCTGAGGTGGTGTAATACAAAAGAGTCCTGAACTCGTTCAGTGACTTGTTAGGTAGATGCATCTCCATATTTTTTTCAATGTGGAAGCTGCAGATGCGATGCGACACACCAGAAAATACTTCGCCGATCATCGCGGCATCTGCATCCGTGATTACTGCCTTTGGCTTCTGTTGACACATCGCTTTGATGAAAGTCTTTAGAAGCCAAACGATATGTTTGTTCATTCTCGCTTGAAAGGATGGCACACCCAAAAACCGTTGTCCTACGGTGGTTGTTCAAGCCCACAAAAGGAACAAATGGCATCTTATATTTATTCATCTTGTATGTGCTATCAAACACCAGCACATCTCCGTAGTCCTGATAATCCCTACGTGACTGGGAATCACACCAGAACATGTGCTTCAGACGGACGTTTTCATCAACGTCATATTCATAGAAAAATTCAGGGTCCCTCTTTTTCCTCTTTGCCATAATGCGGATGGCTGTGGTAGCGTCACCGTCCAAAAGCAGCCTCCTCCTCTCCCTAGAGCACATGTTGTACAAATCCTTTCTTGTGAATCCAACACCGGCAAATGAACCGGAGCCTGCAATGAATTTTCTCATAATGAGGTGCATGGATCCCAGTGATAATATCTCAGATCTCTGCGCGTCGTTGATCGTCCTATGGGACCGAAGAAACGGAGTCTGACATGGTTCAGCTGGGTCATGGTTATGTTTGTCACGAAAATCTTCAACAACTCAGAAACCAGTTCTTCCATCAAACTTGACCACCAAACGTGTCTTGCAGCCGCAGCGAGACTCAGGTCTGTGCCTATATACACGGCCTTCCGTGGTCAATTGGTTTTTGGGACGTCTGCCCTGTCTGGAACACACAAAACGCCTTAACCGAATTACTCCATCATCAAACCGCTTAACCCGGTCCAGCCAGACGCTGAACCCATAATCTTTAGCATATCTGTTGTAGAAAGAATATGCTGCTGCTTCAGAAATAAAAGTCATCTCTTTTATCATCCAGTATAAATCCCGATCACTATCATGATATTCATTGCCATTACTGCCTTTCTGTGGTTTCTCAGGCTGACTAGCGCTTGGCGCCGCCTGCAAGTAGAAAACGTAGGCATTAATTAAAACTATAAATTTATGTGTTCCAGCTATATGAGATTGATAAAAAAGAGATAACAACCTGGCTCATGTCAACAGAATCCTCAGGAACTGATGCACCTTCCACATCATCAGTGTGGCCCGTGTCCAAGTCAGATTCACCGTAATAGTCGTACTCAAGCTGCGTGTCAAATTATGCCTGAAATTTATTAATGCATCGCGAAATTTAGTAACCGTAAATTTTACAGTTGCCATCATTTCATGCATCATTTTATGTCATTGTATGAGTCACTACACATACCTCACTAGTATTTAGACTGTCTGTGTGTTCACCATGGTTCTCATCATTTTGATCGTCCGTGTGTTCACCATGGTTGTCATCATTATCAAATTCATCGTACGCAATCTGCATAAATTATGACATGAGGAACCATATATAATTTGATGATGCTGGACTGTCTGGTAATCGAAATGAAAAATAGTGGCTCACATCAAACTCGTCTTCGCTCCAGCCGGCTTCGTGCTGCAAATTTTCCTCCATTTCGCAGTCATCGGAATTATAGCCGACGTACTCGTTTTGTTCCTCAATCATACCAGATATAGAGTTCTCCATATTCTGTAGTATTGGACCATAATTAGAATTGAAAAACCGGAAGAATTGCGTCCTCTTACTATGCTACAAGATGAAGTCATGGTACCTCTAATTTTAAACCCTAGCGGGGAAGATGCCGAGCCGGTGGCGCGCCTTTCCAAGGTCGTCGATCTGCGGGGGGGCTTCGCGCGCGGTCGGCGGCGTCGAGATGCGAAACAACCACCGGCGGCGACGGATGTGCCGACAACAACCGCCGACGGCCGGGCCGGCAACAACCGCTTGCGTTTAACCTAGTGACGGCGTGGAACAGCTCGATCAGATCTCCAGTGCCGATGAAAACGATGCATGCAATGGAAGCTAATCACGGTGATTAGCTTAGCACGTGGGACCCACCCACGTGGGGTCGTTCGTATAGATACGCCCAGGCCCTGTATACCCAAACGAGTCTTGCACTGGGCTTGGATATGGGTTTCGGCGGGCAGCACAAAAAAAAACAAAATCGGAACCACCGTACCCCTTCGGCGATAAGTCACGAGTTTGGAGAGGGTGCGTACCGAAGCACACCTCTTCCAAAATTTGTTCCAATAAATGAACTAACTGTACTCCAGTTCCCCGTCAGTGTCATATAACACAACAAAACAGTTAGTAATTGTTCCCAGCTATCAGCCTCTCTTACTTTTCTCTGGGTATATATACAAGCAATTGTCGTGTACGTCTAGCTTACACCCACCAGTCCAGTGCATAAGGAAATTGAACCAACGGAACAGATCGAGCTAGACTAACATGGCGTCCAAGTCCAAGTGTAGTCTCCTCCTCTTGGCCACCGTCCTGGTCTCTGTTCTTGCCGCCGCTGCCGCTGATTCCTGCTTCACAGGAACGGGTATTCCGAGCAGTATGCTGCAAAGGTGCCGTAACTATGTGGAAGAACAAACCTGTGGCGTCATAGTCAGCCATCCTGGGTTTCTTCCTGGAATTAGAATTGAGCCGTACTTCCTGAAGGACCGGTGCTGCTGGGAGGTTGCGAACATTTCACAGAACTGCCGATGCGAGGCGTTGCGCTACTTCATGGGAACGACGCCAATTCCTGATGCAGTCAGTTTGAAGGACCATCCCGGATGCCCAAAGGACGCGCAGATAAACTTTGTCAAGATACTCGTCACGCCAGGGCAGTGCAACTTGATGACCATCAATAACATTCGGTACTGCCTTAATATGGACAAGTCTCAATACTAGAGAGACAAATATCTCTCTCATGAATAAGCATGCATTATCCATTGATGTGTGGCATGCATATATAGTTATATACATACATGCATTCCAGGGAAGCATGTGTGGTATGATTGAGAATAAAAAAGGATCATTTTGTGGTTCTTAAATTGCAACAAAATCATGTGTACATATGTGTGATGGTCTTGTAGCCTTATTTTATTTTCATATGTTTCAACATTATGCAGTCATATGCAGGTGCCAGTGCCACATAGGTGTGTGCTTTCTTTTTTGTGGAAGGTCCACCTTAGCGTTTATCGAGGGTAAATTCGGTACATAAGCGGGATCCCGCAATCTGCCCCACTTGCACTTGTGCTCATGGTGTGGGTTTTGCCTGGTTTCTCGCTACCTTGTCCCACATAAGCCGGCACACTTGGAGCCGCGGCTTCCATTTCAGGGGTGTGATGATTTATCTATATATCTCTATCAAATTCATGTTACCCCATCCTACAAAAAACAATCATGTTTCTCGTGTCTACCGATGTTGTCTGTCTATACAGTGCGTCATTGTTAACATGGGGTTTTGGCACCAAGGAGAATATGACTCTAGGTTTAAAATTAGTTTTTAATGTATTTCGAACTATAAAAAAAAGTTCGATAAAAAATGCCAAGCGTACATCTCGATGTTCTATGTTCTCGCAAAGTCCTTCCACAAGAAAACTATATATATTGTGTCATGTGTAAAAAAGATAAAACTGCGTGCTAAGAAAAACTCTTCATGATACATTTCTTTATCGTTTTTACATAAGAGACAAAAAAGTATTTGTTTCCACAAAAGTTGGCCTGCACACATAGAATGCCGAGATGTACACGGGAAAATTTTTTTCAGAATATTTTTGACATTTTAAAATATTTTTTTGGATGATAGGACGACATTTGCACCCAAGATCAAAAGTAAACTTCCCATGAGTTATGGCTTTACATTACAAATGGTTATCGCTAAGGATCAGGTGTATCCGGATGCTCAAATGTGGTGATGTCTGTTACTACCTCTGTTACGATGAATAATGCGCACGTGTATTTCAAGATGAAGTTTGACTAAAAAATTAAGCAATAAAATCTTGATTATGTTGTATGTAATTGGTATTGTTGGATTCGTATTGAAAAACACCTTCTAATGATGCTAATTTAATACCAATAATTTTTTAATGGATGACAACTTTTGGATCTATATAAATGTATTAAAGATCCTATAACCTCGAAATTTTCTACCTACATTAACATATATACAAGTTTTTAATATGTTATAAATTATATATGCTAGTAGTACATGTTCTGGACCCCTCCCCAACCTCTCCTCTCCCGACCCCTCCCCAACCCTTGCCGCCGCCGCCGGTAGCGCCGCCGGGGCAAAGACCCTCGGAGCGTGGCGGCGGCGGGGGCCTTTCCTCGCCGACGTGGGGGACGGCGGACGGTCTCTCCCTTCCTCGACGCTCGCGGCGGCGGCCGGCGCGGATGGTGATGGGGCGGTGGCGGCTCTTGCGCTGCGGTCCCCCTCCCCTCCCGTAGGCTTCCACCCGCAGCACACCGATAGGGGCTGGTAGTGGGTGGCGGCCAGGCCCTCGGTCTGCGCCATGCCCTCCCCCCGCCTCTAGTCAGTGCGTGGAGGTGATCTCGGGCTTCTTCCGCGTCACGGGGGCGCCTGGGGCAGCAGCCTTGGGTTTGACGGAGGAGGTGGCTCTCTTCTGCGCCGGAGAGGGTCGGCCTGCGGTTGGTGGTGGTGGATCTTTTGATCTATCACCGCGATTCGGCGGCGAGATGGAGGAGCGTGGAAGCCGGCGATGGTGTCGCCGGTGGAGGGCTGGATTGGCCAGCCCGGGATGGTCGCCGACGTGGGGGTCCGACCTGTATAAAGGCGGCGGTCCTAGGGCCTCTCTTGCGTGAAGAGGAGGATCTACCGGAGGCCTGGACTCGTGATCTGGCCGGAGGGTTGAGTTCCGGAAGGCTCCGCCGGCGAATGTAACAGTGCTTTGCCTGGAGTTTGCTGGTTCGGAGGTATTCGGTCGTGCGCACCCATGCTTTTATTCCGACCGATTGGTTCTGGAGGGAGTGGCGCGAAGCTCTTTTTCTGTGTTGACATCAAGTGACTATGGATTCATGATGAAAGTCGGAAGAAGAGAATTTCATGAAGGCCGGAGGGGAGGACTAGCTAAGGGAGGTTCAAGTCTCCGCGCTGTTGAGAGACTTGCTTGGTGTTCCGGGCTTCACAGCAGCGGTATGAAAGTGGGGGCGACAACACAGGTGAAGCGCAGAGTCCTACCTTTCAGGGTGAAAATCCAAGGTCTGGCCTTAACTGGTTGTGCCTGGCAATGGCCTTGGTGGAGGCATTGTTTTGAGAGCGGGGACTATCTTCAGGGTGAAAATCTAAGATCTTTGATCGGGCGACGACGGTGTTTGAGCACTGTTCCCTTCTTGGAGGCGTCGTTTTTTGGAGAGTCTGTAATTCAGGTGTTGTCTTAGCGGTGGATGTATTGCTGTTGTTAGGCCCGAGATATTGTAGAGGGGCTTTTGTTTCTTAGTTTTCTTTTCCTTTTTTTGGCTGTGTGCATTTGTAGTGCCATTAGGGTGGTGCGTTGTTGCAGAGGCTGGATGTAATTGGTATCTTCTTGATATTAATATATTCCCTTTATCGAAAAAAGTACATGTTCTGGATTGGTCAGGGTTCGTTCAGTTCAGCCCAACAAATATGTAAGCAACTAAAAAACTGTAGTATGATGTATAGTAAATGAGTTCTACAACACATATGTGTGCTAGAATGGTTGGCAAAGTTATTCTAACTTACTACTAATACATTTACGAATTTTACTTTGACAACTTTCTAAATTTTACTTTGAAAACATTGACGGATGATTGTTTTCATGATCCCAGGTCAATCTCACTCTGAGGATTGGTAGTGAGTTTATTTATTCGGCAAGAGACTTGGGTCACTAGGTATGGATCAAAGAAATAATGTAGATGATGAAGAACTTATCTTATACTTTATTTTGGGTGCAACCACACAAGATTGTGCAAGACTTATTGCTATGGAGACTACGAGGGAAACTACGTCGGCTTTATGTGGATCCTGAGGTATTCGTTCCATGTATGCACTACTGTTCCATGTATGCACTACTGGAAAATAGCTCTTATGTGGCGCACCAAATCGAACTTCTCTGGCGCATATCCCTCTTGCCACAGTTATCACGCGACTAGTATTTAAATTATGTGGCGCATATCTACATGCGCCACAAAAATTTCAAAACTTTTGTGGCGCACCAAGTATTCATGCGCCACAGAAATCTTCTGTGGCGCACCCAGCAGTGGTGCGCCACAGTTTTTGTTTTGAATTTTAAAAAGAATGGCGGCCAGATCTAGATCTATATATCTGGAGCTGCAGGAATTTCGCCGGTTTTTTTTTTTGAAATTTCGCCGGAGGAGGAGGTGGTGGAGTAGGAGGAGGAGGTTGTGGTGGTGGTGGTGGTGGGTGGAGGAGGTGGTGGTGGAGGAGGAGGCCGGCCGGCCGGAAGAGGAGGAGGAGGAGGAGGAGGAGGAGGAGGAGGAGGTGGTGGTGGTGGTGGTGGTGGTGGTGGTGGTGGTGGTGGTGGTGGTGGTGGTCGCCGGAGGAGGAGAAGGTGGTGGTGGGTGGGTGGAGGAGGAGAACGCCGGAGGAGGAGGAGGTCGCCGGAGGAGGTGGTGGTGGTCGCCGGAGGAGGAGGAGAAGGTGGTGGTGGTGGTGGTGGTGGGTGGAGGAGGAGGAGGGAGAAGAAAGGAGAAAAGAGAAGAAGGAGGAGAAGTGGAAGAGAAGTGGAGGAGAAGTGGCGCCTCCAAACTTGAAAATTCAGGTAAGAATTCTGTGGCGCATGTCCATATGATGCGCCGCAGATTTTTTTTCTTCGAAATTTCAATTTTGCAGCAAAAAATCTCTAGTTTGCCGTATCTTTTTACTAAAAGCAAGATACAGGGTCTAAAATAGAGACACCACGTTAATCCACATCATTAGAATTATTTTAGTCGTTAGATCTATAAGTTTAATGGCTAAGATTTAAGGATTTTACGTAACACGTACATGCACAATTTGTACACATATAGAATATGTCACCGACCATCCATAGGAAAGAAAAAATAAAGAAAAAAAACCGTACGCTACATATGACATCCCATCCTTTCCTTTTAACTCATATTGATATTTTACATACCTAGGCAAGAAACACGTGCACAAGAAGAAACCAACCCAACGGACAAGGCGTTTTGGCACCCGGGAGCATATGCTCCCGGTTTTTTAGATGTCTTTTCATCGTCGTTGGAAATGTCCAAAAATACCTAACAAAAAAGTTGCATGTACATCTCGACATCATGTGTGCATAGCAAGTCGTTTTGTGGAAAACCGACATTTTTTGCGTAGTGTGTAAAAAAGAGAAAATTTGGTGCTTTAAAATATACTTTTCACAATATTTCATTGTCTTTTTCACAAAGAACACAAAAAATGTCAGTTTTTCGCCCAAAACTTGCCGTGCACACATATAATACCGACATATACGCACCGAATTTTTGTTTAGATTTTTTTGACATATTCAAATGTTTTTCCTATGTAGCAGGAGCATATGCTCTCATGTTCAAATGTGGATTTCCACCAACCCAACCTATTATATACTTACTTATTTATGTTGTGTGCCACCAGGAAAGTTATATAATATCTTTATGTAACCTCAAATAGTTGTCAACAAAATAAACCTCTGCGAGTTAGCACATACGAACATAAATTTAAACGTTTCTCAAAGAACTAAGTCAGCGATTTAAATGTATTTTTAAATGGTTTTATTACGTGTGAACTAAGTTGTGTGTGCCACCACGAAAGTTATATAGTAGTATCTTTATGTAAGAAAAACCGGATGTTAAATAGTTGTAAAACAAAATAAACCTCAGTGAGTCAGCACGTGCGAACATAAATTCAAATGTTTCTCAATTAAGTTAGTCAACAATCAAACATTTTTCAAAAAAAAAATTTGTTGTATAACATGTGAACTTTTTTCCTTCTACTAATCTTAAATGACAGTAAACAAAATAAAGCTCAGAGAGTCAGTAGATGTGAACAAAAGTTTAAACTTTTTTCAAAGAAGTTAATTAGTTCGCGATTCAAATCGTTTGTCAAAAAATTTGGTTGTATAAAATGATTTGGACATGTGAACATAAATTCAAACGTTTCTCGAAGAAGTGAGTCAACTATTCAAACAGTTCTTAAATAATTTGGTTGTATAACATGAATTCTTTTTTGCTTCTACTAATCATAGAAGGTTGTAAACAAAATAAACTTCAGCAAGTCAGTAGACGTGAATAGGAATTCAAATATTTCTTAAAGAAGTACTCAACGATTTCAAATGTTTGTATTTTTTGTTGGTTGTATGACATGATTTATTTCCTTCTACAAAAATATTTGAATATGTACATATTGATCGCACTATTTTACATATCTCTCGTCCTCTCGCAAAATATGTTCTTATTGGTACCCAGTCTGTCCACCGGTGATGTCCTCTCGCGTGTATATGTATCTAGCTGGACGATCAGACGATTCTATCATGTATGTAAGTACCTAGCTAGACCATGGCCAATGACCGAAATAGGTTAACACATAATGTTGTTCTTGCATGTACTAAGTCTTTGAGGATGGACGATTCCATTGTGTATATTTGCATACCTAGCTTGACACAGCGGGCTTCAATAACTGATTACTTTGCTTTTTCCAGCTATCCGGTAGACATGCTCGATATGACTATACGAATAGTGATCAATAAGATCAAGATGTTTCATGGTAAAATAATAAATTATTTTCGTCAAATTCTTGTATCATAATTATTTTTATTTCTTAGAAATATAATCATGGGAAATATAATAGTCTCATAGTGAAGCATTTAGGAATATATCCATATCTAAAAATCATGTGTTTTCAATGACCAAGGAAGTAAATGAGATGAAAAGAGTCTGTAGAATCAAGAAATAAATAATAAATAAACTTAAAGTACTAAAGGTGATGCCCTCGTATTTGCGAGGGCCCTGTGCTAGTTACTTTGCAAAGTTGCACACACAATCATCACATGTTTGCCCACTGCATGCAAAAACAAACTCTGTTGTTGGATTATGAACACTCACACGTCATAACTTGCTTAATTGAACTTCAACTTGGAGTTCTGATTGCAACTTGACAAGAGGAATAAACGTACAAGAAAAGAATGCCAGATCAGCCATAACAGAAAAGCTAGGCTCAAGAGGCTACCAGTCTGTCACTGCTCCCCACCCAAAAGCCAGCTCGTGTTTTCCTACAAATTCTGTTCCAACAAATTAATAATTGCACTCTACTTCGTAAGGGTCATATAAAACAGAAGAAGTTAGTTAGTAATTGCTGCCAGACGGGAAATTCAATTCGGCTCCCGGGTGCGTATGCTCCCTCTACTAAAAAAGTATATTTTGAAATGTTGAAAAATTTGGATAAAAAATTCTACATGTACATCTTCATTATGTATGTGCATTCGTCAAGTTTCACGAAAAAACAATATTTTTTATGGTCTATGTAAAAAGGAGAAACTTTATCATGTGAAAAGCATTATTTTTAGCACTAAATTTTATCTTTTTTACACACGTCACATGATAAGTCGATTTTTTATGAAACGACTTTGTGAGCGCGTAGCACGTGAACAAGTATGTACCAATTTTTTGTTTTAATTTTTTTGAAATTTAAAATATGTGTAAGATGCATTTCGAAATATAGGGAGCATATGCACCCATGTTCTAAAACACCACTCCCGCTGCCAGACCCCCTTTTCTCAGGGTATATATGCAAGCAAGTGTGGTACTTGTAGCTTACATAGTGCATTGCACGAGAAATTGCAGCATCGAACCGAACCACAATGAAAAATATGGCGTCCAAGTCCACCCCCAGTCTCCTCCTCTTGGCCGGCATTCTGGTCTCTGTCTTTGCCGCGGCCACCGCCACCGGCAGTTCCTGCTACCCAGGGGTGGGTATTCCGATCGAAGCGATCCCAAACAGTCGTCAGTACGCGGAAAAAGCAACCTGTGGCGTCGACACCGAAGTGCCGCCATACATGGCCAAACAGCTTTGCTGCCAGGAGCTTGCAGCAATTCCGCAACAATGTCGCTGCGACGCCTTGCGCTACTTCATGGGACGGAAGACTCGTCCTGACCTTGGCGGCCTCATTGACCTGCCTGGATGCCCCAGGGGGCCGCAGAGGGACTTCGTCAGAATACTCGTCACGCCGGAGCACTGCAACTTGGCAACCATTCACAACGCTCCATACTGCCTCGGAATGGACGAGTCGCAGTGGCAGTAGAGAGAAATCTATGGCTCGTGAATAAGCACTAGGAGGCATTGGCGCGGCGGCACGCCGCGCCCGTGTCATAACATCTTGTTTAGCAGGCCTGCGTAGTGAATGTAGCCGACATGTATGCGGATCAACCGTAGATTACCTTTTTTTATAGAACTAACGGTAGATTACTTGGGTAGGATAGGAGCGGGCTCATGTAAATGGGCCGCGGCAGCAAATGTAGCCTACATGTATGCGGGTAAGTTTAATGAGGCTCTCTGGTGTAAATGATGCGGAGATTGGGAGAGGAACATTAAAAAAAAGCTAGATGAGCAATCTAAATGGTGAGAAGCAAAATGGTGTGAGAATACTGTGAACGGGAGCGGTAGAATCGTAGATGGGGGACGGAGATGGCCGCCGTGAGAGCCACCAGCTTCAGGGCAGAATGCCCTCTGTACTCTGCTCGTTTCTTCTTCAACGACGTCACCGCCTTGGGCAGGACGGCGGATCCAGACTCTCAGCAGCTAGTCGGAGGTCTAGCGTTGGGGAGCCGAGGCCGGTCTTCATAAGTGTGGTCTCCTTGCCGAGCTGGGGCAGTGGCCGGTGCTGGAGCTGCTGTGCGCGCCCTTGTCCGATGCAGAGCAGCCAGCAAGCTAACAGGGGCATGAGGGATCGTGGATTGAGCCATCAGTGATCAGTGATAGGTATGTTATCGTTTTCTCTAATGCCTCAACAGTTCTGCTTATCTTTGTTGTAGTTACTCGGTAGGTAGGTCGAAACAAAGTTAACTTGCCGAAGAATTTGAAGTGCAAAAGCTAGAGGGAGAGAGTGGTTACAATGCCTTAAAGCATGCCGTTAGTTTGCTCATTTTGGTGAAATTACCTGCTAGTACCGTGGCTGGTAATTAAGAGCTGAAGCAAAAAAAATCGTCTGTTCGCTCACTTCGGTGAAACTACTCGACAGCACCGTTGGTAACTACAAACTGAAGCAAAAAAGAAAACATGGTAGATGCAGTAGCTGTATACTCTGGCAGCCAATTATTCATTGAAATACATGAGTAATCTGCTTTGTTGGTGCTCTCCTTATGACAGCCTTCCTACTCGGAATTTGTGAAGTAGATTAATTAGGAGGTTTTAGGTCCCAGTCAGAAACTTGAGGCCACAACCACAACCGTCAGGTGCAGATTTATTGAGCTGAACCCTAGTATCAGCGTGCCACTCTACGTGCACTAAAGTCTCAACAACAATCATAATCAGCATAAAAACAGGAACTTAAAAGCTAAAAAATTATATATTTATGTAGCACAGACATAATGCGGAATACATAGTTGGAAGAGGTAGTTATCAGGTCATCGCCTGGGAAGGTACAGAAAATTAAGCAGTGGCCATATATGCCTTTGCTAGTGCCTAAAAACATATAGGAAACTCAGCAGTGGCCGTATGACCCTTCTAGTTAAACTGGGTGCATGAAGCGACTTCAGCTTTTGACCTTCTGCACATAGCTTTTGAACCGAGAAACCATCAACAGGGGCTTCCTTTTGTTAGTTAAGCGAGTGAATACAACCTCGAACCTGCAATTAGCTCTATTTGGTCAGCTCTGAACTTGTGCACTTAAATAGAAACAACTAATGAAAGTAGAAGCCAAGAGATTACCATAATAGCACCTAAACAGGAAACTTAAAATTGTCAGCTGGGTCTATCTGGGTTAAGTCAGCTAGGTGTGGTGGCAGGACCATAAGTTGTAGCCTCTTTGGTATAGCTTCAGCAGTAGCACACCATGACGTGCACCTGTAAGCAGTAACCGTATTGGATAGGTTTGATGAACTGTTGGTTGTTGCCGTAGTATGTGTTTTTACCACCGTATTTAGGTTGCAGGGCAAGCCATACATCTTAAGGTTAAAAATCTGAGAAACCACACACCCAACTGACCCATACGCTGTTGTGTGCTTAATGAGCTCAAGCTCTCCACAGTGAATCCACTCTTCAGAAGAAAGACAACATTTAATATAAGGACATGAAGGGGTTATCTTGATTGAAAGTGCTTCATCATTCAGTAGCGTCACTTGCAAGTTATCATTTAGAAATGAGTCCAATGTAATCCTCCACTATAATCTAGGCCTCTAGCTCTGTATTCTTTTTTAGCACACTAACCTTTCCGTAGCTGATACGTATGCTCGGGTTACCAATTTTAGTATAATTACAACCACTCTATGCCTCTTAAAGAGAAACATAATTGCAAGTGTTGCAGCGAAAGAGTTACCAATTTTAGTGGTGCCGCAAAATTATGCATGTTGATCTGGATTTAACTTGTGATGGAGAGAAGCCATATTCCTGAGATCATCTTTTTATCGTACTACATCTCCTCTAGGATCAATCTATTACCAAGTAATCTTCCAGTGCCAATCTATTTAAAATGCATGAACCTCTTTTGATACCTGCAATAAAAATTCTTGAGCTGCCAGAGGGAAACGTTTAGATAAGCTACTTTCTCTTTTATGATAAAAAAATCAAGGAAGTGCCTACCATTCATGAACAACACCAATATACATCTGATTGTCGTAGTAGCCAAAAAGATATTCAAGCACACTTTCTAGAAACTTTACCACTGCTTGTAGTGATTACACAGAGCACTTGCAGGCTACCACAAATAATCTAGCCTTGCTTGAAAAAAATTCATGATCCAGGAGAGAGACATAAGCTATGTTGTCCATTTATCAAGAACACCATAGTATGTGAACTTAGGGCTATTTGGCCCCGCTGCAATCCTACATCTGCATGGATAATGATTGGCACAACAAAGGGAATGAATGCAAGAGTAGAACACATATCTCTGTACCATTGAAAAATCTGGAAGCATTATATTAGCAGTAACATATGAAGTAAATTCAGAAGCCGACGCTGGAAAGAGAAATACAGCGAGAACCTAGCCAGTTAATGAGGATGAAGTGGCAAGAAACTAACTTCCATAAATCTGAAATGGGAACGCTCTTGCATCCAAGCAGCACTTGGAGTCTAGAATCCCATAACATTGATGCGCTCGGAACATCCTATGCACCATTAAATAGAACATCAATGAACATGCATCTCAATGGGGCTGGGAAGAAAATCCCAGTTGATCATAATTTATATTCTCAAGAATAGCATGATCAAGAGGGAAAAGGACAGGGAAGTAAGATAGACACACTTTCCGACACTACTTTAGTGAAAAGTATAAGAGATCAGTATTTCTAAACCAGTCCCTTAATTCGACAACAGATTCCTGTATCTGAGAAGTGTTGTGTGCATCTTAACTTTTGAAATGGATGCATTTCCAAACCACAATATATCGTTCTAGAATAAAACAATAACCATCAACATATCCAGGTGGCCAACCATTCATTGTCTTCCTGTAGGATGTCTGATGTATCATATTCCAGTAAAAAAGGCACATGGTTCAGAACTGCTGCACGTAATACACTAGCGGTTGTAATATTTAACTTTTAAGTAAATTAAAACAACTTTCTTGACTTAATCTTATCCCTTAAGTAAATTATAACTCATATATAGTATGCAACCTTTGCTGGAAGACCAAGATTCATGAATCCTGAAGGAAAGAATAACCGGTGAACCGTGTGGTGTGGACAACCCAACCTATGTGGCTCAGGTACAGACAACTTAACAAATATGATTCTGATCTCACCTCGTTGTTTGACGATGACAAATGAAAAATCATTAGAGATTGGTCCGAAAATGGAACTAATGAGCTGTCCAAATGGTAACGTCAGCAGCATACCTAAAAAGGATGATCATGTCATCAGCTGTTATAGAATCAAACTACTCATACCACAGATTATGTAACAAACTAACAATATATTTAGCTAACGCCTGAATCAATCATGGATGCAGACTAAGACATGGATGGAAACCAGCTCAATGTTGGAGATGGCATCGCCAAACGTCATCCACAAAAGGCGATGATGCCAAGGCCGTGGGTACACACCTGCTGGCAATTCCATGGAAGCCAGAGAAGACGGTGAAGGTATCCTTGATGCCCACCGCCCACCGCACACGGTGTGCAGCTCGAGGACGACCTCGGCACTGCTAGGGGCACGCCACATGCCCGGACCAACATGATGACCTCCGAAGAACCTAGCAGCCGAACTCAAGTCTGGTCCTGGAAAACGGTCGTGCTGGATTGGAAAAAGAAAAAAAATTGGCGGCTCCACATAAGTATCAAGGAGAAGAGCACCACCGCCGTCAATTCTCTCGCCGGCCATGGATAGAAGAAAGCATAGGAAGAAGAAAAAAGCAAAACCTCAATCCAGATTTACTAGAGAGAGGGAGCAACCCACCTTGAGACAGAATCTCCTTCTCTCACCTCGGGCCACCTTGGCTGCCGGCGATGGGGAGAGCTAGGCCGAAAATGGGGCATGGAGGGAGGGGTCAGGGGAGTCCGCCGCTTGCACTCTCCTCGGATTTCATAGGTGCCAGCCGCTCCATCTGAGAGCCTCCGGCTCGATGCTCCGGCCATGGCGATCCACTAGGCGGGAGCAGTCGCTCCATCAGCCCGATGCGCCGGCAATATGTGGGCGGTGAACCGCGCCACCTCGCGCGCCGACAGAAGGTATCCCGGGATCCACAGCGGCAACAGGGCGCTGAGCGGCGGGTGTGACGCCCCGGAACCGGTACCATGAGGATTCCAGCGATCCCGTCGAAATCCGCACGATATCGATTCAGAGACGCCCTCCGACACGACGTGCGCGACGAATCACACACGTGATGCCAGAGGAATTAACACGAGCGGTAACATTACAACAGGATTACAATAGAGCCCACAAGAAACATATATTACAACAACAACTCCAACGAATCAAGATACAAATATACAATACAAAGATCCGAATCATACAGAAGATCGAACACGTCCGAGTACGGACAAGAAACAAATTGGACTAAGAGTCCTGAAGATAACCAATGGCGTCCATAACCCTGCCCAGGCCAAGCCGGAAGGGTAACCTTGCTAACGTCGTCATCTTGTACCTGTCGAAGTCGGGCCATCGGTTGCCGACAAAAGGGAGGAAGCAAAAGAGAAAGAGAAAAGGCGAGAGTAAGTACCAAGGAACAAACTCCGGCACGTACTTAGCGAGACTAGAAATGGCTATGCTCGTCGGGCGAATATATATATCGCCTGGGGCTATATGGTAGGTTTAGCGGCAGCAAAACTATAACCAATAGAGACACGCTACAACATCCGTCTACTCAGAGAAGATAAGAGAGCGCACAAGGTAACAGATAAATACTACTCAAACATAACCCAGCCGATTACACATATCCCCTCCAACAAAACGAAGAGGCAATGTAAAAGGCACTCAACGGTGGACAAGTTTTATTAGGTATTGGTTGTAGTAATGCTATATTACTAATCAAGTTATTAGCAAATTATTATCAACAACATAAAGGTGTAAGTTGTTCTATGATCGAGCTATACAATTCCAAGTCGTCCATAACCGCGGACACGGCTTATCGGTAAGATCTACACCCTGCAGGGGTTGCCCAAATGTAACCATACGCATGCTCGAACCCACTTACTACAAGTGGAGTCTCACATCAAGACCGTTCCCAATGCAAGAGAAAGTTTAATGGGAGCCACCCAACTAAGCTACCCGTGACGAAGTTTGGCCGTACTCCGATACGGACCCAGAGGTTTGCGTCGGCTTCCAAGGCGGGCACTAACGACCGGCCAAGGATAAGGAGTCCCGCGTTATGAGTACGATACGATGAAATAAACACCCGAAGGCAACGAGAAGTAAATCGTGCATCGTGCATATGGGCAAATAAAACCAAGGTTGTGGCTCCCAATAAACGGACTCGAGGAAAGGTAGTGGGTGATGGGGGTCCCACTCCCCACGTACGGGTAGAGCGCTCAATCTCGGAACAGATAACAAGAACTCGGGTCCTAGGGGACATTAGCGAGTCAAAGTTCCGATGCTTTCACAAAGGGGCTCACAGATGCCTCTGCTTACAATTTTAGTTGTTAACAATAAAGTAAAGCATGAGTATCTCCAACAAATATAGCATGTGATAACCTCCCAACAACCCAACATATCCCGATAACAGATCGAGATAAACAACAGAGACTAAACACGCCTACGACTCGCAGGGCTCAAACATCAAGTAACGGCTATGGTTAAGGAATGATATATATATAGGATTATTATGGTAAACAAGTGGAATAGGACACGTGACTCGATAAAGAATCGCAACATAAGGATAGCAATGCGAGGGAGAGTAGGTGAAGAGAGAGAGCTCGCCTGTGAAAAGCTGCAGAAGAACTTGTCGTATCTCACAACACCACTTCGTGATCCTATCCGTGAAGAAGCAAATGCTGGAACACACAACGGATGCAAATCTTACTACTACGGATAAAGAAGATCCAGCATGATCAAGATGATATGCATGGCATGGCAATGATGGTGCAATGCAACTTATCCATATTAATCGGAGTCGGATCCCCGGACAAGCAAATTAAGGTTGGAGTTGCATTTATACCGGCAAAGTTAAGGGTTGGATCACATGGCATATCATGGCAGGGGTGAGCTACTTCAATATTAAGCGGAGCGGGGAATTCCTAGTTGGAAATCCAAAATACTCCGCATATATGTGAGGTGGAAATGCACAACTATCAACGGGCGACATGATGCGAAATGCAAACAGGCATATGGATGGCATATTCATGATCCTTGCATTTTTCTGATCAACTTTCATATACAACACTTTTAATTTCGAGTTACCAATTAAAAGTTATTAACAAAATAGTTTTTATTAATTAAAATAGATAAACAGATTTTATTTAAATTGGGGAAGGACCCGAAAATAAAAATAGATCAGGGGAAGGACCCCGGGTTACTTTACAGACATGCAGGGGGTTTTGATGAAAAACATCCGCGCAACGGGCTGCGGGTTGAGGAAGCAAAGATTACAGGGGGCTAACTGGAAAAGAACAGATCCAATCTGGATCTGGGAACGTTTCTCACCAGCGTGGGCTAGCCCGAGGCGCTGACGGCTGGGCCCCGCGGGTCGACATGGACGCCGCGTGGCAAACCATGCGCGGCACGCACGGGAGGTGCTCGACGCACGGCGCGTTCCAGGGAGGCGCGGTGACTGCGGCTCGGCGTCGCGCGGCGCGGGCGTTGCAGAGGGCCCCCGGATGCGCGCGGGTGCGGGTTCGAAGCGGAAGACGAAGGGGAGTCTTCCCGTGGCGAATTCGGAGCCAGGGGAGCACCGTGGCGACGCCGGCGACGACATCTGCGGGTGGCCGAAGGCGGTCAAAGGCGAGATGACGAACCATGAGGAGAGCAAGAGTGAGAGGAGGTCGAGGAGATGCAGACGGTTACCAGGAAGGCGGCAGAGAACTCGGCGTGGCCGGGGAGGGACGGGCGGCGCCGGAATCGTCGTCGGAACATGGAGGCCGGCGCGCAGAAACGGCGACGGTGTCGTATTCGAGGCGCGCGAGGGCGATTCCTTGCAGGGGATTGAAGAGGACGACGAGGCGGAGCTCGACGTGGCGTCGGTGAGGCGAGGGGTGGTCGGAGCTGGCCAGGCAACGGTGTGGAAGGCACGGTGGCGATGGGGATTTTTCCTCCTCTCTTTCCTGACTTGGAGAGGAAGAAGAAAAGGGGAGAAGGAGATAAGGAGGAGCAGGTGAGATTGGCGTGGTCCAGGGGAAAAGTAGAGGAGGGGAAGGCTCGCGCAGGGAAGGTGGAGCTGGGCGCGGTGGTGGTGGAGGACCAGAGCCTCATGCCATGTGCGTGCGAGGTGGAAGACGACAAGGGGAGGGTTCCGTCTCCGGTCGAACCGGTAAGAGCTGGTGGGCTGGACTCGGGCCAGAGAAGAAAGGGAGCTGGGCCGCCTCGGTGGAATTGGGTCTGGGGGAGAGGAAGAGAACTGGGCGAGGAAAGAGAGAAGGGTTTTTCTTCTTTTTCTGTTTTTATTTAAAACTATTTGAATTAGAAAACCTATTCAGTTTTGAATTTGAATTAGATACAAGAGTGAGATTCAAAACTGGTTTCAAAATATTTACCTTATTTGTAAAAAAACAAAACACCTTTATATTCAAAATTTATTTGTTGGAAAAGTTTAATTATAAAATAAGATTTATGAGAGAGAGAGAGACTTAGGTTTTATTTAAAGGAGAATACAAGGGGGGTTTATAAAATAGTTTTATTTAATAAAATCATGGATGATATGATGCATATGTCATGATGATGCATTAAAGAAAAAGAACAAACAATTATCTATTAGGGGTACTACCCGGGGCCGTTACAATCGACACCACTAACAAGGAACCTCGCCCCGAGGTTCCACGTCAACCTAAGGGGGAGTTGGTTAAACTATCGAGTCTTCTTATACCATGTTGACAAACACCCGACCACGGCGTGGAACCTTCTTCTGGCGAAGTGTTGACCTTCTCGACACCACTAACAAGAGTTCTTGCTCCATGTTGATCGGGCGACACCACTAACAAGAAGTCGTTGTTCCGCTGTCATGATGCACTTCTGTCGGGATCCTCCGAAGATCGGATCTATTAGGTGAGGGGCAAAGATCGTCCAACCCGGGTCGGAACCTAAGACTCAGAGAAACTCGGATAAGAGAGAAGACTCAAAACGCGCAAAGGTAAGAGGAGAAAGAATATAGATAAGGAGAAAAATAGAGCTAATCAGATATATCCAACGAATTTTAGAAAATAATTTTGAAACTAGACACAACAAAGTCCGTTGGCAAGGTTATCCTACAGGCTGGACTAGTGGGGTATCGTCAACCTGGGCTCTGATACCAACTTGTGACGCCCCGGAACCGGTACCATGAGGATTCCAGCGATCCCGCCGAAATCCACACGATATCGATTCAGAGACGCCCTCCGACACGACGTGCGCGACGAATCACACACGTGATGCTAGAGGAATTAACACGAGCGGTAACATTACAACAGGATTACAATAGAGCCCACAAGAAACATATATTACAACAACAACTCCAACGAATCAAGATACAAATATACAATACAAAGATCCGAATCATACAGAAGATCGAACACGTCCGAGTACGGACAAGAAACAAATTGGACTAAGAGTCCTGAAGATAACCAATGGCGTCCATAACCCCGCCTGTGCCAAGCCGGAAGGGTAACCTTGCTAACGTCGTCATCTTGTACTGTCGAAGTCGGGCCATCGGTTGCCGACAAAAGGGAGGAAGCAAAAGAGAAAGAGAAAAGGCGAGAGTAAGTACCAAGGAACGAACTCCGGCACGTACTTAGCGAGACTAGAAATGGCTATGCTCGTCGGGCGAATATATATATCGCCTGGGGCTATATGGTAGGTTTAGCGGCAGCAAAACTATAACCAATAGAGACACGCTACAACATCCGTCTACTCAGAGAAGATAAGAGAGCGCACAAGGTAACAGATAAATACTACTCAAACATAACCCAGCCGATTACACATATCCTCTCCAACAAAGCGAAGAGGCAATGTAAAAGGCACTCAACGGTGGACAAGTTTTATTAGGTATCGGTTGTAGTAATGCTATATTACTAATCAAGTTATTAGCAAATTATTATCAACAACATAAAGGTGTAAGTTGTTCTATGATCGAGCTATACAATTCCAAGTCGTCCATAACCGCGGACACGGCTTATCGGTAAGATCTACACCCTGCAGGGGTTGCCCAAATGTAACCATACGCATGTTCGAACCCACTTACTACAGGTGGAGTCTCACATCAAGACCGTTCCCAATGCAAGAGAAAGTTTAATGGGAGCCACCCAACTAAGCTACCCGTGACGAAGTTCGGCCGTACTACGATACGGACCCAGAGGTTTGCGTCGGCTTCCAAGGCGGGCACTAACGACCGGCCAAGGATAAGGAGTCCCGCGTTATGAGTACAGTACAGAAATAAACACCCGAAGGCAACAGGAAGTAAATCGTGTATCGTGCATATGGGCAAATAAAACCAAGGTTGTGGCTCCCAATAAACAGACTCGAGGAAAGGTAGTGGGTGATGGGGGTCCCACTCCCCCACGTACGGGTAGAGCGCTCAATCTCGGAACAGATAACAAGAACTCGGGTCCTAGGGGACATTAGCGAGTCAAAGTTCCGATGCTTTCGCAAAGGGGCTCACGCGATGCCTCCGCTTACAATTTTAGTTGTTAACAATAAAGTAAAGCATGAGTATCTCCAACAAATATAGCATGTGATAACCTCCCAACAACCCAACATATCCCGATAACAGATCGAGATAAACAACAGAGACTAAACACGCCTACGACTCGCAGGGCTCAAACATCAAGTAACGGCTATGGTTAAGGAATGATATATATAGGATTATTATGGTAAACAAGTGGAATAGGACACGTGACTCGATAAAGAATCGCAACATAAGGATAGCAATGCGAGGGAGAGTAGGTGAAGAGAGAGGGCTCGCCTGTGAAAAGCTGCAGAAGAACTTGTCGTATCTCACAACACCACTTCGTGATCCTATCCGTGAAGAAGCAAATGCTGGAACACACAACGGATGCAAATCTTACTACTACGGATAAAGAAGATCCAGCATGATCAAGATGATATGCATGGCATGGCAATGATGGTGCAATGCAACTTATCCATATTAATCGGAATCGGATCCCCGGACAAGCAAATTAAGGTTGGAGTTGCATTTATACCAGCAAAGTTAAGGGTTGGATAACATGGCATATCATGGCAGGGGTGAGCTACTTCAATATTAAGCGGAGCGGGGAATTCCTAGTTGGAAATCTAAAATACTCCGCATATATGTGAGGTGGAAATGCACAACTATCAACGGGCGACATGATGCGAAATGCAAACAGGCATATGGATGGCATATTCATGATCCTTGCATTTTTCTGATCAACTTTCATATACAACACTTTTAATTTCGAGTTACCAATTAAAAGTTATTAACAAAACAGTTTTTATTAATTAAAATAGATAAACAGATTTTATTTAAATTGGGGAAGGACCCGAAAATAAAAACAGATCAGGGGAAGGACCCCGGGTTACTTTACAGACATGCAGGGGGTTTTGATGAAAAACATCCGCGCAAAGGGCTGCGGGTTGAGGAAGCAAAGATTACAGGGGGTTAACTGGAAAAGAACAGATCCAATCTGGATCTGGGAACGTTTCTCACCAGCGTGGGCTAGCCCGAGGCGCTGACGGCTGGGCCCCGCGGGTCGACGTGGACGCCGCGTGGCAAACCATGCGCGGCACGCACGGGAGGTGCTCGACGCACGGCGCGTTCCAGGAGGGGGCGGTGACCGCGGCTCGGCGTCGCGCGGCGCGGGCGTTGCAGAGGGCCCCCGGATGCGCGCGGGTGCGGGTTCGAAGCGGAAGACGAAGGGGAGTCTTCCCGTGGCGAATTCGGAGCCAGGGGAGCACCGTGGCGACGCCGGCGACGACATCTGCGGGTGGCCGGAGGCGGTCAAAGGCGAGATGACGAACCATGAGGAGAGCAAGAGTGAGAGGAGGTCGAGGAGATGCAGACGGTTACCAGGAAGGCGGCAGAGAACTCGGCGTGGCCGGGGAGGGACGGGCGGCGCCGGAATCGTCGTCGGAACATGGAGGCCGGCGCGCAGAAACGGCGACGGTGTCGTCGATTCGAGGCGCGCGAGGGCGATTCCTTGCAGGGGATTGAAGAGGACGACGAGGCGGAGCTCGACGTGGCGTCGGTGAGGCGAGGGGTGGTCGGAGCTGGCCAGGCGACGGTGTGGAAGGCACGGTGGCGATGGGGATTTTTCCTCCTCTCTTTCCTGACTTGGAGAGGAAGAAGAAAAGGGGAGAAGGAGATAAGGAGGAGCAGGTGAGATTGGCGTGGTCCAGGGGAAAAGTAGAGGAGGGAAGGCTCGCGCAGGGAAGGTGGAGCTGGGCGCGGTGGTGGTGGAGGACCAGAGCCTCACGCCATGTGCGTGCGAGGTGGAAGACGACAAGGGGAGGGTTCCGTCTCCGGTCGAACCGGTAAGAGCTGGTGGGCTGGACTCGGGCCAGAGAAGAAAGGGAGCTGGGCCGCCTCGGTGGAATTGGGTCTGGGGGAGAGAGGAAGAGAACTGGGCCAGGAAAGAGAGAAGGGTTTTTCTTCTTTTTCTGTTTTTATTTAAAACTATTTGAATTAGAAAACCTATTCAGTTTTGAATTTGAATTAGATACAAGAGTGAGATTCAAAACTTGGTTTCAAAATATTTACCTTATTTGTAAAACAAAACAAAACACCTTTATATTCAAAATTTATTTGTTGGAAAAGTTTAATTATAAAATAAGATTTATGAGAGAGAGAGACTTAGGTTTTATTTAAAGGAGAATACAAGGGGGGTTTATAAAATAGTTTTATTTAATAAAATCATGGATGATATGATGCATATGTCATGATGATGCATTAAAGAAAAAGAACAAACAATTATCTATTAGGGGTACTACCCGGGGCCGTTACAGCGGGGCATGAGAGGCGTGCGCGTTTAGTGCGGCAAGAACTCGGCCGACCCGGATCTTGGGGTTCTCGTGGATTGTTGGGTCAAACCGTCAAAGCGGTGAAGCTGGAGGTGGGGCACCATTAGACATTTCTAGATAAGAGACACGGTAGAAGTGCTCAGAAGAGCCCACCCGTTAATTTCTACCACGATCACCGGGAAAGTAGGAAGGAAATAAATTGCCAACCGGTCGCCGGTAGCCCATCTCACCCAAATAAAAAGGAGAAGAAAAGGAAAAGATCAGTCAAACTTACCAAGAGATAAATATGAGGCTACGTGTCAGCTGAACGGATGTACTAAAACCATGAAAAATTGGATATCTACAGTACCCAAACTAATCTAGGGCGGGTAAACTGATTACCTTTCATATAGTGTATAATGTTGCATCCATGGATATGTCTGTGACATGCATATATGCATATCGGCGCCGCGCTCAGCATGTGTGGTTCTATCTCTGCTATGAATGAGAATAAGAGAATCATTTTGTGGTTTTCAAGCAGAAACTCAATTCGGCTCCCGGGTGCGTATGATCCCTCTATCTTAAAAACATATTTTCAAGTGTTAAAAAGTTTTGACAAAAAATTTTACATGTACATCTCCATAATATATGTGTATTCGTCAAGTTTCACGAAAAAATGATATTTTTTGTAGTCTAAACGAAAAAGAGAAAATTTATCTTGTGACAAGTCTTTGTTTCAGCACCGAATTTTGTCTTTTTTACACACGCAACATGACATATCGATTTTTCATGAAACGACTTTGTGAGCGCGTAGCACATGAAGATGTTCGTGCGAAATTTTTGTTTCAATTTTTTTGACATTTTAAAATGTGTCTAACATGTATTTCAATATAAAGGGAGCATACGCTCCCATGTGCCAAAACATCACTCACGTTTTCAAGTTTCATTTCAATTTTTTAAGCATATGCTTGATGGTTTTATAGCTAGCCTCAGTTTGTGTCGAGTATTAAGAAGCGTCCAAGATATGCTGAAAAATTCTACATTTGTTCGCATTTATTCAATTTACACCTACAATCCGGAATCAATATCAAATCTGAGGAAAGTGTATGATTAAATCTATCTATCTATCTATATATAATATGCTAATAGCATAACTTCACCGTCGTAGGCGGCTTGGCACACAACCGATCTACTAAGGACCAAGCAATCATTTTGATAACGCAGTCAGCAAAATTTATCTAATCCACGGGACATAATTACGGAGCTTTTCCCCTTAGATACCGCAATACCTGGCTGCACTAGGCGCCGGCACAAGCCAACTCCCAAATCCCTCACCCCCATGTCGTGCCTATTGCTGTCAAGTCTTCACTGGTTGCATTATGTGGCGTCCCCGTAGGTGTAGTGTTACTCATACAGAAAACCTATCATACAAGAGGCCGGCTCAAATACTACTTGTACCTATCCATATCTAATAACTACTATATTAAACCTTAACAAACATCTTTTTTCTCCTAATTTTGGATTTATTTTTGGATTAACACTGGTTTGACACGTATGTAATTTTGTGGTTTAATTCACCGTTGTCTTCTTTTGTGTACGTTTTGGTGCTCTCTAGCAATTTTGGTTGGAGGTTTTCAATTTCCTTTTCTATGTTAATGAGTTATTTAGGTACCTTTGTCGTGTGGCCGTAGCAGTAAAAGAGGAGGCGGTCAAAGCGGTGCTACCACACCTATCGCCCCCGTAAGGCCTTGTTCGGCAGCCGTGGTTTGACAGGTTTTTTGGTGTCTCATCCCGGCCCAGTTTTAATCCACCAGAAACCACGGCCGATCTGTTCGGTAGGCCGGTTTCTAGCGGGCTTACCCGAGCAATCCCCAAAAATACACGTCGGGTAGGCCGGGTTTGGAGTGGAAGAGAAACGCTCGCCCCTCCTCGCGTTTCTGGCTGCTGGCCACGCACACAGCGAAAGCACCTACCTACCAAACAGCGTTTTAAAGAGAGGGGTTGTAAGAGGTTAAGGTGTAAGTGTTTTTGAGGGGATTTGGTGAGTGGCGTGGTTTCACCCAATCCCGCTGGGGTTAACCCACCTAATCCCCAAAAATCCACTACTGCCGAACAGGGCCTAACTTCTCTCTCTGATTTCCCATCTTTTCTAGATTTCTCCTCTTCTTCATTGCCCCCTCCGGTCTCCCCTGTGTGCGTGACGCCACAGCGCCGCCCCTGCAGCTCCCACTGACGCGAGATCACTGCGAAGATCTCCATGGTGCCCATCTCCTTCTCATCTGACCCGCTCGCCCCCGTGCTTCTTCCAAGATCGACATCCATGGGCTTCCACGCATGCTCCGGCTCTGCCGCCCCTGTGTTCTTCTGCTCGCCGCGGAAGCAGAACACGGGGAGGAGGTCCGAGAGAACATGGCGGACCGCTTTGCTGCGACTGTTGTTGACGCAGGATGGCCTACCAGGTCTACGCGACACCACGGCGAAGGTCCCCGTGCCCTCATCTTCTCCCCACCTTGCCGGCTCGCCGCCCATGCTTCTTCCCGAGCGGCGATGGCCTTCCCGAGCTTCCTCCACCACGGGCACGTGCTTCGGCGACGCCGCCCTGCTCCTTCGGCGTGTGCTCATGCGTCCGCGCCGCCCCAGGTTTGCCTGCTGCCGACTAGCATCTCCTCTCGCCTGTGCCTCCTACGCGTTCTCCCTCCCCACCCCATAAAATCTTTGTTGCGCGCAGCGGTGGCAAGCAGGATTATGGCCCCGGCGCGCGTTGTTGCAGCATCCAGCGGCGCTTCGCGGAGGACTCCTCGCCGCCCTTGAAGACGGCAGAGGATTATTGGTGCAGCAGCCAGGGCACGGCCTCGGCGTCGTACTTGTCCACGCACGCCATCCCTGACGAGATTCCTCCGCCTCCTTCCTCTTTCAGATCTTTCTTCCGTATTTTGATTTCCACTGATTTTCTTTTGTTGATTTGCTATCTCTGCTTCTTGCGGATGGATGGCGCGTGTGCTGCTCTGCGTGGCCGGCGTGGTAGGCAGCCCGCAGCCGGCACGTCCTGCCAGAGGCCGGAGCCCGTGCTGGCGCGCCGGGTTCTCTCTCCAGTCTGCAGGTGGATGTCGCCACTATTTCTCCGCGTTCCACATCTCTGCGTTCTGGTACGGATTCTTTCTCATGTCTTTATTGGTAGTACTGGAAACTGGTCGGGGGCGACACCTTCTCTGTTTTTTGGGCGACCGCCGGCATGCTGCAGAGAAAAGGTTTTTCTTTCAGTGTCGCCTCAGTGGGGCAGATGATGCAGATGAGCTTCTCCGTGGATTTCCGATATCAGCGAAGGGAAGAGGAAGATGGGATGGCTTGCGCCATGGTCACAAACAAGTACGTAATTCACGGTGAGACTATCTCTGAAAAACTACAGTTGCACAATACCAATCAAGATACATGAACACTGAACACTGAGATTTTTTTTGGTCATCTCCTCGCAGATATTGTCCCACAAATTTAAGCATTAGATCTATTTTTTTCACTCTTTTGGTTGTAGAGGTTATCACTATCTATGCTAAGAGAAAGAGCCTTTAGTTTTTCCAATCAGATTGATGATAAAAAGGTTTGTCTCAGATGTCAATTGCAACATAGAGAACATTTAATTTTTTCAATCAGAATGCACTATTGAAGCATGTGGATCTTATGAAAACATTATTAGGACCAGAGCCTTTTTTTCTGTCTAGATCTTCGAAGTCATGACTACTTCCAATTGTCCCACACCATTTAGTCGCCCTATTTGAAAATACTGCACTATCGTTGGGTAAGCACAAGGTTTTTCTGAGGTAATGCAGGACTTCAGACCCTGACCAGACCACCATCAACGGTCTGAATCAGGTGAGCCAATCCTCCATGTGCATTTAGGTGAGGGTTCAATCTTGGAAAGAAAAACTGGAGATTCTTTGTATTTATCATATCCCACTTCTGTTGTTGCTGCTGCTGCTTAGGTAAGGAATTGGGTGGTATCTCCTTTCCGGTGCTCCTGTAGAAAGACGCCTTTACTGGAGGCATTTTAAGCGGTGCAAACATATTTTCTTGGACAAGATGAGTTCCTCAACTACCTCACCTAGCTATGTAAACAGAGTCTCTGGCTTGTGGCAGTTTACCGTCAGACAACTACATGAATAAGAACTTCTTAACTGAAGCCATCCATCCATGCTCGATTTAATAAATTTGCTCCTTTTTTCGGTGTTTGTGCTTCTGTTGTGTACATTGTTCAGATACCGTCAGACAACTACATGAATAAGAACTTCTTAACTGAAGCCATCCATCCATGCTCGATTTAATAAATTTCCTTCTTTTTTCGGTGTTTGTGCTTCTGTTGTGGACATTGTTCAGCAGACAATTTCCTTTTATGTAGCACCCGCCAGGTCTGGTTATGTTGACGACAAGCCTGCTAGCTGCAAGTTGTGGCAGACAGGTTGGAGAAGTCATGTATGATACTCTTAGTGCCATCCCTTTATTTGGCCATTTCGTAGTCCTCTTTTCCATTGGTTGTTTAAGTTTGTAGGTAGTTTGGATTGCTTACCTTTCTTTTGAAATCTGTGCGATCATGTGATCTCAGTCAATCGACGTGTTACATGTCACCAGTTATATCTTTTTTGGTGGTTTGTGCTCGACAGCAGGATTTTTCTGATAGTGTAATAATAATGCGCCCGATGCAATAGTTTTGATTCCTCGTAGTTGACTCATTTAGATTTCTTTCATATATATATTTCTTTAGAACAAAACAGGAATATACCAGTGCAGATTTTCCTGCCATAAAGCATTCTCCCCTAAGAAAAGTGTAGAAAAACATAGTTCTTAGCCGCACACGAGAATCATTTCCTGAACACCATTGTCTTAAAATGCTCCCAGATGTACTGTTGTCAATTGGACAATATATTTGCTACTTGTCATGCTTAGAGGATTTTCCCTTTCAGTACTAGAAGATCACATCCGCATAAGCTCAGGGTTATGGCATGCTTGCTCCATGTTTTTATTTCGTTCGTTGCCTACACGTAGTCAGTTGTACTGTTGTAGTATTTTTCTCGAGGTTGCGGTGAACAAATAACTCTTTCTACACTCAGTACAAACATCAGACTATATTACTATAAATATTGTTTCCATTTCTTCCTTAGTCAAGTTAGCTTGCAGTTGCCTTCAAACTATACGAGCACAGTTGGTTGGTTAATTAAATAATACTGAATTATCTGAATACACTTTGTGAATACCCTCCTGTTTTCCCTTCCTCTAATTGCCCTACTTTATTCTTCGAAGGTATCTCTTTTTTAATCACACACTCTATCTCTCTACTTGCTCCTTTTTTCCCCTCCTCTGCTACCTCTCTGTTCGCTTTGGTTTGTCTGATTGTTGTGTCCCAAGCATCACAGAGATCACCACTTCCATACCATAAGACTTGATGGGTGAAAGAAGAGGCGTAGTTATTGTTTTCTTAATCTACGAATAGCGTAGCGGGAAAAAAGCATATTCACTTATTTTAATATTGCTTGACCTTACTTGCCATGAACCTACTAAACTTCTCCATTATATTGCCATGGCACATTACAAGGCTAGAAATCTCGCTACCAGGAATATATGCATGACGTTAACTATGGTTTTAATTTCTCCAGTAACATCCTTTATGTAATAATGTTCCATTGAAATGTCAAAATTAATCCCAGCCTAAATCCCTGTGTCTTGTTGAATGGTTCTCCAGGGATAATAGCAGACTTGATATAAACTTGATAAGTTATTGTGCATTGCAGGTCCTCTCCATAATTATGAGAGAAGATAAAACATTGTCCTTATCTGCCGCACCGTCCTTTGGAGATTTAATTCTGAACCGATCAAGAAAAAACTGATCTGACCATGGATAGATCGTGCAATGTAAGATACCTTTTTTACTAACCCAGTAAACTTCTAATAGTATTGCATACATGTTTACCCTTTGCCAATGAACTTTTTGGTATTATTATGTTTTTCATCCACAGTTGTTATGCATGTGTTGTGTCATCTGTATCCGGCTTAAACACTTTATCAGTTGCAACGAAATGGTAAAAACTCATGATAAATTGTGTTTTCAGTTTCAGAGCAGTGTACAAAGTCCAAGTAGCGGTGCATAAGCAAAAGTTTAGTAAAAAAATCTATGAAATTAGCAGACGTTTATAGAAGTTGTATGTTCAGTATAGTTTAATAGAATCATGCATACTAAACTCTCAACGCTTCTATCATGGCGACGAAAACGACAGGTGTAACTCGAGATTGACTGCACCCTGTATGTACCTGCCGTCACTCCCCTTATTCTCCTCTTCCTATGATACAACACCTGTTCTACTGATCTCTATAACCTAATTGTACTCATGCAGGCACACCAGAAGGAGATCAGGGTGGAGAAAAGATCTCCACTGATGTCGCCTCCAGCAAAAAGGGCGGGAAGGCAGAGCGCAATCGGAGTCCCTCCTGGTTTTCCACCATTGAATAGCTCCATTGGGAAACGACTGGCTGCTGAGTTGAGCGCAATAGCCAAGAAGAGCAAGCCCGTGCAGGAATCTCAAGGAAGTAGGCCAGGCACAGCGAAGCGAGGCCAGAACACGCTGGTTGGGTTCCTGCCAGAGGCCAAGTTCTGTCCTCGCTTCAAGCGTACGTTCACTGGCAACCCTTGTGGCTCGCTCAAGATTCCGAAGGTGTTCTGTCAGCACATGATTGGCAATTTCCCGTTGAAAATCAACGCGTTTGGGAACACATGATGTGTTAGGTTGGTGGTGTGGAGGAAGGGTAGATAGGATGAGCTCGGCGAGGACAACGGCATTGCAAAAGGTGATTCCCTGTTCTTCACCTATATGGTGGATTCTTCATTGGAGGTGGCCATCTTCGGAAGTACTGGCTGTGATCCGGGGCCGCAAAGAGTGCAGTTGCCTCTTGGCATTAGGCCAGGGCCGACTTTTTCTTGCTACCGCGGTGATCCATGTTATAACATGCATTATATTTATCAATAAAACTTCGGAGTTGCAGCGACTCTATACTGCTGTGTCGAACTACCTTGCAACCGTATTGTATCTATGATCAGTATGCACTTATATTTCTGTGTCCAACTACCTTCCGAACCATGTTATATTTCTGATCAGTGCGCACTTATATTCCAGGCACAAGCCTTATCTATGTATGTCCCAGCTGCCCCCTTGTTTATCTTCTCTGGCAGAATCAGGATATGTATTATTAGTAGATTCATTTTTTTAACAGGGCAGGGGTCTCGAAGGACCTGGATAGTTATTCTTCGAGACGTTGGTGGGTAAATTTTACAAGCATGACCTCGAATGAAAGAGAAACTACATTGCAGTCCTACAAATTTCACTAAGGACCTTGAAACATAGAAAAGAAACACAATTAAGCCCTAGGTCCTCTCCATCTGATGCAAGCCTCCATCGCGGGATGTCTTGACAATGCCGGGGACGAATTACTTGGCGGCAAGAAACAGCTGTATTTCAGCGAGAAGCTTTGGGAGGTCACAGAACACAATGGCAGTCATGGCCACCGCGTTATTCCATCTGAGCTGTAGCTTGATCTTCTGTGGCACGGCCACCTCCCACATGCACAAATTGACGCACCAATTTGCTTCTCCCCCTCGCCACCGTGACCGACCGGAAGAAACTCCTCAGCACATTGACTCCACACCGAGCGGTGCCCATGAGCCACGGACTAATTGAAGGGAACAATATTCTTCTCCGCCACCTCCAACTCTGAACATAGAAGCAAGAAAGCAACAATATTCTATCTAGCCGAGATTTGAAGCTCCGACACGCAGCCAACACACCTACTTCTACTTTGAACAAGCACGAGCAGCCAATCTTAAATGGCTCATGAACAAAAGGTATTGCTTACTCTTTGTCTACCCTTTTAATATCCTACTGGCATTGTAAAAGAATGACACTAATTGGTCGCTCAACACAGTTCATGAACTCTTATGCCCTTAACATTGTTACCATGATGTGAAAAAAGGTTGTTAGCACAGCGGGCGCGGCGTGCCGCCACGCCGTCTCCTGCTAGTACAACTCAAATCCTAACGTAATCCAATACATGCACAATATTTGACGAAAAATCAACACACAAGATGATGATCCCCTTGACTCGAAGCGCCATTAGTTAATCTGCATCATCTATATAGGAAACTCTCAGTTTTTTTTTTTGCGGGTAGTTGTTTTGTTTAGTTCTTTTCTGTTTTAAAAACCTTGTAAAACTTGTGCCGGTTTCTCTAGTAGAAATCGATGGGAGTAGGTCGTTTGGTAAGAAAAAGATAGGCTCTTAAAATGAAAGTACGTGGCAATAATAAAGAAATTTGCAAAAGGTATTCATGACGTCTAAAATATGTCGCCTCCCGTCACCGTGCTACCTAGGAAACGAGAAGGCTTGGCATTTCTATGTTTAGCGACGCTATTTCTTGTTTAGAACCAAACCCCAGAAAGGAATTGAAATGGCCGCGAAAATAAAACTACAGAATTGAAGCACTAGTCAATTAGTCTAAAGTTTGAACTAATGAAAGAACAAGGTAGTATATTTATTAACACTTTCCCTCGCATCTAAGCTATTTTATTTTTTAGTGTGGGTTCTTGCTGGTCGTAGAATCTGTTTTTGTTTTTGTTTTCAATATTGCATGAGCAGGATATAGAACTGGATACCTCTTGTCTCTAATACCATATATAATTGATACAGTATCCAATTAATTTAAAAGTTCGAACTGATCAAACATATTAGGCAGTAATTTATATTCAACAGAACTGCATCTAGGTACAACTTAAGCCGTATGAACATTGCATCACACACAATTTGCTCCTTTATACATCACATGTAAGATCATTTATATCCGAATCCGTATCCATGAGTAACTTAACTGTAGTGCTAGTAGACACGATACCACAAATCAGCCAGCGAGTGATTTAGACCTCCAACCGAGGCACTTCTTTTTTTGAGCAAGCGGTAGGAGCTTTGCATATGTTATAAAAGTTTGCATATGTTATAAAAGTAATAAGCAAATAACGAAGAACAATAAAAAAAAACGCAGCAGATACACAAGATTTAACGTGGAAAACCTCTTCCAACACAGAAGGGGGAAATCACGGGCGCCAGCCAGCAAATACTTCACTATATCGGAAAGTGTTTACAAACAGTGGTTATCTTATAATCTGATAAACCTTAGTTGGTGGCTTACAAAAGGTATATATAGGCGGTGGCATCGATCTGTACCGCGGGGGGCTGCCCCGCCCCCCGCAGGCGTCCCTGCATGGCACGACGTATAGGCTAAGCGTACCGGCGACGGACCTCGCTCCGCTTGTCAGAAGTTAGCCTCCCTTTAGTATATGAATTTGGATCACAATATAACAGAGTATTAATTAAAAAGAGGAAAATTGGTTACTTTATAATTACAACTGGCAGAAAATCAATACAACAACAAAACACTCCAGCCCGAGGCTGCGAAACCAAAGAGGCACCTATTTGATCTTGCAAATTAGAGTGTAACAGAATTTTTCCTTTCCCTTTCTTCTGCAAAACCACAAATATAGCATAAAAGGGTGATATATTAGTTTGCATCATGTTAGATGTATATATATGTATATTGTAGTTTCCCCATATGTTAGGGGGCTTTCTGCATATGTGCACCTGTACATGTACTATATATTGTGGCCTTTGGCCCCCGGTAATTGTTATCACCAGATTTTAACCGGATCAAGAGATGGGCCGTAATTGAGATGGGCTTGAAGGATATACACGTGGAGTATTTCTGAATCGGCCTTGTGTATGAATTTGGGCTGAATTGCCCGTGTATATGTACATTATGGTAGATTGCATCTTAGTTTAGAATTAAGAGATAGAGTTTAGCTCGTACACGGTTAGGTGTACTTCCAAAGGTAGAAAGTCCACGGACTATAAATATGTACCTAGGGTTATTGAGAAAGGAGGACGATCACGTTCACAACAAACACAAACCAGGCGCATCGCCACCCCTTGTTTCGAGGGTTTCTTCCGGGTAAGCGTCATGCTTGCGATCTAGGCAGTATCTGTTTATTCGTTGTTGGGTGTTGCTCGTACAGAAGCCTTTTTGATGGCAAGTAACACTGTTTATCATAGATGTTTTAGGGTTTGCATCGATGCTTTTCTGATACGTTTACGTAGCTTTACTGCCCCTCAATATCTAGCTGTCCTTACACCTATTTTAGGTGTAAGGGCAGCACCCTGCTTTATCTTTGTTTAGTAGATTCGATCTGTTATAGTTGTTCCTTGTTCTCCGAGGATTAGTTTGATATCTGCATGGTTAGGCCTTGCAAACGGGTTGAATGATCCAGTAGTGCGTAAGGTACGATTTGCTGATCTAAGAAGGGATGATCCGGGAATCGACTCCGTGTTGGTTTTTAGGCCTCGTTTTAGGTTAGTTTGCTGTTATCTTTCGTAGCTGCCAGGCTCAACTACGTGTAGGATGTTCCGGTTATGCGGTGAAAACCCTAAACTGTCGTAGATCGATTTAGCTTAGCTTTGATGAAGCAGAAACCCCATGTTATTGCATATCCATTATGAACCATGGGTTAATCGGCTCTTTGAGCCGATTCACAGGGTAACCTGAGAGCCGATCGAGGCTCGTTTAATGTTTACGTGTCTACCATGAAGGAAACTAATTGAAGCAATCCAGCACCTTCCTGACCAGGTATAGGTCAGGTGGCACACCCTTGCAACCGTCAGGACGTGTGCCAGAGCACTACGGGCCGTCGCCCGAGGGACCAGGGCCCACCAGCAGTTCTGGGAGCCTCCCGGCTCTACGTGTTGCCCGTCGCTGCTCGCCGGTGGGTTTTGGCAGGCAACACATTCTGGCACGCCCGGTGGGACACTCTACAACAACGGCGTCAACATCTGCAGCTGAGATGGCGGATAAACCAGTCACGTACGACGAGCTCACTGATGATCACAAGAAGAATTATGATACGATCAAATCTCAGTTCGAAGTCGATCTCATCGGCTCTTTCGAGAGAACCCGTTCGCACGACATCAGGTGGAAGGGATTCTCACCCGAAGGCGTTCTTGAGGGATAGACCTGTCTCTCCCTTCAGAGGAACGCACCAGAGCTCTGCGCCAAGAAGTCAACTACATGGTGGCTCATTCTATGCACCGTTTTTCTGAGAGCTTGCTGAACTCTTTGGAGCGCGTTGCGGTGCGCGTGGTTCAGGAAATCATGAAGCATCAGTACTCTCCTTCAGGACCTACTCTAGGGACTCACCAGGGAGAAATACCGCTCTACACCAGACCCCCAATGCCATTCGCGCTTGCCGCCCCGGAGCCACAGGCTTCACCGGCATACGTCGTTTACAAGGTTGGAGGCAATCCTGGAGATTGCCAATTTCTGTCTGAGCCGCCCAAAGAAATCCCGCATGGATACGTGTGCACATACGTGCCGGACTGCAACAACTTCGCGCGAACAAACCAGATTGCAACGGCAGGGATTTCCGCAGGAGGAGTTTCTGGAGCAGATGCCGATAAACAGGCGTGGCTAGCTAAATATGCCACCGGAACGAGTCATGAAAGTTCGGCCCCTGTAGCACAAACAGTGGAACAGGTCAGTACAATCTTAAGAGACCAATTTGGCATCCTGCCAAAGAGGAGGGCAATCGGCTATTCCAAGCCGTACCCCAATGAATATGATTTGATTCCACTGCCACCCAAATATCGGCTCCCTGAGTTCTCAAAGTTCAGTGGGTCAGAAGGAGCTAGCTCAATTGAGCACGTGAGCCGATATTTGGCACAACCGGGCATGATCTCAAGCATCGGACCGATTACGTGTGAGATTTTTCGCGCGATCTCTCACTCGGACCAGCTTTTGGGTGGTACACCTCGTTGCCACCAGATTCAGTCCGGACCTGGAAGCAACTCGAAGAGCAGTTTCACGTGCAATATCACTCAGAGGCTACCGAGGTTGGCATTGCCGATCTCACGCAGGTACGGCAGAAGCGAGGAGAAACGGTGTCAGAGTACATTCAGCGCTTCAGGACTGTCAGGAACCGATGTTATTTGGTTTGTTTGAATGAAAAAGAAGTGGTCGAGCTGGCAGCGTTGGGCCTCGCCGCGCCGCTCAAGGATATGGCTTTACAAGCAGAGTACAACTCACTGGCGCACATGGTCCAGAAGTTAACTTTGTATGAGCAGCGCCATCCAGAGTTGTACCAAGACACGTTCATCAAGCGCCCGATCACCCTGGTCGAGACAGCAGATGCTGAGGACCCTGAAGACCAGGAAGTAGCCGTGGCTGAATGGGCTCGGGGGGCAGTCCCTGTGTCCTGCAAATGGGTGAAGCCACAAGGGCCTGCAAAAGGGTTTGACTTCGATATAAGCAAAGCTGAGCAGATATTCGATTTATTGCTCAAGGAGAAACAGCTGAAGTTACCCGAAGGCCATAAAATCCCTACGGTGCAAGAGATGAACGGGAGACCATACTGCAAGTGGCATCATTCGTTCACCCATGTCACGAATGACTGCAAAGAGTTGCGTCGACAGATCCAGTTGGTGATAGAATAGGGCCATTTGATCTTCAGTCAGTTTGCCATGAAAGTGGACACCCACCCGTTCCCTACCGTCAACATGGTGGAGCTAGGTCACCCAGGGCAGTGTCAGCCAGGTTTCTCATTTGGTATTAACATGGCAGGGCTTGCGCACCACCACGGCAACGACAAGGAGGAAAACGGTCACTCCCGTGGCAAGGATAAAGAGGAGGCCGGTCCGCGCGACCGGCGCCGACATGAAGATAAACGGTACATCACCGAGGAACAAGTGAGAAGCGTGCGATACCAACGACCACTTTCCGCACACCTTCTTAACAAGTATGAGCATCAGTACGACCTACGTCGGCGATACGATACAGATGACGAAAGATCGTCGGTCTGATGCAGTCAACAGAAAATCTCGTCGGTATGATAGAGACGACGAAGGGTATGAACGCCGCGCTAATGGGAGGTCAAGGGAGCAAGAAGACATGGACAGACACTGGGATTGTCCGTTCTTCAGGCATTGCTGGGATTCAGGAATGAGCCGATTGCCTACAATCGACAACTGGCCGGAATGCAGACAGCGAGAAGAAGGACAAGGGAGACGTTTCAGTATTCAGGCGTCTAGGGCCTCTCCCATCCCAGAGCAGAAAAGCAGAGTCATCTCAAGGGGAAGATTTCGAGGAATCAGATGACGAAGAAGAAGATAGATACCACCGGCCAAGGTGGTGCCCTGATGGACTCAGTCACTCCTAGAAGCGCAGGGTGCAACGGCTACGTAGTTTGGAGGAAGCCGAGGCACAGTACCTATACACATTGAGGAAAGCTCGGCCCGATCTGGCCGTAAAAATTCAGCAAACTTTGGAGGCAGATACACGTCCACCAAAGAAGGAATGGCGCCCCAAGCAAGCAAATGCCGATGCAAAGGCATCGGCTGGCACAAACATGGTGTTCATACTTCCGTCAGAGTTTTGTGCTCCAAGGATCGAAGAAGTGCCAGTAGCTCAGTTTGACTGCGGCCCACGGCCAGTCATCTTTGAAAAGCCGCAAGAGAAGAGCTACAAACATTTGAAGGCCCTGTATCTGAGAGGTTACATCAACGGGCAGCCTGTCGGCAAGATGTTGGTTGACACGGGAGCGGCGGTCAACATAATGCCATACTCCATGCTACGACGCTTGGGACGCTCTACTGAAGATCTGATCAAGACCAACGTCACACTAAGCGACTTCAACGGCCAGGCATCAGAAGCGCGAGGCGTTCTGAACGTGGACTTAACCGTCGGCCGAAAAACCATCCCTACGTCGTTCTTCATCGTCGACAGCAAAAGCGCCTACGCCATCCTGCTAGGAAGGGATTGGATTCACACCAACTGCTGCATTCCATCCACAATGCACCAATGCTTGATACAGTGGGATGGAGATGAAGCAGAGGTCGTTCATGCAGATGACTCGATCGAGATCTCAACGGCTGACATGAGTATTTGGGACATAAACGACAAAGAGCCGATCTCTGGAGTTAACTTGGACGGCTGTGAGCGCATTGAGGTGACAAAAAACGGGGTGAGGCTGGTCTTATACACCGGCCTGACCGAGTAGCAAGACCAGAGTCAACAGACGTACGTGGCAAGGCCGATCCCTGCGATCGGCCCCAAAAAATAAAAAGCAAGGATCTCACCTCAAGCATGTCACGTAGTTGTGGAGCACAGATAAGGTGTAAACCTTTATTGTGCAGTGCAATTGCAAAGGAGGCCGATTCCAGCAATCGGCCAAAATTATCCTCACCATACGTATTAGACTTTGTTCAGCATCGATCTAGCTTTTTGTGTTTTGTGGCAGGCTCATAGATGGCTGGAAAGCCGATATCTTCAATTACTTGAAAGATTCAGCTCGGGGGGCATACACACCATAAGGTACGAGGCTACGAAGTATGTACCCAGGAGCCGATTCATGAAACCGACCGGCCAGTAAAAAATCAAAAATAATAAAAAATTTAAGTACAGCCGATGCTCAGACATCGACTTTAGAATAAAAAAGCCGATGCACAGCCATCGACTCAAGAGGTACAAGCTGTTACAAACAGAGGTACAGGCTCAGTGGAGCAGTTATCAGATTACATGGAGAAGCTCTACTGAAGGAATGCCTCAAGGGCACGGAGTGCGGTAACACGAACACGATCCACCTCGGCGATCTCGGCCTCGTCATCTTCGTCCTGGCCTGTCACCAGCTGCTTGTTCAAGGCGCGAATTTCGGCCCGATCAGTCTTCAGCTCAGCTTTGAGGCCTTCTGCTTCCTCGTGGGAGTGGGCAATAAGAGCTTCCTTATCTTGGATGAGCTGTTTGGTTACCCGGACCCTCTCTTCGAGGTCCTCTAACTCCTTTCGCAAGGTCTCAAGTTCAGCAGTGCTGACAGAGGTGTCAGTTTTGGCGTCCAAAGCTGCCTTTTTCTCATTAAGCCGCTGACACTTGTCTGCAATATCGGCTTTTAATGGAAGCTGGGCGTGGCGTAAGCCGATTCTCTGACGAGCCAATGTCACCCTTGACCTGTAAGCAGACAAAGTCACAACTGGCCAGAGCTTCACCTGGAACGTCACCGGGAGATGAGGCTGGATGTCTTCAAGAATGCTCTTTACTTCCTCGGTATCTTCAACCAATGTTTCGATTGAGGAGGAGAGCAAGGCCTTGAGGTGCTGGAGTTGACCATGGGTAGCGCTGGGTCCCGACTCTTCACTTGCTTTAGATGCAGCTGGTTCGATGGATTCAGGGTCGAACGTTAGCAAGCTTGAGAGGTCATAACCCTGACAAACAACAAGAACAACGTCAGTACACAGAGAAAGAGCAAGGAAGAACTAAGGGAAGGAAGTGCACCTCTCCTAAGACCATGGGAGCAGCTGATGGAGAGGTGATCGGCTCTTGTGTTTCTGCTGAGGGTTGGGCCAAGGTGGCAGCCTTGTCAGCTACACTTTTTGAGGTTGCTAGGTCCAGGGTGGTGGATGGCATCACTACCTCCTCGACTTCCCCACTAGAGGTGTCATCAGTCTGTAAAGGAAGTGGTTAGCCGATAAGAACAGCAATAGGTTAGCACAAAATATGAGCCAAGGAGGATATGAAGAGTAATTACATTCGAAATCTCCTGGTTTGATGAAGAGGTTTGCAGTGCCTTGCGAGCTCTCTTGATGCATCGGCTCTTTGTGCGTAGACCGCCCTGTCCTGCTTTATGTGAAGCCGGGGAAGCAGCAGGTTCGGGAGCTGACCTTTTCTTGGAAGCCGATGGTGGCAAGTGTGGCTGACTCTGCGTGGTGGTTTTCCCAGAGTTACCGGAGCTCGAGTCCCTTCGACTGGACTGTGTATCCTCGCTAGAGTCTTCTTCAGTGGAGGCCTGTAAAGGAAACATGAGCATGTTGCAGAAGCCGAGAAGGATAGATGAAATCAGCCAAGGCATGGATCAACTCACGTGCAAGTTTTCTTGGGCTGGAGTAGGGTTTTGGCGCCTCAAGGTCTTCCTGACAGCTACTTTCCTCACCGCTGTTCTCGCCGTGGCTGAGGCTCGGGGGGAAACCGGCCCAGAAGATACTCTGCTTTTAGAAGCCGATTTTGGTGAAATCGGCTGGCTCTGCATCACAACCTTTTTCAAGGGTGGCGAGTTTTTGCAGAAGAGGACCACTGGACCTGCTGGGAGGAATCTGAAAGGGGAGCCGTCATCGTGTGCAGGTTCTGGACCGTCTTGTTGCTGCAAGAAGATAGAGCAGGGTTATAAAAGGAAGGAAGTCGTTGTAAACCACTTCGAGATAATTTCTGAGTAGTGGTACCTGTTATGCAGGGATGTCGTATTCAGCATCAAGTTGTTTCAACAATGGTCCCAGAGCTCTCCTAAAAGCATGCCTCTTCCACATTGACCACCAGGCCTCAAAACCATCGGTTGAAGAGGTAAAAGAGAGGTTATCAGGAACAGGGATGGCTAGAGCGTCAAAGAAAGAGTAACACCTCTGACCAGTGAGGATGTCAGGCAAGTCAGCTCTGCTCTCTGTTAAGTGATGGAGAAAGAAATGGGGAGACACCTGCCCCAGACCAAGCTGTCGGGCTGCTACGACCGGCTGATAGGATTCATAACCAGGTTTGATGATCCTGTTGGAGCTGCTCATGCCCACCGGAAGGAAACAGGGACGAATCATGGTGGAATATAATTGTCGGGTGCTGGTGTCATCGGCAAAGCTGTCTAGCCTGAAGGAGACGGGATTCTCAAAATGCTCAGACTCCGTGTAAGGAAAAAAGAGGGGATTGTCCAGGCCTTGGAAGAAGATGTTGAACCATTTTGATGCTTCCTGGGGAATCTGTTTACTGCCCGGAAGGCTGTGCAGAGCTTGGCTGTAGCTAGTGCATCGGATTTGCTTCCCGGTGGCATCTGGAAAGCTGCGAGTGGCCAGACGTGGGAAGTTTGGGATGTGGTTCTGGAAGTATAGCTGAGCCCATAGCTGAATAAACCACCAGGGACCTCCTGTTTTGACTGTCTTTTGGGAAAACAGTTTGACAGACATCAGTTGGAGATATCGATAGACCTCTCCAAGGAACAGTTTGCCAATGCCAAGCTGGGTGCCCCTGGCAAATTCATAGGCCAAGGAAAGGTAATTCTTGGTGGGAGCAAGGGAAGGGCCACAAAATATGAAGTGTTCCAACCAGAAATTTAGGAAGGCCGTGTGTTCTTTCTCTGTTACATGGCCTTTGTTTTTCATGTGGCGTCGAAGATAAGCACCCCAGTTTGTGCAGTCTGCTTTGGAAGAGAGCTTGAAAGGAACCTTTGGCAGCATAAAGGCAGAGGGGCTTGGGGATGCAATATCTAGACCAGTGATCATGGCCACGTCTAGTAGGGTTGGTGTCATGGGGCCATGACCAAACATGAAGCAATTCAAAGCATCAGACCAAAAGTAGCCGATGGTTTTCAAAAGGTTTTCATGTTTCTCAAGGAGAGACAGTGATAAGGCTAAGGCATCGGCTATTCCTGTGGTTTCCCAGGTGGATTTGTGAGTTTTGGCTATTCTATTATACCATGAAACCCAATCTTCAGGAGGATTAGGCCAGGCTCGCAAGCAGTCGGCCCAAGAGGATAGATCTAAGTTCTGGTTCACGAAGGGAATTCTATTGGCCTCGCATGAAATCTAATGAGCAGGACTCTCGGTAGAACGAGGGCCAAGACAGAGAGAATTTGGAAGGGAAGGATGCGACAGCAGAATGTCTGATACCTAAAAGTTAATGGCGGAATGAGACATTAGTTCAGGTGTTTGCTGTTAATTCTAACAATATGCTCGGATAGCGAGGAGCGGTTGGGGATTACCTTCAAGCCAGAGACCATAGTGTTGGCGTTGGATGATTCCGCCATGGGATTCGCTGCGGAGTTTAGTCTGCGCGATTGGGATCTGAGGGTTGTGTGGCCGTAAGTTGGATCTGTTCGAGCGGCGATTTGGGGATCTGAGTTTACTCTTGCAGGCGAGGGTTGCAGGTTACCGTTTGAATAGGCAACTGGGTTGGCCTTGCTCGCGTTTTGTGATAAAGGCCGATGTGCTGCCATCGGCTCTTTGCGCATTGACTCGCTTTGACAATCGGCAGACGTTCTGTGGTAAAGGCCGATGTGCTGCCATCGGCTCTTTGCGCGTTAACTCGCTTTGACAATCGGCAAAATTGATATGAAAGCAAATTTGGCATAAAAACATTTTTCTTCATTGATAAAGGGGGCTTTTACAGAGAAGAGCCGATTGCTCAAGAAAAGAAGAACAAGGGAAGACCCGATTACTACTACTACTAGTCCTATGCTAGTAATCCTAGTCTACGGGCCGTCACTGCCCTCGTCGTCGCCGTCGTGGCTGCCATCGGCGCTGCTGTCGGCGAGCTCCTCGTCGCTGCTGCCGTGGCCCACGACAGGGGCCGTCTCCTCCTCGTCGTCGTCCTTGTCGTCGTCGTCGGCGTCCGACCCGAAGCAGATGCGCTTCGCCGGTGGCTCGTCGGAGGAGGTGTCACTCTCCTCTTCCTCGTCGGAGGAGGTGAAGTCGTCCCAGGAGAACGAGTCATCCTCGCTCTCCGCCTCTAGCTCCCCATCGACGAGGAACTGGAAGTCGTCTTCTCCGTCGGTCAAGGACTTGTCATCCTCGGACCAGACGACGGAGGAGTCGTGGTCCTCCTCGTCCCACTTCGTTGGGGTGAGGATGTTGTACGCCCTCATCGGGTCCCACTCTGGCGTCGGCTCTCGGAGGGGAGAGGATGCACAGGAAAGCCCCGAGGAAGCAGAGGAGGAGGAGGAGGAGTCCATGGTGTGAAGGAGGGTTTTTCGATGGTTAGTACGGAGCAGGGGGATGAAGAAGCGAACTGCTCGATGCGGTTAAATAAAGGGGATATAGTGGAGATTTAATGTTGCGGTGGTTTCCGAGGACGTGGTGCCAAAACTGTCGAATCGTACAGAGAAGTTGGGAAGGCAAGGCATCATGATGAAGGATACTGCGACGGTTCTGCTCTGCCACGACGTGACCCTACGAAGAAAAAAAAACAGCGTGGTTTTGAAATTATCATTACCAAAACCAGGGGGCATGTGTTATCACCAGATTTTAACCGGATCAAGAGATGGGCCGTAATTGAGATGGGCTTGAAGGATATACACGTGGAGTATTTCTGAATCGGCCTTGTGTATGAATTTGGGCTGAATTGCCCGTGTATCTGTACATTATGGTAGATTGCATCTTAGTTTAGAATTAAGAGATAGAGTTTAGCTCGTACACGGTTAGGTGTACTTCCAAAGATAGAAAGTCCACGGACTATAAATATGTACCTAGGGTTATTGAGAAAGGAGGACGATCACGTTCACAACAAACACAAACCAGGCGCATCGCCACCCCTTGTTTCGAGGGTTTCTTCCGGGTAAGCGTCATGCTGCCTAGATCGCATCTTGCGATCTAGGCAGTATCTGTTTATTCGTTGTTGGGTGTTGCTCGTACAGAAGCCTTTTTGATGGCGAGTAACACTGTTTATCATAGATGTTTTAGGGTTTGCATCGATTCTTTTCTGATACGTTTACGTAGCTGTGCTGCCCCTCAATATCTAGCTGTCCTTACACCTATTTTAGGTGTAAGGGCAGCACCCTGCTTTATCTTTATTTAGTAGATTCGATCTGTTATAGTTGTTCCTTGTTCTTCGAGGATTAGTTTGATATCTGCATGGTTAGGCCTTGCAAACGGGTTGAATGATCCAGTAGTGCATAAGGTACGGTTTGCTGATCTAAGAAGGGATGATCCGGGAATCGACTCCGTGTTGGTTTTTAGGCCTCGTTTTAGGTTAGTTTGTTGTTATATTTCGTAGCTGCCAGGCTCAACTACGTGTAGGATGTTCCGGTTATGCGGTGAAAACCCTAAACTGTCATAGATCGATTTAGCTTAGCTTTGATGAAGCAGAAACCCCATATTATTGCATATCCATTATGAACCATGGGTTAATCGGCTCTTTGAGCCGATTCACAGGGTAACCTGAGAGCCGATCGAGGCTCGTTTAATGTTTACGTGTCTACCATGCAGGAAACTAATTGAAGCAACCAGCACCTTCCTGACCAGGTATAGGTCAGGTGGCACGCCCTTGCGACCGTCAGGACGTGTGCCAGAGCACTGCGGCCCGTCGCCCGAGGGACCAGGGCCCACCAGCAGTTCTGGGAGCCTCCCGGCTCTACGTGTTGCCCGTCGCTGCTCGCCGGTGGGTTTTGGCAGGCAACAATAATACAACAAGCATATTGCCCTAACATGGTATCAGAGCAAAAATTGATCCTCTAGTTTTCCCGGCTGACGTTGCTTGTTCGACTTCGTGCGTCGTCCGTCCGCTCCTCGTCATCGACCCCTGCTGCTCTTCCTTGATCCTCGTCCTCGACCCTCGTCTGCTGCTCGTCCGTCCGCTCCTCTGCTGCTCCTCGTCCGCTCCCCGCGGAGCTCCAGTCCCTGCTCCGCCCGACTCCGCCCGGGATCTGCCGCTCGCCACCAGGCGCGCCAGTCCCTGCTCCGCCCGACGCTCGGCCTGCCAGGCACTCGCTCCCGTTCGCCTCTCCCGCTCCCGCTCGCCTCCGCCTGCTAGGGCCGCCGGGAACCTCCGATCCACCGGGATCTGCCGGGAAAAGGTCGTCGGGGCCGTCAATTGCCCTCTATCGCCGGGAATCGCCAGGATTCGCCGGGATTTGGCCTCCATCGCCGGCAATCTCCCGCCGGCTGCTCATCGTTGACCAGATCGTGATCCGTTTTGCAAGAAAATAAAAGAGAGAGAGAGAGAGAGAGCTATGTCTTCCTCTGGCTATGTTGCGATCCCTCGCTGCCCGGTGATCTTTGATGGCGCGAATTACCCTGATTTCGCTGCCTTCATGCGCGTCCACATGCGCGGTCTTCGTCTTTGGGGTGTGCTTTCTGGCGAGATCTTCTCTCCGCCGCGCCCCGTTGCTCCTACGGTGCCTGTTGCACCGCCACCTGTTGCCCTTGCCCCTAATGCTACTCAGGCGGATAAGGATGCAGCCAAGAGTGCTGATGACACTTCTCTGGCTGATTATGACCGGAAGGTCCAGGACCACCCTACTGCCGTTGCGACTTACCGGCTGGATCTGACCGAGTACACTCAGTGCATAGATGATGATGCTCGTGCTGCTGCTGTTCTCACCTCTAGTGTTCTGCCTCAGTATGCTGCTGAGTTTATGGGTCTTCCCACCGCTGCTGCTCAGTGGGCTTTTCTTCGTCGGTGCTATCGGCCGTGCGGGGATGCTCTCTACCTGTTTGTGGTCCGCCAGGAGCATGCCCTTCAGCAGGGTGATTCTACTATTGATGAGTTCTACACTCAGAGTGCTGCTATTTGGCGTCACCTTGATTCTCTCCGTACAGCTGTGTGTGCCATCTGTCCCTGCTGTCTAACTGTGCGCGCGGATCTGGAGTTTCAGCGTGTTTTTGAGTTCTTGTCGCGGCTCCATAAGGAGTTTGAGCCGCGCTGTGCCCAGCTGCTTGCCCGTGGTCGTGTTCCGCACTCTGAGGTACTTGCTGAGCTTCGTGCTGAGGAGACCCGTCTTCGTGGTGCTGGTCTTCTCATGGCCCTCCTGTGTCGTCTGCTCGTGGACCTCCTATGTCGCTGGCTTCGTTGCGGTCTCCATCACAGCCGATACTCCCTACTCCTCCATTCCAGGGCCAGTGTCAGCCCCAGCAGCCTCGTGGTTCGACCTCACTTCCCTGCACCTACTGTGGCAGGACTGGCCACACTGTCTCTACTTGCTGGCAGAGGGATCCTAGCTTACGTCCGCCGCAACATACTCGTCGTCAGGCTGGTTCTTCAGGATCTTCTGCTGTTGCGCTATCTGATCAGGACATTATCCGTGGTCTTTGTGGTCTGCTCGCTGGTACAGGCTCTTCCTCGAAGGGTACTGCTGGTTCTGTGCCTGGCTCTTCTGGCACCACGCGACCACCACCTTCCACACAGTCAGGTACGTCATCCCCGTGGTATATGGATTTTGGAGCTTTTTTTCATATGACCTCTGCGTCTTCTATTCTTTCTGCTCTTCGCTCTCTTGTTTCTCCTGTTCGTGTTATCACGGCTGATGGTACCTCTCTTCCTGTTTCCAGTCAAGGCACCCTTTCTACTTCCTCTTCCTCTGTTCCTGATGTTTCTCATGTTCCTAGTCTTAAGATGAACCTGTTTTCTGCTAGTCAGCTTACTGATTCTGGTTGTCGCGTCATTCTTGACGCCGATTCTTGTGCTGTTCAGGATCGCCGTACATAGGCCCTGGTTGGAGCTGGCCCTCGCAGCCTTGAGTCCCCGGGGCTCTGGGAGTTAGACTGGCTTCGCGTTCCTTCTGCTGACACTTCGTCTGCCAGTTCTCCTGCGGTTGCTGCTTCTGTCACTGGATCGTTTCAGCATTGTCATCATCGGCTGGGTCATCTCTGTGGCTCCCATTTATCGTCATTAGTTCGTAGTGGTCTTCTGGGGTCTGTATCAGGAGATGTGTCTTTGCATTCGTGTCAGGGTTGTAGGTTAGGCAAACAGATTCAGCTTCCCTATCCTACTAGTGCGTCTTTATCTCAGCGATCTTTTGATTTTTTCATTCGGATGTTTGGGGTCCGGCTCCCTTTCCTTCGAAAGGGGGTCATCGATACTACATTTTGTTTATTGATGATTTTTCACGGTACACCTGGTTGTTTCTTATGCGCTCTCGCAGTGAGGTGCTTTCTATTTATCAGCGTTTTGCAGCCATGGTTCAGACTCAGTATTCCACGCCTATTCGTGTGTTCCATGCTGATTCTGCCGGAGAGTATATCTCCCAGCACCTTGATACGTCTCGGACGTATCGATAATTTCTTATGTTCCATGCTACATTATTGATGATATCTACATGTTTTATACACATTATATGTCGTATTTACGCATTTTCTGGAACTAACCTATTAACAAGATGCCGAAGAGCCGATTCTTTGTTTTCTGCTTGTTTTTGGTTTCAGAAATCCTAGTAAGGAAATATTCTCGGAATTGGACGAAATCAACGCCCGGGGTCCTATTTTTGCACGAAGCTTCCCG
>NC_061510.1:26669339-26773521 GCF_022539505.1 Lolium rigidum | reverse complement strand
GCTGCTAGTTTCAGGATTCCCGAGACCAAGATGTCGTTTGTTGATGGAGAGCCTCTTCCTTGGAAGTCTCGATGATGGCGAGGAATCCATCACCACCATCACCAAAGGAGTAATTCATCATCGGTATTGGCATCCCCTTGGTTTGTTCCAAGCTTGGGGGAGTGCCGCGGTATCACATCATCACCACCTTTATCTTTTACTATCAAGTAGTGTCATATCATGAGTAGGGAAGTTATCATATGGAATAGTATGCAATGTGGAAGTATCTCTCCTAGTTAGTTATCTATGTATCCGTTGGTGTGAGTTATCGTTATGGAATATTAATGAGAAGTCTTATCATTTACTTTTTGCACACCTTATTTTAGTTTGCAATCTCCATTATATGATTACTCTTGACATGAGTATTGATATCACTTTGGGAGCATCAAGTAAATCTATTTGGTTTTGGCAAACTTAGCATTGGTCAATAGCAACAACATCTTGATGTTTAATAGAAGAGAGAAATACACTTAGATACATTACTCTATTATCTCTATGCTTAGTATTCTGAGGTTAAAATTGCTTGTGCTTATGAGAAAGATGCATGATTGTTTCTATCATATGTATATTTGTTTGTTTCCCTCAACCTTTATGCTTGCTATCAAACCTTGCTAGCCAAAGACCTGTATCGAGAGGGAATGCTTCTCATACATCCATAACCTTAGACTAAACCTATGCCATTTGTGTCCACCATACCTACCTACTACATGGTATTTTCTGCCATTCCAAGTAAACACTTCATGTGCTACCTTTAAATAATTCAAACTACTACTCCTTATTTGTGTCAATGTTTTATAGCTCATGAGGAAGTATGTGGTGTTTTATCTTTCAATCTTGTTGGGCAACTTTCACAAATGGACTAGCGGCACATCCGCTTATCCAATAATTTTGCAAAAAGAGCTGGCAATGGGATTCACAGTCCCGAATTAATTAACTTAAATAGACACTCCTCCATGGTATGTGATTGTTGGACGGCACCCGAAGGATTCGGTTAGCCATGGATTGAGAAAGCTAAGCTTGGGGGGAGTGTCATCATAATAAAACTAAAATAAAAAGGCACTCCTTCATGGTATGAGATTGTTGGCAGGCACCCGAGGATTCGGTTAGCCATGGTTTGTGAAAGAAAGGTTGGAAGGAGTGCCACCCAAAAATAAAATAAAATGGGAGCCGCTCTTTGAGAGTTTGTCTGGCAAGGGGGTTAGAGTGCCCGCTACCATTCGTTGACAACAACAAACACCGCTCAAAATCTTACTTTTATGCTCTTTATATGATTTCAAAACTTGAAAAGCTCTAGCGCATGATTTAATCCCTGCTTCCCTCTGCGAAGGGCCTGTCTTTTACTTTTATGTCGAGTCAATAAACCTATTTCCCTCTATCTCAAGCAAGCAATTGAGTTGTTGTGAACCAATCATTTATGCTATGATTCAGTTGATCATGTCTTTTATACTTTCTTGTTTAGTACCAATTTTATCTGAATGAATATGACTTTGAAGTTATCAATGATTATGAAGAGATTGTCATGCTTGAATATGAAGGCTCAGCTATAAATTCTAATATGAAAGCTTTGCTTAGAAGTACAATCCGTTAGTAGTTCTCTGACCAAGAACAAAGTTTGCCATCACCAACTATGATTTCTTATGCACCTTTACTTGTGATTTCTCTTTACTTATTTCAAGATGAGTTATATGAGGAGGTTGTTTACTAGAATGTCTTGTGTAAATGAATATGATGCTTCTTGTCCGTATTTTATTTATCGACTCTTCACTCCATAAACACGTGGTCTTGTTTATGGAGCTCAGTTTCGCTTGGGGGCAAGCGAGGTCTAAGCTTGGGGGGAGTTGATACGTCCAATTTGCATCACTATTTTTCAAGGGTCAAGAGAGGAGTATGATATACTATGATCAAGAGGAGTGAAAGCTCTAAGCTTGGGGATGTGATACGTCCAATTTGCATCACTATTTTGTATCATAATTTGCTGTTATTCATTGATATATTTCATATTGGGACACAATACTTATGTTATTTCATCTATTTTTCATGTTTCATCATTATTGGAGGATCAAGCACCGGAGCCAGGATTCTGCTGGAAAAAGCGCCGTCAGAACGCAATATTTCGGAAGATCAACTGTGGAAGGGAATTTCACGAAAATTCCTATTTTTCCAGATGACGAAAGGAGCCAGAAGGGGAAGAAGAGAGGAGCCACTGTGGGCCCAGACCATAGGGCGGCGCGGCCCATGGCCTGGCCGCGCCACCCTATGCTCTGGGGGCCCCACGGCCCCTTTCGCCTCCTTTTCTTCGCGTACTCCTTCGTCCCGAAAACCTAAGCCAGATAGAGGACCTCACGGAGGGTTACAGCCGCCTCTGCGGGGCGGAGAACACCAGAGAGAAAAGAGCTCTCCGGCGGGCAGGAATCCGCCGGGGAAATTCCCTCCCGGAGGGGGAAATCGACGCCATTGCCATCGTCATCGAGCGGGACATCATCTCCATCATCATCATCATCTCCACCATCTACACCGCCATCACCACCGCTGCACCTCGTCATCGCTGTAGCAATTCGGGTTGGATCTTGATTGTTTGATAGGGGAAACTCTCTCGGTGTTATTCTATACTTGTTGTAGATGCTATTGAGTGAAACCATTGAACCAAGGTTTATGTTCAGATTGCTATTCATCATCATATCACCTCTGATTGCATTCCATATGATGTCTCGTGAGTAGTTCGTTTAGTTCTTGAGGACATGGGTGAAGTCTAAATGCTAGTAGTGAATTATGGTTGAGTAATATTCAATGTTATGATATTTAAGTTGTGGTGTCATTCTTCTAGTGGTGTCGTGTGAACGTCGACTACACGACACTTCACCATTTATGGGCCTAGGGAGTGCATCTTGTATTCGGTTGCTAATTGCGGGGTTGCCGGAGTGACGAAACCTAAGCCCCCGTTAGTATATCGATGCGAGGAGGGATCGCATGATCTCGCAGTTTAAGGCTGTGGTTAGATTTATCTTAATTACTTTCTTGTAGTTGCGGATGCTTGCAAGGGGTATAATCACAAGTATGTATTAGTCCTAGGAAGGGCGGTGCATTAGCATATGTTCACCCACACAACACTTATCAAAACAATGAAGATTATTTAGCCACATGAAGCGAAAGTACTAGACTAAAATCCCCGTGTGTCCTCAGGAACGTTTGGTCATTATAAGTAAACAAACCGGCTTGTCCTTTGTGCTAAAAAGGATTGGGCCACTCGCTGCAATTATTTCTCTCGCATTTTATTTACTTGTACTTTATTTATCTGCAATATCAAAACCCCCTGAATACTTGTCTGTGAGCATTTACAGTGAATCCTTCATCGAAACTGCTTGTCAACACCTTCTGCTCCTCGTTGGGTTCGACACTCTTATTTATCGAAAGTACTACGATACACCCCCTATGCTTGTGGGTCATCAGGATGCCCCCGTGGTTCATCCCTGCATATTTTAAGAAGACTCAAGCGTCTAAGCTTGGGGATGCCCAAGGCATCCCCTTCTTCATCGACAACATCATCAGGTTCCTCCCCTGAAACTATATTTTTATTCAGTCACATCTTGTGTTCTTTACTTGGAGCGTCGGTTTGTTTTTGTTTTTGTTTTTGTTTGAATAAAATGGATCCTAGCATTCACTTTGTGGGAGAGAGACACGCTCCGTTGTTGCATATGGACACATGTGTCCTTAGGTTTTACTCATAATGTTCAAGGCGAAGTTTCTTCTTCGTTAAATTGTTATATGGTTGGAATTGGAAAATGCTACATGTAGTAATTCTAAAATGTCTTGGATAATGTGATACTTGGCAATTGTTGTGCTCATGTTTAAGCTCTTGCATCATATGCTTTGCACCCATTAATGAAGAAATACATAGAGCTTGCTAAAATTTGATTTGCATATTTGGTCTCTCTAAGGTCTAGATAATATCTAGTATTGAGTTTTGAACAACAAGGAAGACTGTGTAGAGTCTTATAATGTTTACAATATGTCTTTTATGTGAGTCTTGCTGCACTTGTTCATCCTTGAGTTTGCTTCAAATAACCTTGCTAGCCTAAACCTTGTATCGAGAGGGAATACTTCTCATGCATCCAAAATCCTTGAGCCAACCACTATGCCATTTGTGTCCACCATACCTACCTACTACATGGTATTTCTCCGCCATTCCAAAGTAAATTGCTTGAGTGCTACCTTTAAAATTCCATCATTCACCTTTGCAATATATAGCTCATGGGACAAAATAGCCTTAAAAACTATCGTAGTATTGAATATGTACTTATGCACTTTATATTTTATTAAGTTGCTTGTTGTGCGATAACCATGCTTCGGGGAACGCCATCAACTATTGTTGAATATCATGTGAGTTGCTATGCATGTCCATCTTGTCCGAAGGTCTATCATTTTAGTGGTTGGAGCATGCAAAATTGTTAGAGAAGAACATTGGGCCGCTAACTAAAGCCATGAATCATGGTTGAAGTTTCAGTTTTGGACATATATCCTCAATCTCATATGAGAATAATAATCATTGCTACATGCTTATGCATTTAAGAGGAGTCCATTATCTGTTGTCCATGTTGTCCCGGTATGGATGTCTAAGTTGAGAATAATCAAAAGCGAGAAATCCAAAATGCGAGCTTTCTCCTTAGACCTTTGTACAGGCGGCATGGAGGTACCCCTTTGTGACACTTGGTTGAAACATGGCATGCAAAGATCCGGTAGTCCAAGCTAAGTAGGACGAGGTGCGGGCACTATTAGTATACTATGCATGAGGCTTGCAACTTGTAAGATATAATTTACATAACTCATATGCTTTATTACTACCGTTGACAAAATTGTTTCATGTTTTCAAAATAAAAGCTCTAGCACAAATACAGCAATCGATGCTTTCCTCTTTGAAGGACCATTCTTTTACTTTTATTGTTGAGTCGGTTTACCTATCTCCCTCCACCTTAAGAAGCAAACACTTGTGTGAACTGTGCATTGATTCCTACATACTTGCATATTGCACTTGTTATATTACTTTATGTTGACAATATCCATGAGATATACATGTTACAAGTTGAAAGCAACCGCTGAAACTTAATCTTCCTTTGTGTTGCTTCAACACCTTTACTTTGATTTATTGCTTTATGAGTTAACTCTTATGCAAGACTTATTGATGCTTGTCTTGAAGTACTATTCATGAAAAGTCTTTGCTATATGATTCACTTGTTTACTCATGTCATTACTTTTGTTTTGATCGCTGCATTCATTACATATGTTTACAAATAGTATGATCAAGATTATGATGGCATGTCACTTCAGAAATTATCTTTGTTATCGTTTTACTCGCTCGGGACGAGCGAGAACTAAGCTTGGGGATGCTGATACGTCTCCAACGTATCGATAATTTCTTATGTTCCATGCTACTTTATTGATGATACCTACATGTTTTATGCACATTATATGTCATATTTATGCATTTTACGGAACTAACCTATTAACAAGATGCCGAAGAGCCGATTCTGTTGTTCTCGCTGTTTTTGGTTTCAGAAATCCTAGTAAGGAAATATTCTTGGAATTGGACGAAACTTTCGCCCGGGGTCCTATTTTTGCACGAAGCTTCCGGAAGACCGAAGAGTCAACGAAGTGGGGCCACGAGGCGGCCGGGAGATAGGGCGGCGCGGCCCGGGCCCCGGCCGCGCCGGCCTACCCCTGGGCCCCTCGTGTGGCCCCCGACCTACCCTTCCGCCTACTTAAAGCTTCCGTCGCGAAACCCCCGGTACCGAGAGCCACGATACGGAAAACCTTCCGGAGACGCCGCCGCCGCGAATCCCATCTCGGGGGATTCAGGAGATCGCCTCCGGCACCCTGCCGGAGAGGGGATTCATCTCCCGGAGGACTCTTCATCGCCATGATCGCCTCCGGAGTGATGAGTGAGTAGTTCACCCCTGGACCATGGGTCCATAGCAGTAGCTAGATGGTCGTCTTCTCCTTGTTGTGCTTCATTGTTGGATCTTGTGAGCTGCCTAACATGATCAAGATCATCTATCCGTAATTCTATATGTTGTGTTTGTCGGGATCCGATGGATAGAGAGTACTATGATTATGGTGATTATCAATCTATTGTTTATGTGTTGTTTATGATCTTGCATGCTCTCCGTTATTAGTAGAGGCTCTGGCCAAGTTTTTACTCTTAACTCCAAGAGGGAGTATTTATGCTCGATAGTGGGTTCATGCCTCCATTGAATGCGGGACGGTGACGGAAAGTTCTAAGGTTGTGGATGTGCTGTTGCCACTAGGGATAAAACATTGATTCTATGTCTAAGGATGTAGTTGTCGATTACATTACGCACCATACTTAATGCAATTGTCTGTTGCTTAGCAACTTAATACTGAATGGGGTTCGGACGATAACCTGAAGGTGGACTTTTTAGGCATAGATGCAGTTGGATGGCGGTCTATGTACTTTGTCGTAATGCCCAATTAAATCTCACTATATTTATCATATCATGTATATGCATTGTTATGCCTTTCTCTATTTGTCAATTGCCCGACCGTAATTTGTTCACCCAACATGCTTTATCTTATGGGAGAGACACCTCTAGTGAACTGTGGACCCCGGTCCTATTCTTTACATAGCATAAATTCTACTGCAATTGTGTTTTACTATTTTCTTGCAAACATCTTCCACTCGATACGCTTAATCCTTTGTTACAGCAAGCCGGTGAGATTGACAACCTCACTGTTTCGTTGGGACAAAGTACTTGGGTTGTGTTGTGCAGGTTCCGCGTTGGCGCCGGAATCCCGGTGTTGCGCCGCATCACATTTCGCGACCATCAACCTTCAACGTGCTTCTTGGCTCCTACTGGTTCGATTAAACCTTGGTTTCTTTCTGAGGGAAAACTTGCTACTGTGCGCATCATACCTTCCTCTTGGGGTTCCCAACGAACGTGTGAGTTACACGCCATCACGCCCCCTTCGGCGCCATCCTCTCGTTCGGATCCTTCTGCAGATGAGCTTCCTCCTTGACGGCCTGTTCGTCAGCATCGTGCTTCAGTTTGTTACTCTCCTAGTCAGTATGGTCTCTCTGTCGGTTCCAAGCTGACTTCTGTAGGAAAACGTAGCATAGAAAACAAAAATTTTCCTACGGCGAACACGCAATCCAAGCCAAGATGCAATCTAGAAGACGGTAGCAACGAGGGGATTATCGAGTCTCACCCTTGAAGAGATTCCAAAGCCTACAAGATGAGGCTCTTGTTGCTGCGGTAGACGATCACTTGCCGCTTGCAAAAGCGCGTAGAAGATCTTGATCACGGCGCCACGAACGGGCAGCACCTCCGTACTCGGTCACACGTTCGGTTGTTGATGAAGACGACGTCCACCTCCCCGTTCCAGCGGGCAGCGGAAGTAGTAGCTCCTCTTGAATCCGACGGCACGACGGCGTGGTGTCGGTGGCGGTGGAGAAATCCGGCGGAGCTTCGCTAAGCGTGCGGGATATGGTGGAGGAGCGAGGCGCTAGGGTTTGGGGAGAGGGGGTGGCCGGCCACTATAGGGGGCGGCCAAGGTGGTGGCTTTGGTGTGGCCGGCCCCTCCCCTATGCCCCTCATTATATAGGTGGAAGCCCCAAGTGTTGGACTACAAGTCTCCGAATAAGACCCGAACCCAAAACCTTCCATATGGTGGGAAACCTTCCCAAGCTAGGATTCCCACTAGAGGTGGGAATTCCACCTACCATATGGGGGGGTGGCCGGCCCCTTATGGGGAAGTCCACTTGGGACTCCACCCCACTAGGGTTGGCCGGCCATGGAGGTGGAGTCCCATGTGGACTCCACCTTCCTAGGTGGTTTCTTCCGGACTTTTCTAGAACCTTCTAGAACCTTCCATAGAACCTTCCGCATCATTTTAATTCACATAAAATGACATCCTATATATGAATCTTATTCTCCGGACCATTCGGAACTCCTCGTGATGTCCGGGATCTTATCCGGGACTCCGAACAAATATTCGAACTCCATTCCATATTCAAGTTCTACCATTTCAACATCGAACTTTAAGTGTGTCACCCTACGGTTCGCGAACTATGCGGACATGGTTGGGTACTCACTCCGACCAATAACCAATAGCGGGATCTGGAGATCCATAATGGCTCCCACATATTCAACGATGACTTTAGTGATCGAATGAACCATTCACATACGATACCAATTCCCTTTGTCACGCGATATTTTACTTGTCCGAGGTTTGATCATCGGTATCACACTATACCTTGTTCAACCTCGTCTCCCGACAAGTACTCTTTACTCGTACCGTGGTATGTGGTCTCTTATGAACTTATTCATATGCTTGCAAGACATTAGACGACATTCCACCGAGAGGGCCCAGAGTATATCTATCCATCATCGGGATGGACAAATCCCACCGTTGATCCATATGCCTCAACTCATACTTTCCGGATACTTAATCCCACCTTTATAACCACCCATTTACGCAGTGGCGTTTGATGTAATGAAAGTACCTTTCCGGTATAAGTGATTTACATGATCTCATGGTCATAAGGACTAGGTAACTATGTAACGAAAGCTTATAGCAAATAACTTAATGACGTGATCTTATGCTACGCTTAATTGGGTGTGTCCATTACATCATTCATATAATGATATAATCTTGTTATTAATAACATCCAATGTTCATGATTATGAAACTAATCATCTATTAATCAACAAGCTAGTTAAGAGGCTTACTAGGGACTCTTTGTTGTTTACATATCACACATGCATCAATGTTTCGGTTAATACAATTATAGCATGGTATATAAACATTTATCATAAACATAAAGATATATATAATAACCACTTTTATTATTGCCTCTTGGGCATATCTCCAACAACTTCTTGTCGGGATGCCGAGCGTCATCCAATGGCAACTTGCCATGGCTGAGGAGATTGATGCGCTTGAGCGCACTGGCACTTGGGATCTTGTTTCTCCCCCTTCTGGCGTTCGTCCCATCACGTGTAATTGGGTCTATAAAATTAAGACTCGCTCTGATGGATCTCTTGAGCGCTATAAAGCGCGTCTTGTGGCTCGTGGTTTTCAGCAGGAGCATGGCCGTGACTATGATGAGACTTTTGCCCCTGTGGCTCATATGACTACTGTGCGTAACCTTCTTGTTGTTGCTTCTGTTCGCCGCTGGTCTGTCTCCCAGCTTGATGTTCAGAATGCTTTTCTTAATGGCGAGTTGAGTGAGGAGGTTTACATGCAGCCTCCTCCTGTGTATTCTGTTCCCGATGGGATGGTTTATCGTCTTCGACGTTCTCTCTATGGTCTCAAACATGCCCCTCGTGCCTGGTTTGAGCGCTTCGCCTCTGTGGTGACTGTTGCTGGTTTCTCTCATAGTCTTCATGATCCAGCACTTTTTGTTCACACTTCTCCTCGTGGACGTACTCTTCTTCTTCTCTATGTTGATGATATGATCATTACTGGTGATGATCCTGAGTATATTGCCTTTGTCAAGGCTCGTCTTCGCGATCAGTTTCTTATGACTGATCTTGGTCCTCGCGCTATTTTCTTGGCATTGACGTTTTCTCCACTTCTGATGGCTTTTCTATCTCTCAGGAAAAGTACATTCAGGATCTTCTTGCTCGTGCTGCTCTTGGGGATGAGCGCACGGTTGATACTCCTATGGAGCTTAATGTTAAGTTCCGTCCTACTGATGGTGATCCTCTTCCTGATCCCACCCGTTATCGTCATCTTGTTGGGAGTCTTGTTTATCTTGCTGTCACTCGTCCTGATATTTCTTATCATGTTCATATTCTGAGTCAGTTTGTCTCAGCTCCTACCACTGTTCACTATAGTCATCTCCTCCGTGTTCTTCGTTACCTTCGTGGCACGATCACTCGTCGCCTTTTCTTTCCTCGTTCCAGCTCTCTCCAGCTCCAGTGCTACTCGGATGCTACGTGGGCGAGTGATCCTACGGATCGTCGTTCAATTTCTGCTTACTGTGTGTTTCTTGGTGGTTCGCTTGTTGCTTGGAAGACGAAGAAACAGGTAGCAGTTTCCTGTTCGAGTGTTGAGGTTGAGTTGCGGGCTATGGCTTTGTTGATTGCTGAGGTGACCTCGTTACGGTGGTTGCTTGCAGATTTTGGGGTCTCTGTTACGACACTCACTCCACTTTTGTCTGACAGTACATGTGCTATCAGTATTGCACGTGATCCGGTCAAGCATGAGCTGACCAAGCATATTGGTGTTGATGCTTTTTACACACGTGCTCAGGTGCAGGATGATGTTGTTGCGGTTCATTATGTGCCTTCAGATTTGCAGTTGGCGGATTACTTTACGAAGGCACAGACTCGAGCGCAGCATGATTTCTTACTCTCCAAACTCAGTGTTGTGGATCCACCATGAGTTTGACGGGGGTTGTTAGATGTATATATCTGTATATTGTAGTTTTCCCATATGTTAGGGGGCTTTCTGCATATGTGCACCTGTACATGTACTATATATTGTGGCCTTTGGCCCCTGGTAATACAACAAGCATATTGCCCTAGCACATCCCTTGTCAGTCGATTGTCACAGAGAAGCACGGCTAAACGTAAAGAAATGTTGTTTTTTTCCTTTTTCTCTTGGGAAACCGAGATGGTTTTAGTTATGAACAAAAGCTTACTGTTATTGCCTCGTTTCAACTGAAACGATTTCTATAGGGACTATCTATTTGGCAATCGAGTGTTTTCCTTTTGGCCATCACTCGAAAAATTAAACGAATCAGAACATGACAGCTGTCAAACAGATACAGCTGTCACAGCCGTTTGTTCTGCAGTCAAAAAAGACCCAAAAAAAGAAGCTTCTGTCCGGCCCTTTGTCTGACAAAGCTGAAAAGCTAACAAATCTTGTCCTGCTTCTCTTCTTGCAACACAAGAAAACAACACAACCTTCTAGAAACTACTACAGCAGATCTGGACGAAAAAGAACACAATAAAAATCTGGACAAGGGGGACAGGGGAAACCACTTTACCCCCAAGATCTGGACGAGGAAGAGGGTCAACAGAGGGAAGGAGGAGAGCAGGGTACTTACCAGATCTCTTGTAGGAGAGGAGGACAATAGCACATGATGGAAGAAGATAATGGTGATGGAGGAAAAACTCAAGCTGTTGATGCAGATCCTGGTTTGGAGAACCAGCAATCTAGCCATGTTTGTTTGTTCTTCTCTGTTCCTTGCCTGTTCTTCTACCTTTTCTGCAAGAACAAAGATTTGATTTCCCATGAGAAACCAGCAGGAAGTTACACTCTACTTCTTCCTGTTCTTCTTTCTGTTGTAAACTTCCTGTTCTACTACTTCTATGAACAAAATGGTTGCTGCTCTGTCATTTAATTTCGTCTAGATACTACTTGCACTGACAGCAGAGTCTAGAAAAATGGTTGCTGCTCTACTACTTGTATGAAGAAAAGCACTGACAGAAATTAGCATATTTTGGCTATAAATTAGCATACACTGACAGAAATTCTAGAAAGTGGTTTGTTCTGCTACAGCAATGCTAGGAAAGTGGTTAATGTACTGCTAGTTATATGGAGAAAATGATTTGTCATAACCTGTGTTGAGCTAGAAACAAAGCAAACACTGATGTGCCAAAAAATATGCAAGAAAACATTGACAGTATACACAGGGGATATGATTTTCCTAGAAACTAGCATACACTGATGTGCCAAAAAATACAAGAAAAACAGTGACAGTGATAATACAGACCAGTTTGCAGATATTTTTGAGTCAGAGCAGATAATTTTGAGTGTGTGTGTGTTGTGCATTAGGAGGTCGCGGGGAGGAATTGATCACATGACTTACATTTGGGACATCCAGGACACGGGCGACTAATTCAGAGGCAACCATGTTAGGAGTCAAGCCACACTTGAAGGATCTCAATGCGCTTTCAATCTGTTTCATATAACAAGAATACAAAATATCAGTCTATAGTAAGACATATAAGCTTCTTAACATATGTACTGGTCGAGAGTAAAGAAAATGACAAAGAATTACTATGTCATACAAAATCTATTTGTATGGTTACATGGAAATCAACTAGCAGCTGTCTGGGAAAGTACATGTCTTAGTTACATGTCCTACTGTTGCATGCAAATATGGTCCGATAATTTTTATCAAGTATCTCTTTGTAAAAAATAAAGTGAAGTACATTCTGGATCAACTACAAATAGTCAACATTGATACTGTAAACGACGGATACAAATTATTTGTTCAGTTATACAGCTAAATGAAGCAAGTGAACACAATAGGCAGGCAACACTAGTAAAATTGTCAGAAAAGAGATACACACATATGCATAAGCTAGATATGCATATAGCCAATACCTCTTGTGTTCTGTCACCATGAATTGTTGTTGCGGGGAAACCTTTGTCTCCACGAAAACTAGTGTTAGAGGCTGTTGCGGATAAACAAACAATGAAAACTAACATAAGAACATTCCTCACAGAACAAACATCCTAACTAGTTTATTATTGAGTATGATACATCATATGATACATTTGTGTAGCTGCATTAGATTTGAATTTTGCAAATGAATTTATGATACACTAATTAATCTTTACTTATAGTGTAGCTGCATGCATGCTAAAGTGCTTTTCATAGATTTGAATTTTGCAAATGAATTTATGATACACCATATGGAAAAATTGCTGGAAAAATGTAAGCATCTTTGGTTGAACAACATACTCACCTCATGTAAATTTACATACAGAGAATATAAGCATCAGGTGTCTCATGAAGAGTATTTTCAGTACTGTCTTGGATGTTCTTCCCAATATTCTGAATTCTGACAGAGAAAAATGAAAATTTACAGGGTCAGTATACACAGCTGATGCAGGACATGATATTTCTTGGCAGTCAAGGAGATCCATCTTTACAAAACATGTCATACTTGGAATTGCTTGGTGTGGGTCCATCAAATCAGGTGTGTGTTTTGGAAAAGAAGTAAATACACATTGCATATTTCAAAAAACCAATTTAATATTTTGTGTGTTGTTTTTATTTCAGAATGAAATCATGTCGGACACACAGGATGCACAGCATGGTGTTCGATTGGCTGATGGTTGCGACTATGTAAGTTTGCACTCTACATGTTTCAAAACACCATAGTGTTTGATTGTATTAGACTAATTCATAATTGTTTAAACATTCAGGCAGATTGCATCTTTGAAGGAAAAAAAACCGACATTGGACTTCTGGATAATAATCCATGGGGAGTTGGTTTGTTTGAAAACATGGCAATAGAAGAGGTAAACTACCAAGTTCAAAAGACATGTGCTGTTCCAGTGTTGAAAAGCGAAAAATTCCATAGTTGAAGGAAATTTCTTTTACCTTACTTATTTCTTGACAGGTAGTGTGTGAAGAACCACAACTTCCTGCTCCCGGTACTGGAAGTTCACAGAGTGCTAACGAAGAAGCTATAGTGTATGCTAGTCCTGAATCAAATGATGGAAATCAAATAGAAATGCTCTCATCAGAGGATATTGAAGATTTCTTTGAAAATGAAAGAAAGAAAACAGAATGTGTTACTGAAAGCAGCATAGAAGAAGATTTGAAACCTTGTATGGGGATGAAGTTCAGTACCAAAGAAGAAGGCCAGCAATTTTTCAACTTCTACTCCAGTGTTGTTGGTTTCTCTGTTGCTGTTGTCAACAGTTATAGAACAACAAGTAAGAAACGCAACAATGAGGTAACTAAAGTTGTTATGCAGTGCAACAAGCATGGTAGGACAGCACAAGTTGACAGAGAGCAATTGGTACCTCAAAGGAGAAGCACAGTCATAACAAAGACAGGTTGCAAAGTGGAAATGCGGATTACGGAGAAGAACAAAGTTTGGGAAGTTACCCGGTTAAATCTTGAACACAACCATGAGCTTTCACCAAATAGCAGGTTCTTCCGGTCTCACAAGTACATGTCACCTGAAGAAAAAGACCTCATAAGGACACTGAAGTACACAAACACACCTACAGGCAAGATTGTTGATATCTTAGCATATGTGAGAGGCGGAATTGGTTGTTTGCCATACACAAAGAAGATGGTCAGCAATTATGGCACTGAAATAAATAAAGAGCTACAGAATACTGACATGATGGAAGTAGTAGATATGTTCAACAAGAAACAGGCAGACAGTCCTGGTTTCTACTATTCATTCCAGCTGGACAGTGATAACAAAGTTAGAAGCATATTTTGGTCTGATCAGAAATCAAGGTTATACTATGAGCAATGTGGGGATTGTCTTAGTTTTGACACAACTTTCCTTACAAACAAATACAATCTTCCATTTGCGCCATTTGTAGGAGTTTCACCTCATGGGAACACATATTTGTTTGCATGTGCTTTCATTGTCAATGAAAAAGCGGACACCTTCAAATGGTTGTTTGAGCAATTTTTGACAGCAATGCATGGTGTTCCACCGGTGTCAATCATAACAGATGGAGACAGAGCTATGAAAGCTGCAATAGAGGAAGTTTTTCCAAATGCTTTCCACAGATGGTGTCTTTTTCACATCAAGAAGAAAGCAGATGAGAAAATAACTACAGGGTTTCAAGCCAATGAAGGATTGTATGAAGATTTTCAAGACATCATTGACAACTCTTTGACAGTAGAAGAATTTGAGTCACTTTGGCAGCAAATGATTCAGAACCATGGAGTTGAACATATTGAATATTTTGGAACACTTTGGGAAAACAGGCAGTATTGGGCACCCGTTTTTTTCAAATCAAGGTTTTTCCCATTTATTCAGACAACTGCCAGAAGTGAAGGTACTAATGCTATATTCAAAAGAGGTGTTGGTGCAAAATTTAGTGTGACAAGTTTCATGAGGGAGTATCAAAGGATTCTAGACACCATACATGATAGAGAGGATGAATGCGATCACAGATCAAGGAACAAGAAAGTTCCTCAGGACAAATATTGGTCTAAGTTATACTTTGAAAGACAAGCACACCACTATTATAACATTGGTATTTTCTGGAAATTCCAATGGATTCTACAAGATATTACAAGGCTGCAGCTACACGAGCAAGAAAAGGATAAAATCTATGTTGTTTTCCAGGCAGCTAATTATCCTCTGAAAGAGCACAGGCCAAGGAATTTTGTTGTGCTTGTTGATACAGTTGCTGAAGAGTACTCTTGCATATGTTGCAAATTTCTGAAAGATGGCATTCTGTGTTCACACATTTTGAAAGTTATGGTTCATTTGAACATACCTGAAATTCCAGAGAAGTATTTCATTGATCGTTGGAGGAAAAAGTCGATGAAGGTTCGGTTGATCAAAGAGCCAGAGATACATGGAGATAACCCTGCGCTTATGTTCAATGTACTGTCGAAAAGGCTTGTTCGAACAGCTTCAACTGCTTCAAAGAAGAAAAGAAAATATAGTTACCTTCTGCAAGAAATAGATAGAATAGAGAAAGTTATGATTGACATGGACAATGAGGATGCGGAATCAACAGATGGAGTAACTATGACTACAAGGACAGTAACAAATGTTAGCTCAGGGAATGATGGTGATGCTACATCTGCGAACATTGAGCTACAAGACCCAGATGTTGTTAAAACAAAAGGAAGACCTCGGATGCTTACAATAAGAGAGGCAATCAAGCAAAATAAATTTTACAGCTGCAGTCATTGTGGTTCTAATGAGCACACTATAAAGAAGTGCACAAACAAGGACAAGCACTATGATCTACCTAAGCGCAAGAGGTCAAGGCCTAACCCGATGAATCAGAAAAAGAGTAAGGAACCATCTGTAGTTCTTTATTTTTAGTATTTGAGCAACACTATGACAGTACTCATGTTTTCAATTGTTGATGGTGATAAATTTGGTACATTAACAAGACAGAGGTAATCATGTCTTGCTATTTCCTATGTTATGCAGGTGAGGCAACCAAAAAAAGCAAGAACAGCAAGCCTAAAAACACAGGTGGGCGGTCACAAAGTAAGAAGAAGTCCAAATTAGATGCAAGCAATAACAATGAGCAAGTAGTTGACGAAGTTGTTCAAAAAGAATAAGCAGGAGAAAAAGAATCAGAACAGATGCAGATAACAAGGCAGTTTTATGTGGTTGATATGAATGATGTAATAATCTAGATTTTGTTTGCCGAAAATGATGAACATTATGTTTGCTTTGACAATGAGAGCAAAATGAGCTTACTCTGAGATTTTTAGCCCTTGTGTTCCGCTGATGTGCTTCTTAGTTTGATGTACTGCAAACATCAGTGGTGTTAGTAGCATTAATTGGAATCAGAAAATTCATAGAAAAATGCATATACATTACTTGTTAAAAAAATAATGATTGAAAATGTATATAACATCTGAGTAACATATCTGAGGATAGACAACATCTTAGTTGGCAGGAAAACTCTTAGTACAGACAATGTCTGAGCACAGACGATTACACAAAGACACATAGTACCAACCATCCTTGGTTCCAACTTTACACATAGTACCAACCATCTTTGGTCCTGAGTTTGACATAAGTACAGAAAAAAAAATCTAAGAAAAAAATCCTAGTGCATTCCCAAAGTCCAGTCGCCAGTGGCCAGTGGTGATGAAGGACATTGCGTTTCGTCATCATAAGTACAGTTAGCAAGGATCTTCACATCCCAACCTATGGAGAGAAAATCAAAGAGTAAAGATTTCGAAGAAAAGAACATGTAGATACATAACCAGAATGCTAAAGTATGGGTACATACGTCACCAAAGTATTCTGATACAACAGTCTTGTCTAAGGTGTTGAACTTGCTGAAGTAAATTTGATTTGCGAATTTGATCCTGAGATTTATGATGTCAGCTTGAGAAAAAGTGTTCTGCATTTGAGTTCTTGGATCATGGATCTCCATGAACTTCATTGTGAACACACCACAATCATCACTGGTTTTTTTGAGAGAACATAAAAACAAAAAAGGTAAGAAACTTTTTAGGAAGAATCATGTGCACCTATTGAAAATGAAAAAGATAAAACACAACATGTGCACCTGTTGTCTTGCTTTGGAACTGGTGGATATCTTGTTTGGAATTCAGTAAAATCTATTTGGTAGGACATGCGAGGAGTTACAAGAATATTCCACAGGGCAATGAAGTTTTGAATCTATTATGAAAAGAAAAATGATCAATAAATATGAGTTCAATTGTTGTACATAATAAGAAGAGTACAACTGAGATTAGTAAAATTAACCAGTGGTTGTCTAATGGCATTGTGGAAAGGATCTCCTTCATCGTATAGTGAATCACAGAATGCAAAAACTTTTGCCTTCAAGCACACAGCAAACAAGAACCAATGATTGGCTATAACTATTGGGAATTGCATCTGCAAAAGAAAATGAAGGAAAATAAAATGCAAAATCCTAGATGAACATAAACTTAAACTACATTGACACATTTTTATGGATTGTCTTTAATAATAGTAAAACCTGATCTGATCTCCATAGGCACAAAGCAGAGTTGGCGCCCTCAAATGCCGTTTGAACAATGTCACCATTATTGCCATTGTACCTCAGAATTGTTTCCTAGGAGAGAGGTTTACATCATATTAAATTTCTTTACATGAAAATAATTTTATTTCCTGTTTTAATAAAACATGAAAATAGAAAATTACCCCAACATAAGGGAAGAAGAAATGCTTTTTGGAAATACTTGGGTGCTTGTCATTGAAAAGTTTGCGACAATAGCATAGTATGAGGTAATTGTCGATGTGCCCATAAGGCTCCAAAGTTGCAAGTGACTGAAACGAGCAGTACGTTTTCTCATATCTAACAGCTTCATTACTGTGGGGAAAATTTAGGTATTAGAGCTAATGCAAAATCAGATGTACATTGACACAAAAATGTTAAACAAGGAGAAATATAAATCTACAGACCTTTGCATTTCTGGATCCTTCCCAATAGCGCAAATTGCACTGTAATACCTTCTTTCGGATGGCAAACATGGAAAACGGCTAGCATTGGTGACAAAAGGCACAAATGGGTCAGTGTACCTCTTACATGGTGCAACATATCTCCTGGGTACAATATTTTTCTGACTTCTGCTTGATGAAGGAGTAGTGTTGCCTGCTGAATGTTTGAATATGTTGTTTTCAGAATGGTTGGATATGTAGTTATTGTGCTCCTGTTAGAAGTTGGGAGGAACAAATTAGATGGAAAATACCACACTTATTGAACATGTAAAAAATATGAAGCAAAATAGATGAAAATTTGTACCTCAATTGGTGTTGTTGCAATTTTCTTCAGTTTATTGTACGCTTCATCCGTTTCCTTTGACATAGCTTCATATTTAGTCTTGAAGTTACACTCTCCTATGATTTTTACTTCTGGACTTGTAGACTAAACCAAAAGAAAATTAACAAAAGAAGAAGTTAACAAGTAAGAATAAACTATATCTCGTATACAGAAAAATGATAAAATGGGCAAGCACATTACATCATCAATGAGTACGAGTTGAGGATCACAAACAGGAGATGAAAGATCAATAAGCTTCTCTGCTATGTGTGTAGCAACAGCTTGTAGTTTCGAATTTGTCACCAATGGTGTTGTTGGGGAATCCTTAAATTGAATATGAAGTGTGAGAAAGAAGTTGAGCAAATGTAAAATACACATATAAACCTATAAAGTAGCAGAAGTTTATTACCGCTAAATTCACAAAATCATTCTGCGAGACCTGTCGATTGAATAGTTCAGACAGCCTAATAGGTACTATTGGTGAATGATTTTTCGTGGCACCGTCTGGTTGAACCGGAACATTAACATCTACTACACAACCGTTGCCCTCATTCAAAATAGGAACTGGTTTTCCTGAAAAGCGAAATTTGTAATGTTCATGACATGAAGCCTACGCAAAAAGGGAAAAATTACAAATGTACAAATGTATTACAGAAATTACCATTGTTTGTTTGAAATGAATGTACCATGGGTGGTTTGGAAATTCTTTCTGTTTCTGGATTATCTGTAATTACAAAAATATAAGACTGAGTCAAAAGAGATCTACCATCAAAAGCTAGCTAGCTAGTTAACATATGCATACACTCCATTTTACAAAATGTATATACTATAAAAACATATGTATAGTTAGATACTGTCATAAAAGATGGCCGCCTAGCCTGAGAGAACAACTAAAATTCAGCACAGTTAGAATCTACCATGATGTATTTACATTCCATATACAATGCATACACAGTATGTACACTGCATATACACTGGATTTACATGAGTATCTACTGGAAAATTTGATGTATTTACACTGGATTTACATGGGTGTCATTTATGCATATATTTTTTCAGATTTTCAGATTTAGCTTGTTTATTGAAACTGAACAGACAGTGCAAAGTGACTTCCCACTTATCTGAATTTTAACTGACGAAAAGAGCAAGGAACACTTGCAATTGGAACAGATACAAAAAGAAAGCAGAAAGGTGTGCGTCTCCTGATGATTTCAGCCGTGCTCTGCTGAGATTTGACCAAGGAACATCACAAACGTTTGGTTTTGGTGATGTTTTAAAACTGCGCACAAAAACTTGTAAAAACAACAGGATGCCATTCGTTTTGACTAGATAGAAGTGAGGTTTTTAACCTGCTGGATCATTTGATCGTGGTGCATAGCTAGCAATTGGAACAAGGAATTGTGCTTGTGTATGTGGAACACTTGCAAGAGAACGGGGAACACGAAAACAAAAAGGCAGCCAGACTGCTGCTGGTACTTGGTGCCGATCTCGAGTGTCCAGCCAAAAATACACAACAACGAACGGATAGGGAAAGGGACCATGGAGGACGCCCAGTTTACTGATGAAACTGTCGACGACAACGAACGGAGCGATGGTGTGTTTAGACCTGGGTTTGTGATACAGAGAGATAACTGCGTGGATGTGCGAAAACAACAGCAAAGCGCAAAGTAGCAGCCTAGCAGGGCCTGAACATGGACAGTCATGGTGGCAATGAGCTCCTGCTCATTCATTTCATATATGCACAACAACGGCTAGAATGCTTATGCATTTCATATATACACAACGACCCCTGGAATGCATATCATTCGAAATATACACACCTAGAAATGCAAATATACACTGCATATACACTTGATTTACACTATATTTACATGAGATTTACAGGAAAAATTGATGTAGATTGATATGGGAAAAACAGAGAATATGTACCAGGTTTGTCAAGCGGTGTATGATCTTTACGTTTGGATAATAGCTTCGCCAAATGTTGGTATTTACCGGATGCAAGCTTCCCTTTACTTATAGTACCTTTGTTAACAGAAAAAATTAAACAGTGCATGTATAATCAGTATGAAGCAACAGACAAAAGAGCACTGGAAAAAAAGAACACATCTGCGGGATTAACAAACTTACCACTATCTAAGTCAGGAATGTCTGTCGTCTCAAAAATGTTATGTTGCTTGTTTGGTTCTTGAATCCCTAGTCAAATTTTAATGTTAAACTATGTATAATTTATATTTATGTGTAACCTAGAAGAAAAATATAGAAAGCAAACACAAATGAAAATTAATACCTTCGTTGCAAACTTTTGTCGCCTTATCATTGTCATTGTTATTTGTTGGTTTCAGATTACTTGTAGTTGGATTATTGTTTTGCATTCCGTGAGGAAATTTGAATTAAAAAAGATTTCCTGTACAAATTAAATCAACAAAAATGAGACAAAAAGGAACTCGTAGGAGGTGGCAGAAAAGATTGTGTAGCAAAAGTTCTTACAAAGTTCTAACCTATTGAATTGTTGCTGCATGAAGGCTCAGGAGCATGCTGGGAATTTTGCAAACAACTAAGCACGTCGCATACTAAAGAATGTGACCAGGCTTCAAAATCTTTAGGTTTCCCAATATTGTTGGTGTGTATGATTTGTACAATATCATCAATGACCTTTTAAAACACAAAGGAGGGACAATGAAAAATACTAGTACCATAACCAGTGAGGATAATAGGTAAACAATTTATAAGAAATATAATAGTACAATTACCTCATTAGTAAGGAAAGATGAAAACAAAGCCTTAAGCTTGCCATTGAGGTTGAAAGGAGAACTAAAAGTTTTTGAAAACTTCTTGCATGAATCCTTTCCAAATGACCTTTCGACCTTGAAGAAAAATAAGTTGGTAAAAAGCAATTGTGTAAGATATAGAACACTAGCATGGTATTTTCAGAAAAAAGAAAAATAAAAATACATTTAGAGAACCTGGTAAACTGAGGCAGGAACCAATCGCTTTAATGGCCTTTTCCCAAATGAGTTGCTGCTAGTTTTATCCATCTCAGAGTATTGCCTAATTCTGTTACCTTTCCAAACAAGTATTCGTGGATACTCATCGGGGAGTGAATTTAATCCAAATTCGACACTATCAAGATATGAAACCTAAGAAAGAAAACAAATTCGAAGTTAGTGCATTAAAAATGGACAACTAGGACAGCTATTATACGATAAAGGACCAGAATAAAACACTCACAGCTAGAGCATAGTGGCACCCTCCAAAAGTGATTGTGTGTTTTGATAATTTCTTTGTCGCCAGCTTGAAACTTCGTATGCTAGTAATTAGCCAGTCATATACAAACTTGGACAAATCATATCTCGCAAAACTTTTACAATCTTTGAAAATGTGAAAGTACTGGGTGCTTGGTAATAGGCTTGAGTTTGGACACAAGAAGCTTGTGAAACAAACTGACATGAAGCAAATGAAAATATCTTCATCTGATAACTCTTCCCCGGAGATTAGCTTGTTGGCAAAGAAGTTGACATTTGGAATGGAAGTTACTTTGAAATGAGACAACAGAAATTCACGGCCAGCTTCACAATCAGGGACAAGCTCAATTCCACCAATAGGAAGATCCAAAATATTATGGATTGTTTGCTTATTAACAGGAATGAATTTCTTTGCTAACTGAATTTCTGAGGAATTGGTGTCAAAAACACTTGCTATCCATTTCACAAATCTAAGAGGCACATCTGTTTTCACAAACTTCAACATGCATTCCATTCCATAGAGTTTGATTACAGAAATCTGCTTATCAGTCAATGCTTTGATTACTGTTGAAAACAATTTTCCAGAGTACCTTGTACACACTTTACTGTCTGCATTCTCCATCCTTGACTTCTTAGACTGCAATTTAAATACATGTGAAAAGTTAAAATCCATTAAAAATCAGATTCTACTTGCTCAGAGATACTGCTTTGCACACCAGAGAAAGTTAAAATACATGTTGTAAATGAACTAATAGAAAATTTTGGAGACACACCTGATATGCAGGTATTGGATTATCACGGATGTTGCTTTGCATTATTTTCCGTTTAAGGCTCTTAACTTTCTGCAAAATAGAAACAAAAACAGGTACTCAAAATAAGTTATATCTCAATGAATAACTTACATATAATTTTCACATGTGCATGTTTAAGTGAAGAACTAACATTTTTCATGTAAAACTCGATAAGTGCCTTATCGAAATTGCTATCTCTCACATTGTCCTGTTAAAAACACAACAAGAGCAAAAAAAAATTGTTAAAATGTTAAACAGTATACTATCTCTGCATTTACACTAAAATACATGCATGGCAGTTGACCAGAGGGAGTACAAAAATGCATATACACAAAAAAAACCTTAGACACAGGATTGCAGAAGCTTTCTTCATTGTCTTCTGATAAATCATCTTCTGATAAACCATCTTCCTCTATGTTTGTACTTGCAAAGTTTGTGTGAAGTCTGCCCATAGCTATGATAAGTTGAAAAAAATAGATATGAGAACCATACAATGAATATATACTTTATCTACACTACATATACAAATTGTATCTACACTGCATATACAACTTATCTACTCCTACCGGGCATATACACTTGTATCTAAAAGTGCATATACACTTGTATATACACTGCATATACACTTGTATCCATATCTATGATTGTATATATACTGTATTTACATTGCATATACACTACATTGCATAACCCATATACACTATGATTGTATTTACAGTGCATATAAGGCTTACAATGCATATATACACCGCATCTACGACAGTATATACACACCTTTATATGCACTATATTTACATCACGTCGATGCATTTCACACACAACACAGAGATATACCACCGGCAATCCACAACACTTCACAAAAAAAGCGACACACGGGAAACACCCTTCCCGCACACGATTGCAGGACCTCGAAGAAACTTATTCAATGGTCACGGTATACAATTTATCTACACCAACTGGCGGAACAAACATTCAAAACAACCGAACCATAGATCCAGCTTTGCAGGACAAGAAATAACGAAAATTTGATCAAACCTGATCCTCAACTACCGATTGAATTGGAAGAATCAACAAGTGAAAGTAGAATTGTGATAGGGATATGGTCACTATCTTTGCAAAATTGCATCTCCATTACACTACATATACAAATTGTATCTACACTGCATATACAATTTATCTACTCCTACCGGACATTGTATCTACACTGCATATACACTTGTATATAAACTGCATATACACTTGTATATAAACTGCATATACATTTGTATCTACGATTGTATATATACTCTATTTACATTGCATATACACTACATTGTATAAATGCCACGGTAGGAGCGAAATGCAGGACGAAGATGGACCATCTCTCTCAAACCACGCAGGGTGTCGGAGTACTGTGGCTTTGTGACTACAATGACTACAATACACATGGGCATATATACAAAATAAACACTCCACCCACACTGCATTTACAACCAAAAATCACTATGTATATACACAGCATTTAGGCAATTACATTTCAAATTACCTCTAGCTAAAGTGGTTAGTACACATTACAGGGCATGTTTGTAATGCAGGATTCCAAGGGAATTTAACAGGAAAACTCTCGCATCCAAATGAGACCTAAAGATGCTGAAAGTTGTTTGATCTTAGAACAGATTGCAGATTCAGCAAGGCATGTTCAGAAAACAATGTGTATGAAACTGTAAGTCACATTCAATAGTAGACATCAGAATTCAGGAAATGTTAGCGACTACCAAAAACTGTAAGTCACATTCAATAGTAGGCATCCAACATCCAGTTATAGTGCTAGAGGAACAACACAGAAACTCCAGAACACTCAACACACACACAACACAGAGTACATGGGACTACGCCACAGAGTACATCCAGCTATACTAGGAACTTCCCCACTCCGATACAGTTCTCCTGCACACTATCTCCACGAAATCAACTGAAATCCGCCGACAAAATCGACTCGTCATGAACCACATATCCAGGAAAAATCCGCCACACAGAGCACCAAAATCAGCGACCACTGCACCAAAATCAGCCACCACAGCACCAAATCCGCCACCCACACCACCAAAATCAGCCACCACAGCACCAAATCGGCCACCACACAGCACCAAAATCAGCCACCAAAAAGCACCAAATCCGCTACCCAGACGGCTAGAAAATGCTACACGCAGCTCGCTTACACACTCACGGAAGTCGTTGACGGCTAGAAACAGCGAGGGATTTTTGGGTCGACGCTTACCTTGAGGACGAGCTCGACGTACAACAATGGAGATGCGCCCCAGCACCGAGGACTCCGCAACCCCCACTCCCACGCGCAGGTTGCGGGAGGGCGCAGAGACCTGCGCTCGACCGCGGCGGACGGGCTCGTCTCCGACCACGGCGGCGATTTCTCCCCCTTCCGCGCCGCTCTCTCCCCTTCCCCGCCTCGATTTGGGTCGGAATGAAATCGATGCGAAAGAGGATCCGTTGAAGCCGATGTGGGCCCCCGAGCGAAAAAAAACCAGGAAACAAAAACCAGAAAAAAGAAAAACCGGTCAAACCGTGGTCGGGCAAGACTGAGCCAAAACAAGACTTTTGCCAGATGAAAAAATACACGCTACAAAATTCGAGTGATGGCAAATTTGAAAACAACCGAGTGATAAACAGCAAAAGTGTTTCTATATACATCATGTACATGAGCTACAGAATACTACAGTAGAAAAGATCAGCGGAAGCTAACTAATCTGCACTGTAGCGTCGTGGTCATTTAGCACTTAGCAGGGCGTGAGTACATTGAGCAGCGACATTCTCGCGTTTACTAGCGCGCGATGCACCTGCTTGCAGCCGTCCTCTGCCGCCACGACGCACTCCTCCAGATTCTGCAGCCGTTCCATGGCCTCCGCGGAAGATGCAGTCCGCGGGGAGGTCAATGCTCGAAGGACAGAGGAGGCCGAGGCGGAGGCGAGCCCGGCGAAGATGGCGGCGGACGCGGACGCCACGGCGCACGTGGCCGCCTCGACGGCCTCCGCCAGTGCCGCCTCGCCGGAGTCTGACGTAGCCGCGGCGGGGGAGTTAGAACGGTGCGAGACGGCGCGCAGTGTGGCGGCGAGACTGGAGAGATCGCGGTCGGAGCGGCGGCGTGTGCACAGCGCGGCCGCGAGGCGGGTGGCGTCGCCATTGCGGACTGCGGCCTGGGCTTCACCGAGCAGTTCCTTCAGGGCGACAAGAACCTCAGAGAAGCAGCTGTGCGCGTCGGCGATGACGACGAGGTCGCGGAGCAGCCGCTCTGTCCACGACGACGCGGTTTGGCACCGCCGCCGCTCAGGGTCCTGCACCTGCGGGTGGTGGAGCACGTCGGTGAGGCTGGACAGTAGGTGGCCCAGATGGTCCATCCCTGCGCCGATCCACACCGTGCAAGCTGCCTGCACCGGAGCCGGCGCCTTGGTCCATGCGAGGAGCGCATTGACGGAGTCGTGGAGGCCGGCGACGACCGGGTGGATGCGGCTTGGAAGACTGGCTGAGCAGGAGCATGAAAGCTCCTTATGGCCGAGGTAGGAGGAGGCCTTGGGGACGGTGAGAGCCGCCAACCGTCGGCAGAACCACGCCGCCATTTTCCCCGGGCTAGCTGCGGCTTGAGGAACTCGAGCTGATCCTGTCGCGAATTTTGCTCTTCTGTTTTAGAGTTGGGATTGGGTGGATTAGTGCCGTGGTTGCCAAGTGGAGTGGATGCTCTTTTATAGTCACAGCTGCACTGCACCACGTATTCTTGTTATATGTCGAACAGCCATATTCAGCACGGCATGGCGTCGCACTGCTTATAATCCGAAAATTGTAGACACGTATTATTGAAAAAAGTTGTGGTGATGTAGCATAACCGAAGTGACGCTGCAAACGTTGGTATAGAATATTTTGCTTGGTCAAAGACAGGTGGCTCTCAATTATTAGTATCCACGTACATGAAGAGCAGCGAGACCACGGTCTGCAACCTAACGGAATCCATCTCTCCTTCTCTCTCTTCCTCTATGCAAAATATGAACTCTGATATTTTCATTTTGTTCTCAGATAATTTGAACTCTGTCGTCTGCAACCTAACGGAATGCCTTAAACACGTGACCCAATTACAAAACTGTCCATTTGAACCAGAAAACCTGGTACGTGGCACCAAAGTTGTGAATTGTGATAATCACAAAAAAGGCAAAAATCTCATAGAGAAGGATAGCGACGTCTACCAAACTGTATCTATCACACCACAAATAAATTGCATAGATATGGATAAAGCAAATCAATACACGAGAGTATAATAGAGGCATTGCGTTAATCTGCAGCATCTAATTATTGCGATAGCAAGATTTAAAATTTACAGCCAGGATTTTTTTTATAGAAAAATAGTTACGTAAAACTGTCACGTTACAGCTTGATACGGTGCAGGAGAAAACACGATCGTACATACGCAACGGTTGTGGCAAAACCGTACATCACCACTACTAATAAAAGATCCAACGTCTGAAATTGTCTCAGTGACTAGTCTGGCGACCAGATCTCTTCCTAATCCACAATCTGAGAAGTCCAAAATGACACCCTCCTGACCCGCGGACGCCACCACATGCTCCTGCCCTCCACGTGCCATGGCCACCCACTCCCTGACTACGCCACTGCACTTTCCTGGTCGCCTACCTGCCCGCTATGATTCACCGCCGCACTAGATCTCATGTCCCCGCCCGTCACTAGCCCGGCCGGCGCCGCCGCCCGACAACACCAGGGTTGTCGCTGACATATTGCACTTCACGAGGACGCCGCCGCCTTGCCACTAGTAGGAAAAAGCCTACCGATCGCGCGCCAAATTGGCCTACCGGTCGCAGGTAGCCGCGTGCTCCGTAGGCACGCTGCCATTAGCCTTAATAGCAGCGTGTAGCCTGCAGGCTGCTAATAGTTCCTGTTACTGCTTGCGTGTCATGTTGTACGTTTCCATTGTGTTATACAGGTATGATCGTTAGTTGCACACTGCCATTATTGTTGTCCGTTTTTCAAATTCTTTTGCGCACGCCAGGTTATTCAAGCTGACGTGGCAATGTATGTATGAGCATAAGAATAGATATATAACTCTTTACTGGATCCACATAACACATTCATATATACACACGACATGCATAACAATTTACAGTTTTGAAAATCATGATCAACATTTTGAAAAACAAAGACAAAGTTTCTAACTATATGACATAGATTGTTTCATATATTTCAACATCTCAAGCAGAAGTGTGGAACATTCCATTGGGATCAATCACATGTTGTAACAGAAACGAGCACATCTGGTCGCGGAGATTTGGTAGTGTCAGATCCGTCAGTTGCGATACATCCAACTTTGGCTGCAAGGTAATAAATACGTATGATCAAAAGAGTTATAAAATATGAAAAATATATAGTAAAAAGAAATAGAAGATGTTTGCATACCAATTTAAATAGCCTATTGCTTAACATTATGTCCATTATGAAATCCATATGATAGGCAACATAGAAGCCACATAAAATGGATCCTTTTGGCTGTTGTTGGTGGCACTGAGACATAGGACATAGAAATTATATACTTCAGATATTATTCAATAAATAAATAAGTGAGTAGTATAAGTGCAAGCAAAACTAACCGAGATAAACATGGCATGCTCTAATGATGTGTAACTGATCTTCTATACATTTTGTCCCCGATAGCGAAATGCGGTAAATGATCTAAACAATATGAATGACATAAAATCCTTAGAATAATACATACAACATCAATTTATATTATTCGGATGAAAGAACAATCACCTACCAATAAGTTCATGAGCATCCGTAAAATCTCTTACAGGATTGCTAAGGTGAGAACCGAAATAATAGACTTGGTCATCCAATAGTGAGATACAAATAAGAATCCTGTGAAAGCTAAAAATTAAACTAGTTAGTTGCATAAATTCAAGCAAATGTGTCAAAAAGATGCATAAGTAGCTATATTTTACATTTTATTATAGACCCACTTGATTAACTTGTTATCTTTGAAAGCCAGATCCATCACATTGGTGATGTCTTTCTCAACCACGACCTCGTTTGAATCAATTGACTGTCGTGAAGCCATATGAGGGTCTACGATGAGTACTCTGATGTTATAGAGCCTGGCTCTCATAAAATTGAACCCTACCTAAACAAAATGTTTGTTAGTATCAAAGCTATACATATCTACTACTGTACATGTTGACGTATCGACGCATCGAATCAATTATATACTCACAGTGTATAGCTTCTCACTATGCTGGCATCCATCTCTCGAAGGTTTACCGGGAGATACAAATCTTCCCAATTGACTGGAAAATAGTTTACATAGTCCTGGTAGAAGTGTTCAGGTTTGAGCGTAACCATAACTCCATAGGTTTTCAACGATATAGGCTTCTTAAAATTATTATCGTAGTAAGCCACCAAAAGTGATGTAATAATGCCACAGTGCTCCCTAACACACTAGTAGGAAAAGCCTCATTAGTGGCGCACCAAAAACCACATTATGTGGCGCATGGGCGGTGCGCCACAGAATTCTCGCCACAAAAATAAGAATTCTGTGGCGCACGGACCCATGCGCTACAGAAAGTCTTATTTCTGTGGCGCACTGGGCGGGTGCGCTACAGGATTTTTTTTTTGAATTGCAAAAAAAAATGGCGGCCAGATCTAGATCTAGATCTGGGGCCGCCGGAATTTTTTGTTTGAAATTTTCGTCGTAGGAGTAGGGGGATGAGGAGGAGGAGGGAGAGGGAGAGGAGGCCAACCGGATGTTGTTGGTAGGTCGATGTGGTGGTGGTGGTGGTGGGTGGAGAAGGAGGGGGTGGTGGTGGTGGTGGTGGGTGGAGGAGGAGGAGGAGGTGGTGGTGGTGGTGGTGGTGGGTGGAGGAGGAGGAGGTGGTGGTGGTGGTGGTGGTCGCCGGAGGAGGAGGAGGAGGAGGTGGTCGCCGGAGGAGGAGGAGGAGGTCGCCGTAGGAGGAGGTTGTCGCCGGAGACGGAGGACGTCGTCGGGTGTGGGTAGAGGAGGAGGAGGAGGGCGCGGCCGAAATTCAAATTTCGGCGGAAGAATTATAAGGCGCATTTCCATGTGGTTTATGTTTTTGCAGGAAAAAATCTTGACTTTGCCATAACTTTTTACTCTTTTCGAATTTTGAGAATCTAAAAATTGTCTAACTGGGCAAGCACAAATCCAGTTTGATGATTTTGCAACGTATTTTTACAAAAAAAAATCAAAATTCATGTTTATTAATTTTTAGTGGTACTAGATGACATAATACATTGGCACCTCAAAGGATTTTATTTTTTGAAATTTCTATCTATTTATTTTATATTTTATAGAGCTAAAAATGGCGATCGAGGGGGGGAGGGGTGGAGTTGCGTGGGGAGGAAAAAATACTTCTATGTCGCATGGAGCACATGTGCGCCACAAAATGTCTTAATTCTGTGGCGCATCGGGGCTGGTGCGCCACAGAATGCCTTAATTCTGTGGCGCACGTGGTCCTGTGCGCCACAGAAATAGTGAAACCAATGATTGGGGATGGCCGGGTGAGGGGACCACCAAATTTCGGTGGCGCATGCGTTCGAGGTGCACCACAAAAATAAGCTATTTCTATGGCGCACCGTGTCTGGTGCGCTACAGAAATAATTTCTGTGTCGCACGCAAAACCAGTGCGCCACAGAATAGCATCCCATCTATAGCCCTTTTTCCTACTAGTGAAAGTTTTCCTCTCGGGCAAATCTTCCACCAGTACACCACCGTGAATGTAATTCTTGACTACATCCATAGCCGATAGATCAACGCCCTTGGCCAAAAGAGCTATAAGCTCTCTTGTGTCCATCTTCGCAAGATCTTTTGTTTCAAGCGGCTTTTTCCACCTACTGATGGCTGTAAAATGCATACATGAACTTTGCACTTTATTGCAGCATATTAACACATATTTCCATATTATATAATGTTATTCCCATGTTTTATGATGTTTTACGAGATTTTCTAAACAATCCCATCTCCTCCGGTTCTAATTCTATGTGGTAGAAAACGCCTCTTTTTAGTGTCGGAGCTACGGGACACAAAAAATGGCAAGGTCATGGGCCACTCTTTGAAAATTTCGAGACAAACAAAATGAGCTAAAGTGTGCCACCACGAGGTCAACAGGCTGGGAAAGAGGGTCTATGGCGCGCCCACCCCCTTTGAGCATGCCACCAGGGTCCTTTCCCACCTCAAGTGTCTGTTTCGCCTCAATCTTTTGCGAACCGACTTGTTTTGCCCTAAAAACCACTATATATACGACCCACATGGGTTTCGTCAAGACTACGGTGGAGGAGATCAAAAACACATAAACAGAGAGTCAGCAGATCAACGCCGGCAGAGATCGGAGGGGGAAACGCCACCGAAATCTCCTCCGGTGGACTCCAACCCCCTCCGGTGTGGGCATCATCACCATCTTCACCATCTACATCAGCACCATCTTCATCTACCCCTTGTAATCACTCGGAAAACATGATGTTTGAGGCAATATATTGTTTTCACATGATCTATTGTATCTCTATGTTGATGTTTGAGTAGTGACTTGTTCATGGAAATTGTGAGATAGGTTGTGATGGTTGCATATAAGTATTTGTTATCTTCTATGATGATATTTTGTACTGATATATGAATGCACACATATGTTGGGGGATGCATTAGGTTGTCACCGTTGCATGTTGATAGGATGAGGTACAGATGGAGCCTGACAATAACCATGTCCTAATTCTTAGATGCATGTTGTATTAATCATGGTTAATCAAATGGGGATATAACTATGGGGAGCATTAAGCTTACAGTGGTGGTTGGACTTTATGTCTTCAAAATTCCCTTGTTTGCTCTTAACTGGCCTTCAGATCAATCACTAGAGGTGTATTTGCTCATATCCATGGCTACACCTATCTTTGGCTCCTCTCTAGAAGAAACAGTAAAAAAAATATCTTTGACAAGGACGGTGAGGCGTATATTGGCAGAACAAGGACGTCCACCCATTCATCTAAATAAAAATCTATTGATCCCTTGTGACACACATACACAATCCAATAAAAATATGTTGATCCCTAGTGATGGGCATACACAGTCGCCCAATATTGGTGGACGGATCAGTAGCAGTTCGTTTGCCTCAAGCATCAATTTAAGAGTATACATGTGAATAAAAATTGTGTGGGCGCCAATATTTCAATTCTTTGTATTCTAACATTCACTGTGGTGACTTATGTCTCGGAGGACCTTACTCCCTGCCATCTCTCGGCACCCGTAATGGACGGGAAGATGGTGAAAGTTGCACATGGGTGAGTGCGTCTAGTGACCAAGGAGAACAAGCTGCACTGTGTGGGTTTACCACCAGACATGGCAAAGGTTGAAGTGAATAAGGTGCTCGACCCCTTCGTTGATTTTGATATTGAAGACCGTCAACCCGAGCCAGGTTGCAACAAACTAGGACAATGCAACGGGTATGTCATGAAGTGGCCGAAATATGCGATAAAGCTGATGGAGAAACCCACTCGGACTATTCCGCAGTACTCGAGCAATTCAACCGCAAATGAAGTGGGTATTTGCACACCTCTAACATACGACGACCTGGATGCCGATCAATGCGAGGAGGATGACATGAACCAGGACCAGGGGGTTGGGTCCAATTCGTATGTGGCCCACGAGCATGGTGCCACAAAAAAAAGGAACTTTACTGATGAGGCGACATCTCCAGAACCGCATCATGTAAGAAGTAAGAAGAAGAAATACAAGGCGGGAAAACAGGAGCAAAGGTTCAAAAAATCATTGTCCTACGGATCAACGAACGCAAAAGGAGAGCGAGAAAGTGGTAAATGGCGGAAACATCATATCCGCGGCGAGCCGTTGGTACCAGTGGATGAGTTTGAGAGCCTTTCTGCCCGTATGAAGGCTCTGCATCAAAATATTAAAGAGCTGGAAGGTCTTGCAGGCCATGCCTCACATTACACAACCAGGGTTCCAAAGGATTACCACCACTTCGTGACCAAATATCTGGAAGACAAGTTCTATCTGGAGTTTCCGAAGATCTTTAGAATGTTCAACCTAGATTTGCTCGAGTCCTCCCTTGTCAGACTATGGGTGATGTACTTAGTCAGAGAGACTAGAAAAAATAAAAACCTTGCCAATGTGGAAATGCTGATCCTTATCACATGCACGACAACAACCTAAGATCCGATGAAGGTAAAGAGCTTATTCCGAGGGAGTGCATCTTTCCTGCATTCCAAAAGAACAAGGACAAGTAGTATATAGGGATTTCTATTTTCGTGCCCTCAGGTCCTTAGTTGTACTCAGTTTTCCCCAGCTCCTTAGTTTTTCCTCAGTTTTCCCCAAGCCCTTGTCTGAACCGCAGAAGGAGCTCGGACGGAAGGAATCCGTTAAGTTGACCGTTCCGTGCTCACGAATGGGGTCGTGTCGTTTGTGGGGTCGCGCCATGTGGGACCGCGTCGTGTGGGGCTGGTAGGAAGGGACCGCGTGGGACAGGACGAGACCGTGTTTGTGTGGCCGTAGCGTGTGGGGCCGTAGCGTGTGGAGCCGTGTGGGTCCGGGACGGGGGCACGAGTGGTTTCTGTCTCTTTCGCCCGGATTAGCAGTTTTCAATGTACCTTTTTCCTCTCTCTCGCTCGATCTCATTCATATTTGATAGCCCAAATTGGTAGCAAATCTAGAGCAGCTTCTCCTTCGGTTTTTAACGCCATTCATTTCTTTATGCCTTCGTTTTTACCCAATCAGGTAGGAAATCTAGGGCACAAATCCAGAGAGAAAATATAGGATAAGCTGCATACAGCAACCAACATAGCATAGATATATTCAGGATAGATCCAAAAGTAGTACCGATAGATCCAACATAAGCTACATTTTACATGAATTTAAGCTGCTCTACGGATAGAGCGATCACATACAGAGAGTGCGATGAGGCACGTTCAACGCCTCCGGGTAGCGCGTGTGACTCGCTTGGAGGTTGCGCAGTGAATCCCAAGTGCTTTGTGTTTGGCCATGTACGCATGCACGTTCACGGTCCTTCCAACTCTAGCGCCACATCTGCCAATGGATTCAGCATGGTTCACCAGGGAGTTGAAGTCGGTGGCGCGGAGCTTTCTATTGCAGAAGGGGCACTTGTAAATGCCTCGAGCAAAGGGGCCATCGTAATGGCCGGACTGCAGCCTCCTGAGGACATGACGAGTCTTGGTGTGGAAGGACTCGTCGTCGATGTCGACGTCGCTGCTCTGCACCTGTCACGTAGCACCAAAGATCGTGCAAAAAAACACGGAGTCAATTGCAACGATGATGGAACAGAGAGTGAACAAAAAATCATGCATGATAATATGGGCTCGGAAAAAAGAGGTAGCCTCAGTTACATTGGACACACTTATATCCAGGATTTGAGTAAGTAAACCAAAGATCATGCACAACAAATTTGTACACATCAATTGTTTACTGACCAAACCCTGAATCAATTTATGCCCAAATATTCATCATAATCGGCACAAATCTTAAACAAAAGCAAATCACAAACACTAATAACGCAAGATCTAACACAAAAGGATTGAACTAGGAACAGACGAACAGTAATAACGCAAGATCTAAGACAAAAGGATTGAACTAGGAACAGACGAACAGTAATAACGCAAGATCTAACACAAAAGGATTGAACTAGGAACAGACGAACCCTAATAACGCTAGATCTAACACAAAAGGATTGAAATGAGATAAGAACAAGGGAACAAAGGGTTACCTCCGGCTCGTTGTCGATGATGCTGGTGTCGTAGGGGTTCTCCGGCGCGTCGTACTGCACTGGTTCGTATGGGTCCCAAGCGACGGGTGACATAGGCATCCCCAATGGGCCTGCCAAAGATGGTACCCGGGGTTTAATCAAAGTCCAGGACTCGAAGAATAAGAAGACTTGGAAGCCCATTTAGTGTTAAGGAAAGATAGTTTGTATTAGGAAAGATAGAGATTTTTAATCTTACGGGTTGGGTATGAAACCCTCCCGAACTCTGTAACTTGTGTACTACGAAACCCTCGGCTCCGCCTCCTATATAAGGGGGATTCGAGGGACAAAGAATAGATCGAATCTACTGTCAACATAACCCTAGTTTTCATAATCGTCGAGTACTTTTCGCCTGAACCTTCGAGATCTACTTGCCCTCTACTTCTAGCAAAACCCTAGTCCACAATCTGTAGGCATTGACAAATTAATCCTTTGTCAATTGGCGCCGTCCGTGGGGATTAGAGGTTGCAAGGAGCTGATCTCGATGGCACGTTCAAGATCGTCGACTTCATCAGTGGCGAACAATGCGATGGATCGAGGTAACAAGGAAAAAACTGATCTAGTCGATTTTATTCCTCACCCGCCCTCCCGTATGGATGCATGTGCCTATCTGGAGGAGCCCATCGTCATGACGTTCGGAGAATTCCGATTTGGCGTCAACAAGGAAGGATCCTACCGTCTCGAAGTTCCGATCTCGTCGGAATTTTCAGCGGTCGATTCTAACTTTTCGTCGAGTGACGAGGAGCTTCCGTCGCCACGCTTCGTCGACACCAAGGCAAGTGGAAAGCTCGCCAAGATCTTCAGCAACACATCCTTCGAGTCGTCTGCGGACTCCTTTATAAGCAGCGATTCCGACAGCGTCGACAGCTTCAACTTCATCGACAAATCTGTCGCCATCGGAAAGGTCTTCACCACTCTATATGATGGTGTCACCAATCCTGACAAAAATCAATACACAAAATATCATCAAATCTGTGCAGTAGAAGAAGCGGGCCGATCATAACCAGAAACGTCAGAGGCTTTCGACGATTTGGAAAATCCATACGTCGATCCCGCTGATCTCAGAACAGGTTTAGGCACTAAATATGTTGGGTCTTCAACTCGCGCAAAATTCCAACTCCCGCAAGCAGCGTGGGATAGGGCTGCAAGAGCCATGGATGGTTCAGAACCAATGAATACCACTGCTACTGTACAAGAACTACAAGCATATCAATATAGACTGGCTCGGGTAAGTAGAGAGCTGGAAAAACAGACAGCATCCCTGAATAGGAGAAGAGAGGCAGCTTTCGCGTCCAGCAGTCGTCGAGCAGAGCTCAGTCGACAATCAGAAACTTCGGGAGATAGCCATAGAGAGGCTCGAAGGAGAGCGAGATCCCGGCTGTAAAATATACCTGAAGCAGAGAGAGGAGATATAATTCAAAATCTCGACATGTCTTTCATGTCGATTGATACAAGGGGAAATATCATCCCGAAAACGCCAGAAGCAGGTTACATGGCAACGCAAGCTTACATCCTCGCGTCCAGACCACCTCCTGGGGACCCGAGAGAACCATTGTTCAATATGGCAATGGCTGGAGTAGGAGTTATGGGAACAGCGTTTGCAGCCACGCCTCACGAAGGAAATCCTAGGCAAAATAGTCCACGACCCGCTACAACGGTTCAAGATCCACCAAGAACAAGTGGAGCAAGAGATACAGCAGTTCAAGTAAGGGTGGATAGAGCGCGACAAGAAAGAAGGGAACATCAGCACTCACCAGAAGTTGCCGATGAAGATATGTGTGGACCCCCGTGCTTTACGAGAAGAGTTCGAAAGACTCGAGTCCCAAAAGGGTTCAAGTTACCCGAGAATTTCAAGAAATTCGACGGCCTGCAGGATCCCGAGGATTGGCTTGTGGATTATCTCGAGATGGTGAAGCTGGTAGGAGGAACCAGAGCAACAGCTATGCAAAGTATCCAAGTTCATTTGAGTGGTGCTGCAAGATCTTGGATAAAGAAACTTCCCCCAGGCTCCATCGACAGCTGGGATAATTTCGAGGATATCTTCGTGAGAAATTTTCGATCCACCTGCAAGAAACCTGCGTCATTGGAAGAATTGAGGGGGTGTCGACAGAAACACGATGAGTCGATGAGAAAATATATACAGCGGTGGAACATCATAAAAAACTCGGCAGAGGATATATCTGACGAGAGAGCAATAGATGCGTTCGTGGCAGGAATTCGGCGAGGAGATTTCGTCGAGGACTTAGGGAGAACTAACCCTAAGACCATATCGGCACTAATGGAGATAGCTAATAAGTGGGCAGATGGAGAAGACGCAATATACAACAAGCGACACAGATCGCCAGAAGAGGATCGTGGTCGAAATTATCAAAATAGAAGGCGATTTTCTCGCCAGTTCTACAACAACGATGCTCCTGGCCATATATCGGCTGGTTTTCGGGGAAATCCTGGAGGGAATAGTCGAGATGACTACCAAAGGAGTAATGAGCAACAAGGCGACAATAGAGGTGATTCCCGCGGCAACAGGCAAAACAATGGACCAAGGTTTCAAAGACCTTATGTGTCCCCCGAGAAGATGATGAACGGTCCGTGTCAAATGCAGTTTTATCTCGACAACAATGGAAAGAGGCAGTCAGGACATCTCCAGAAAGACTGCCGAAATTTTCAGGCAATGTTGCGAGCCGCAGGAATTGCAAATGCCCAAGCAATGAACAGAAATCCTCAGGGGCCAAGGAGTGAGATCCACCTTCCACCTCCTCCCGCAATCACGGATGAAAATCGGCACCAGCTTAGAATAGCAGTAGCACCACACCCACCTCCATATGTTGATCCCAATTCCAACGGTGCGGTCTCGATGATTCAGAAAGCCAGGCCATCCAACAGGGCGCAGAAGGTAATCTCACGACAAGTGTTCATGGCAGAGAAGATGCCTCCACCAACAGTCGAGTACTTAAATTGGTCAGGGCAAGACATTGGCTTCACAATCGCGGACCATCCGCAGCAAGTTCCTCGACCGGGACAATCAACACTCATCTTACCCGCGATGATCGCTGGTTTTGACGTGTCGAGAGTTTTCATAGATGGCGGCAGCAGCTTAAACCTTATGTATGCGAGATACATTGAGGAAGATGAACATATCCACGGCAAAATTGAAACCAATCGACACACGTTTCCATGGGATTACACCAGAGAAGCCAAGTTACCCATTGGGCAAGATCAACCTCGACGTTCAGTTTGGAACCCGAGAAAACTACAGAATAGAGAATTTGGAGTTCGAAGTGGTGGATTTCCCGTCGCAGTATCACGCTTTGTTGGAACGACCAGCATACGCCAGGTTTATGGCGGTACCACATTATACGTATCTACTGTGGAGGTTGCCCGGACCCAAGGGACCCATTACAATCAAGGGAAGCTTCGCGTTATCTGATAAATGCGACAAGGATTTTCATCGACTATCAGAAACTTTCGGGATGCAAGCAGAATATACGGCGCCAAGGTTCACTGATTATGATGTGCTGCCAGAGGTAGGGAGATCTTCTAAGGAGCGAACCTTCAACACAACCAAGGATTCAAAAGAGGTACAGATCCACCCGACAGACCCAAAGAAAACGACATCCATTGCAGCAAACATGGATATCGCATAGGAAAGCGCGCTCGTCGAGTTCCTCCGTGAGCACTGGAAAATCTTTGCATGGTGTCCAGCTGACATGCCAGGAGTACCCAGGGAACTTGCCGAGCACCACCTCAATTTGGATCCTCTCGCAAGACCAATCAAGCAACCTTTGCGGCGTTTCTCGGAACCCAACCGCAAAGCTATGTTATCGGAAATAGATCGACTCAAAGATGCTGGTTTTATCAAAGAAATATCTACAGAAGCCACGCGGGTATCTAACCCAGTGATGGTGCCGAAGAAACACACAAAAGTCCTTCGCATGTGTGTCGACTTTACGTGTGTCAATAAACATTGTCCTAAGGATCACTTTCCCCTCCCAAGGATCGATCAAATCATCGACTCCACGGCAGGATGCGAACGTCTTTCCTTGTTGGATGCGTATTCTGGTTATAACCAGATCAGATTAAAAGAAGAAGATGAAGCCAAGACAGCGTTCATAACACCTTACGGCGTGTTCTGTTACAAAACAATGCCCTTTGGTTTGAAAAACGCGGGAGCAACATATCAGCGGATGATGCAGAAGTGCCTAGCAACACAGATTGGAAAAAATGTGCAAGTCTACATCGACGATGTCGTGATAACATCAAAAAAGGGGTCGACTTTGATCGAAGATTTGAAGGAAACCTTCGACAACCTCGACAAATTCTGCCTCAAGCTGAACCCGACAAAGTGCTCTTTTGGAGTTCCTGCAGGAGAACTTCTCGGGTTTTTAGTATCAGCAAGGGGGATTGAAGCTAATCCCGAAAAAATCCAGGCCATCGTTACTATGAGAAAGCCAACAAAGTTGAAAGAAATACAAAAGTTAACGGGGCGAGTCGCAGCTTTAAGCAGATTCGTCGCCAGGCTAGGAGAAAAGGCATTGCCGTTCTACGCATTGATCAAACAGGGGGAAAAATTTCAATGGAACGAGGAAGCAGATAGGGCTTTCGAGAACCTCAAGCGGACAATTTCGACACCACCAATCTTGGTGGCGCTTAAAGAGAAAGAACCTCTCCTCTTATACATTGCAGCCACACCTCACGTGGTCAGCACAGCCCTAGTAGTCGAGAGAGAAGAAGAAGGCAAGCTTCATGGAGTTCAGAGGCCAGTATATTTCATCAGCGAAGTACTGTCGCCTTCAAAACAGCGGTACCCTCAATATCGAAGCCGGCGTATGGAGTATTCACGACAGCAAGAAAATTGCGACACTATTTTTCGGCGCACCCGATAATAGTGGTTAATGAAGCTCCCTTGTCAAATATACTGAACAACCCAGAAGCTGCGGGTCGTGTCTCCCTTTGGGGAATAGAACTTTCCCCTCGGGACATCACGTACGAAAAAAGAAAAGCAATAAAATCGCAGGTTTTACCAGATTTCATTGCGAGTGGATGGAGCTACAAAACACGGGGCCTCCAGATTTATCGAGAACTTGGACCATGAACTTCGACGGGTCCAAAAGGTTGGAAGGTGCTTTGGAGCAGGCGTGATATTGGTATCACCTGAAGGCGACAAGTTGAAATATGTCTTAAGGATGACGTTTCCAAATGCGTCTAACAACGAAGCAGAATATGAAGCTCTCATACACGGGATGAAGATGGCGAAAGCTTGTGGTGCAACCCGATTGAAAATCTTCGGCGACTCACAATTGGTGGCACGGCAAGTTATGAACCAATGTGATGCAGTCAACGAAAGTATGATAGCATACAAAGAGGTGTACAATGAGCTGGAGAAATTGTTTGATGGATGCGAGGTAAACCACATCAGCAGGCTGAGTAACGATGAAGCCGATATTCTCGCAAACATCGGGTCACAGTGTCTCGCGATTCCTCCAGGCGTGTTTTGGGAAGAGATAAGCGAGAGATCAACAAAGCCAGCGAAAATAAAGAAGGAGAAAAAAGAGAAATCCTCGAGTACCACCAAAGACCCAGTAGAAGAAGAAGAGGAGCAGGAGCTAGTCATGATGATGCAAACTCCATGGATGCAGGCTTACATATCATACATACTAAGGAAAACAATACCCGACGACCCAGTTGAAGCAAGGCGAATAATTAGGAGATCAAAAGCTTTTACTGTGGTAAAAGGGGAGTTGTACAAACGAAACATTTCGGGCGTGCTACAGAGATGTGTTACACCCGAAGAAGGAAGAATCATCCTGAAAGATGTGCACGAAGGAATATGCGGGCACCACGCGAGCAACCGAGCTATTGCAGCTAAAGTTTTCAGAGCAGGATTTTATTGGTTAACAGCAATCGAGGACGCGAAGGAAATAGTGAGAACTTGCGACGCGTGCCAAAGGTTTGCCGCCAAACCTCACTCTCCCGCAGCAGAACTTATGCCAATCCCATTGTATTGGCCCTTTGCTCAATGGGGTCTCGACATGGTGGGAAAACTACACAAAGCTTCGCCAGGAGGTTATGAGTATATGCTTGTCGCTGTCGACAAATTTACAAAGTTGATAGAAGAAAAGCCGATAAATTCACCGGATGGCGTGTCGGCGATTAAGTTCGTGAAAAGCATCGTCTTTAGATTTGGAGTCCCTCATAGCATTGTCACAGACAACGGCAGTAATTTTATGTCCAAGGAGTTCAAGGCATATTGCGCAGAAGTAGGCATCAAATTGAGTTTTGCGTCTGTCGCACATCCACAGACCAATGGTCAAGTCGAGAAAGCTAATGGCATCATACGCAACGGTATCAAGAAGCGTTTGTTGGGACCCTTGGAAAAAGCTCGGCATACTTGGCCGGAGGAATTGCCAAGTGTGTTGTGGAGTATTCGAACAACACCAAATACGGCGACGCAGGAAACGCCGTTTTTTCTGGTCCATGGAGCCGAAGCAGTCCTGCCGATAGAAGTAGAGCACGATTCTCCAAGAGTCACAGAATATGATGACGAAACTTCGAGAAAAGCTTTGGAGGATGATGTCGATGCACTTGATGAAGCTCGAGACGAAGTCCTATCACGAGTCGCCAAATACCAACAGGACCTGAAAAACTACCACAGTCGACGATTGCGGCCAAGATCCTTCCAAGTTGGCGATTTGGTTTTGCGACTCAATCAAAAAAGCCATGAAAAACTAGAGCCACCATGGCTTGGACCCTACATCGTCACAGAAGTAATCGAAGGAGGAGCATACAGAATCAAGGACAAGAAGACGGGGATTGCCGAGCCAAATCCTTGGAACGTGGCGCAGCTCAGGCGTTTTTACGCTTAGATGCCAAAATATAGTCTCCTCTGTAAACATACAATGTACTGAAACGCCCGCGAGTTTTCAGACGCACTCTTTTCCTTTTTCGGGGCACCGAGTGGGGCCGGGAAAGGTTTTTAATGAGGCGGGCTCGCGGTGCTGCAATATAATAAAAATAGTAGAGATATACTTTTTATTCGTCGACACACTTGGGGGCTCCACACCTTCAAGTCTCAAAATACGTACAATACAGACAAACTAGACTTACCGAAATATTTCGCCTTGGTATAATAATACCTCGCCAAATACATAAATCGGAAGCTAGTAATTTTAAATATAGTATACACGTCAAAAATCTCATTGCTTTGGTCCAAGAACCTTTGCAACAAAAATATAGAACTTCGACACTAAAATACTCGAGGGCTTGCAGTCCATCAAGATGTCTTATTACAACAGAAGGAGAAATCTTCGAAAGGGAAAAAAAGTACAAATTCTAGCCAAAAGGCTCGGGGGCTCCAACAATATAGAGCACTTTGCAATATACAACAAATTTCTTCGACATGGTTTTGCAATAATGGAACAAATCAGTCAAAACCTAAAATACTATCTATTGACAAGCCTCTGGTTGTTTTATGCTCAGCATAAGATCCCTTGACGAAGAATTCTGAGTCCATCCGAAGAAGCTCATCTATCATTGACTCGGTCACAGGAGTCACCATTTCATTGATTGTGTCAATATCATTCTTCCGCCGCGATTTTTTCGCCAGGCAATCAACGACAATCTTCGTCAGGTCTAATTTTGGATGGCAAATATTTATCATAATCATGGCGAATCTTGCTCCAGCAGTCAATTGAGCTCGCACAAAATTATGAATATGAGGAGCATCTCTGAAGGTCTCCAGTAATTCAGGGAGAGTTGTAGGAACCTCATTTCGAGGGAACAAAGTCTTGAAAACAAGGGTTAATGTTGTCGTGCAAAAATTGAGAAATTCGCGCACTTGGCAAGCACGATCTTGGAACCTGACAATCTGCTGGGTTCGTTCAGGGGTGGCCCAAAATAAACAGATATGGCTAAGGGAAAGGTTGACAAGAAGATTCGTTCTCTCGTTCACTCTTCGATCTTCGGCGGCAGCATCAAGAACCGAGCCTATTAGGCAACAAGGCAAGAAACTGGGAAGAAGGCACAGCAAAATAAAGAGGAGGCATTGTGAGGCTGGAAAAACATACCTAACATATCCGTGCTAGCTTCCAACATTAGCTCGAGCATGCTATTTTCTCGGGTAGTAGCTCCTTTTGCTTCCAATACAGCAGTATCCTTGGCAACCATAGCCTCTTTGGCTTGTTGAAGAGCAAGTTTCTCTTGTTCAGACGCTTTCCGAGATTGTTCCATCATTGCCAGAGTTTGTTTCTTCATGGATTGAAGTTGTTGTCGAAGTTCTTGTAAATCTTCCGACAAAGGTTTGCTTGAAGAACCTTCAAGGAGATTATCATCGACTAGTATTTTCTTCGAGAAGGAAGACGCAGGCGCATCATCAGGAGAGCAAGGGTTGGTCGAATAATTATCAAATATTAACTGGAAAAGAAAATCCCAGGATCAATGATAGTACTAAGAGGAATTTCATTGATTTCTAGAAAGTTTACACGGACATTACAAAAGAAGTTCTCCAAAGGGAATAACAGGGTAATTATCGCCAAGGCTAAAATGGCGACAACAGCAAAAGAAATAAAGAAAGCAAAATATAGAAAAAAACAAAGGCATTCAATTAGACTTCCGGCCTTGACGAGCTAGGAGTTGAAGATGGTTTGATCCCGAGATAGGCCAGGATTTTCTTCGCATTCAGCTTTGCCGCCTTGATCAATGATCGCCATTTTGCTTGCTCTATCTGCTCCGTGTTGCCCACTTTCGCCCAGTCGATGGTCTGTTGACTATCAGCAACCAAGGCAACAATGCTTTCAACGGCAACCTTCATATTTTCATGACGCATCTTCAGTCCAAGATCTTCGGGTGGATTAAAACACTTGGCAAGAGCAAGGAAAGTCGCGGGTTCCTCTTTCTTCGGGAAGAAGTAGGGGAAGAGCCGCGACAGCCCTGTCCTAGCTTCATCAATGCCATCACGTGCTTCTGTCCCATGAAATTCAAGGAACGAAACGGCGTCAAGAAGAGGATCATTGTCGGGATCTTCAAGCTCAAATTCCTGAGAAGTCTTATCTGTCGAAATAAAAAATCTCTGATCAACAAATGAATGCAGAAAAGAATCCAAAGGATTAGAAGTGGCTCGGATACTTACTGACAAAGCGACGATTCTGCGTCCTTAGACGCTTCAGGATCGCTTCTTCACGAGCAGATTGTGTAGATATATGCTCGCTTAACGATGTCTCGGCATCGTGAAGACGTTTCCTAAGATCTTCGACACCAGCAGCATCGGCCTTGGCTTTGTCAGCTTCTCGCCTAGCTTGAACGGCATCTGACTCGGCCTTCTTACGAGCCTCTTCACTTTGCTCTAATTTTTTAGCAAGTGTATTGGCACGCTCGTTGACCTCTGCCAGTTTTTCTGCAAAGAAAGTTAAAATTAGTTAAAAACGTCGACAACAAGGGAGCAAGAAAGCAGAAGCAAAAAGAAGCAACAAGGCACTACCTTCAGTTTTACTGGCGTAATCACAGTACCCAACGAATTGGGCACCAATGCGAAGAAGCTCTTTGATCATAGGCTATCAAGGAAGGATAAAGAAAGAATATGTCGGTATAGGGAAAAATGATGGCATACAGAAGTAAATAGAGGATATATAAACAATGACAAGAAAGTCAAGAACTTACATCATCCAAGAGAGGGTTAGAGGAGCTACTCAATTGGAGAGTAGGCTCCGGGATTGTGTCAACCCTTGCCCTTTTTGGTGAAGGGACAAGGGGGCTTGAAGGAGGAGTAGCAGTGCCGACGTTTTGTTGAGGAGGCGAAGTTTCTTCTCCTTCAACTGGCGTCTCCGAGGCGACTAGAGTATGTGACGTGCTCGTTCGAGCCGCCACATCGGAAGCTGGTACTACTTCCTCATCATCACTACGATTAAATGTCGGCAATATAAAAAGCAAGATAGACAAAGATCTTCAAGTGAAATAAAAAAAGAGAGAAGGGAACTTACGAGCGATGAGGGTCTCGAGATATGGATCATAAGCTGCCTTACGGCGGGAAGGAACAGCTTCTTCGGGCTTGGAGGTGCCGGAATCTTCGACATCATTCCTTTTCCTTTTGTTCTTCGGAGAAACAGCAGGAGGAGGAGATTGTGCCAATGCAGTGGCTTCAGAGGCACCCTCCTTTTCATCAGATCCCGCAGATTTTCGAGAATATGTGGGTTCATTCACAAAAGAGGGGGCATCTTGGTTATCGTCGGAGATAACGGCCCTTTCTTCGACTTCTCCACCTTCAGGAAGGGGAGGAAGCGAAACAAGACTTGGATGGTTCTATATAAAAATAAGGGAAGACGTAAAAAAAAGGGAGTAACAGCAAAAAATAGCAAGGCAATAACAAATTAAGCGTCAATGTTTACCTGGGGAAGCGCATTGGTGGCGCTGTATGGTTTTACACGACAAGAGGAAGGGATAGGATCTTTTTTGTTGAGAGAGGAGATTTTTCGGACAAGCCTTTACAAATCCTTGACTTCCAGATTCGTTGACAAACGATCTGTGTCTTCATCGCCAGCATAATTCCAGAGAGGGTTTTTGCGAGCCTGAAGAGGCTGCACTCTAGTTCTAAGGAAATACGCCGTAATTTGGATGCCTGACAATTCTTTGCCACGAGTATTCTGCAACTCATGGATGCGAGTCATCAAGGCCTCTGTCGAAGCTATTTCTTCCTCGGTAGCTTCTGCGTCCCAAGAACGGCGGCGAAGGATTTTCTCGGCACCGTCGAAAGGAGGGATATTGTCTTCCGCACATCCATGGTTCTCCTCCCGGATATACAACCACTTCTTGCACCACCCTTGAACTGAATCAGGAAGTTTGACGTCGAAGTAATTGACCGTGGACCGAACAGAAATAACAACGCCGCCTATATTATAGGCGACATTGGGAGAGCCATTACGGCGACAAAAGAAAATGCGTTTCCATAACGCCCAGTTAGGCTGGACACCAAGGAAGGCCTCGCAGAGGGTGATGAAGATGGAGATATGGAGGATTGAGTTGGGCGTGAGGTGATGAAGTTGAGACCATAAACAAAGAGCAACCCACGGAGAAAAGGATGAATGGGGGCGGAAAGACCGCGGATGAGATGATCGACAAAACTTACCCGATACCCCATTGGAGGGGTTGGGTAGCTTTCTTCACTGGGGAAGCACACCGCTTTGGGTTTCTTGCTAATCCCCAGCTTCTTCAGGAGATTGATGTCCTGGTTGGTGATCTTGGACCTTTCCCACTCCGCGGTTCCTAGATCCGCGGCAGCCATTGATGATTCCGGCGTGGTGTGCCTGGTCAATCGACGCGGTGGCATCAACAATGGCGCAGGAATGCAGCTGGGAAGAGACGAGCTGCGAGAGTTGTGGGGCGCAGGAGGAAGTTTTGCGAGGTAGAAGCGGGGAACGGCGCGGCGGAAGTGCTCGAGGTAGAAGAAGGAGATCTTATATAGAGGTGCGGTGAAGCGGCGGACCGTTGGATGGAAAAAGTATGCGGCAGATGATAACCACGTGGAGACGAGGGTAAAACAGTATTTTAACATTGAGAAGTTACGGTACGTGCGCCATAAAAAGCGGAGGACGTGTGTCCCCCACCAGAACGACGTGTCAAGATAATGGTTACTTAGGACCCACAAGGCAGTGAGAAAAGCGGTTATCGCATATTTCCAAAACAGAAATCGTGGTTATCATCAGCAACGACGTCATCAAGGTAACAGAAAAGCTCGACTATGAAGCTTGGAGAGATTATCGATAACGCAAGATTATTTCGGGAGCCTTTGATCAAATACAAGTTTTTGCCCAAACGCTCGGGGGCTACTCTGGAAAAGAGAAAATTTCGAGTATGACAAGATAGAATTGACGAGAGCCTATGACCAAATGCAAGCATTTGTTCATAGCCTCGGGGGCTACTCCCATCGGGAGCGCTTGTCGCGCACCCGATAGATACAAAAATATTGAGAAAGATTATAAATATAGCGGCAAAGGATACTAATCTGTGGAGCCTACACCCAAGCACAAGTCCTTGGCTGTAGCCTCGGGGGCTACTCCCATCGGGAACGTTGTTCGCGTGCCCGATGAATTTTCATTGAAAGAAAGAAGTAGAAGTGAGTATATTTCGAGTTACACAGATAACTCTACATATACTCCCATCGGGAGAACAAAATAAGTCATCAAATATGACTCGATAAAATGTGCTATTCCAACAGCCGAAAAGCACTCGACAAAATATTCTCAGAGCGCTAAAAGTCGCGAATAAATCTCTGAATGCCGCAAAACTTTGCGAAGGTAAGACCCAGATCCGTTCCGAGCGGCGTGGCACCGTCTCCGACGGCGGATTGCTACTATTTTCCGTATCAACGGATACGAAGAAAAATCCTAACGGACGCGTTAGGTACCCGATAAAATATGACTCGGGACTCGACAGAATGGTAAGACCTTAAGCGGCACCTATCGAAGTTTACACCAGTATCCCGAGATCATGTCCAGGGACGTGATTTTGAAGTAGGTTTTTGCGGATTGCCACTAGAGCAGTTAACTGGTACCTGATCCGTCAGATGAACTAGCCCCAACTACCGTTATCCCTGTACAAAATAGTGTTTGCATATCGAAAGATTATGTAATGAGTAAAATTGGAGATTTTCCCTGATTCTTCGATTCAAGAAAAATCTCGGGGGCTACTGACATAGGCATCCCCAATGGGCCTGCCAAAGATGGTACCCGGGGTTTAATCAAAGTCCAGGACTTGAAGAATAAGAAGACTTGGAAGCCCATTTAGTGTTAAGGAAAGATAGTTTGTATTAGGAAAGATAGAGATTTGTAATCTTACGGGTTGGGTACGAAACCCTCCCGAACTCTGTAACTTGTGTACCGAAACCCTCGGCTCCGCCTCCTATATAAGGGGGAGTCGAGGGACAAAGAATAGATCGAATCTACTGTCAACATAACCCTAGTTTTCATAATCGTCGAGTACTTTTCGCCTGAACCTTCGAGATCTACTTGCCCTCTACTTCTAGCAAAACCCTAGTCTACAATCTGTAGGCATTGACAAATTAATCCTTTGTCAACGGGGGCCTGGACGGTTGCGGCGGCCGATGCGCCGGCTGCTAAGTTGGAAGCAGCGACAGGGGCCTGGACGGGGGCGCCGGCTGATGTGCCGACAATGGGCATCTCATTCTTTTCCTTCGCCGGCGGTTTTCTTCGGGGTTTTTTCTTCGGTTGTGGATAAGATGATGGGACAGGAGAGGCGGTTGCAGTGAGCCAGTGAGAACGTGCGTCGAGGGAGAGAAAGAGGGGCTCTATAAAGACGAAGGTGGCGTGTACCGCAACATGCGTCCGCTATGCACGGCTGCAGCGTGCACCGCGACACGAGTCTAACCCTGGGACGTTTGGTGTACTCGGTTATAACCTCGGGCCTTATACATAAATTTTATCCGTACTCGGTTTTCCCCTCGAGGACTTAGACTGGCAAGTGCAATATACTCAGTTTTACCCTCAAGTAGCTGGTCAACAGAGAGTCAACAAATGAGATTAACATAACTAATTGAGTCATTTCATGCGCAAAAAAATCCAAAAAATAAAAACATAGTGGCACCTACTCATGGAGTCTTCCTACGCAACCTGCCACCTAGAAAATCTTAACAAACATATATAAATCAAGTTTTACCACAAATTGCCGCTTCTCAGAATCACTAGTGTAGCTATGAAGATGCATGGTTTTCCACTCAAACCCCTTTGCAAAACATCTTTCCCAAAAACATAGTTTGTCTAAATGATGCCATAATTGTCACACTCATGTATATTTGAATTGCAAATAATTTGATGTAGCCCAATATGAATTATATTGTACAAAACACGCATTTTTCATTTTGTAATTCTTTTGTTTGAATCCCTTAGTCTATTTACTATTTATGTGCCCTTGGATTCTTAGTACTACTCGGTTTTGCCCTCAAGTACTGTCACAAATGCTAAGAGAAGCCCAAACTTATCCTGATTGGTTGAGCCGTTGTCACACGGATCGACTCCACGAACCGTTGATCCACTGATCTAACGGGCAGTATACCCCTGTCCGTCTCTTCGTGGCAACCTCTCTCTCTCTCTTCGTGGCCACCCCTCTCTCTCTCTGTCGGTGGAGAGTGCCCACCCCTCTATTTATGTGCAATAACGAGTTTTCCACTTAATATAGTTTGGGATATAGTATTGGTATAAACACGAGGCATACATATTTGCGGATTTCGGTGAATGCATTATTTGTCACCCCTCTAACAATTATCAACTATCTTTAGCTGTCCTTTTCTTTTAGGGAATATAGTTTGGGATATAGTATTGGTATTTTGAAACGGCCTAAAAGTGGTATAATTTTGGTATAAACATGAGGCATACATATTTGCGGATTCCCCTCTAACAATTATCAACTATCTTTAGCTGTCCTTTTCTTTTAGGGAATATAGTTTGGGATATAGTATTGGTATTTTGAAATGGCCTAAAAGTGGTATAATTTTGATATAAACATGAGGCATACATATTTGCGGATTTCGGTGATTGCATTATTTGTCACCCCTCTAAAAATTATCAACTATCTTTAGCTGTCCTTTTCTTTTAGGGACTATAGTTTGGGATATAGTATTGGTATTTTGAAACGGCCTAAAAGTGGTATAATTTTGGTATAAACATGAGGCATACATATTTGCGGATTTCGGTGATTGCATTATTTGTCACCCCTCTAACAATTATCAACTATCTTTAGCTTTCCTTTTCTTTTAGGGAATATAGTTTGGGATATAGTATTGGTATTTTGAAACGGCCTAAAAGTGGTATAATTTTGGTATAAACATGAGGCATACATATTTGCGGATTTCGGTGATTGCATTATTTGTCACCCCTCTAACAATTATCAACTATCTTTAGCTGTCCTTTTCTTTTAGGAAATATAGTTGGTAATTTCGGTGAATGCACACACTAACTTTGAAAACAACTACAAGTACATGTAACTGAATAATGGATTTGTAACAAGGTATCCCTTGTAACAACATCTAGCGCCTGGTGAGCAATGATAAGAATCCGATCATAATTATACAACAAAAAAAAACAACTAGCCATCAGATTAGCTTGCTTCTTCAACTCGATCAGCTGCCTTAACTTCTTGTTCATTTTATTCAGTTCTCCCTTCACTTCCATCAGTCCTGCATTGGGAGCATTAGGCATAATCGAAACGGCTCCTCTCTCCGCGGCATTCTCTACAGCAAGTCCCCCCTCCCAAATTGCGCTCCCCAATAGCGCCAATTGATTCCTGCAATTGAAGCCTCCGAACGTACACATCGATCCACTCGAAATGCCTGCATTTCTTCAAGATCTGAAAACAACAACGTGAACCCTAAATCCCAAATTCGAGGGAATAACAAGAAAATCGAGAGAAAACAGAGAAATTGGAGCGAGATCTAACCTTATCCCCCTCTCTATATGGCAAGCTCTCGCATGCAACGAACTCACGTCCACGGTTGCCGTTCTCGTCCGTCTTACGGATCGACCGCTCGAGGCCCTGGCGTGAGCAGTCAGGGCATCTTGTCAAAGGCACGGGTCCATACTGCGGCCATGAAGAACGGGAGGTCGAAGAGAAACTAGACATCACCAGCCTGCGGAGAAGGGCTGCCGTTGGCGGAGAAGAAGAATAATGGGGCGCGGGGAAAGAAAGGGGAAGCAATGGCACAGGCACGGGCGCGGGGCTGGCTCGGGCTCCCATTTTGCAACGGTCACCTGGGTGAGCTGTGGGTCCGGCGCGCTAACATGGACAAGTTGTGGGTCCCACGATGATCTGGATAAGTGGAGACGTGTCCACTGCGGGGCACCAACAGCGGCCCCACTTGCTAGCACCAACCAACGTCAACTAAATGGGAATCCTCCGTCCGAGCTCCTTCTGCGGGTTACAGACAAGGGATTGGGGAAAACTGAGGAAAAACTAAGGAGATGGGGAAAACTGAGTACAACTAAGGACCCGAGGGCACGAAAATAGAAATCCCTAGTATATACTAGTGGCCTACAATCCAACGTAAGTCCTACTCTTGTGTTCCGTTACTACATTTTCTACTTTTTTCAACTTTACTTTGCTCAAACAAAGTCTCTTTCTTCTTTGGCATAATCCTCATGTTTGTGTAGGGGTCATTAGGTTCTGATTATTCTCATGGTGAGCGAATGTAAGGATTTTTACTTGGATTCACCTAAAAACAATGAACCAAAAAGGGATTACGAAGTGTTGTCAAACATTCTGAATGATTCTCTCTTTGAACATAGTTTTAAAGGTGGAATTGTTTAAAAAACAGATAAAGGTCATTCACGCTTTAAGCATTACAAAGAGATTAGATGCACACAACTGCAGGGTATATAGCATGTCCTGTGGCTACTATCTCTGGTACCATATGGAAATATTTGTGAGGAATCAGAGGCATTTAAACAAATGTGTGGCCATTCAGCCGTTCGGTACTCATCTGGAGTCCAATCCATTTGAAAGGAAGACATAGTTTACACGCATCCAAGATATTTTCGCAAAAATCATCAACAAAGAGGTTTCCTCGAAATCTAGGGCTTTCGATGGTGGTGATGACTCGTCGGAGGTTCATGATTCACGCACAAAGGCTGCTGCAACCCATTTGATCAAGCATGCATGATCTTCGGATGAGGTATGGGGCATTTTATTCATCATATATTTGGTCAACTTGAAATGCATGTTTTTTCTTCATGATTAATAATAGTGCAAATCATCTGCATCATCGTGCCAAAGACTGTGCAAATCTTAACTTTTGACTTTCTACAATTGGAAGCCCATTCATATCTGATAAAAATAAAAAACTTTTCTATGTTAGTAAATGCCGAGGATAAATGCAGGCCTTTATTTTTTGTTTACTTCTATCCTGTAAATTATGCAATACTGCTAGCAATGCAATTAATTCATACACTACAGTTTGCAATGTAACCACATTCAGACACAATGCATTCACTCTATGGGCACCATTAAGATTAACTGACTATCAGATTTCAGTATATAACTTTTTTACACAAACACACTACTATTTAATATACAAAAAGCAAGCGGGGAGTGATGTTTTGGAACATGGGAGCATATGCTCCCTATATTTTGAAATGCATCTTACACATATTTTAAATTTAAAAAAATTGAAACAAAAAATTCGCACGTACATCTTCGCGTGCTACGCTCTCACAAAGTCGTTTCATAAAAAATGAACTTATCATGTGACGTGTGTAAAAAAGACAAAATTCAGTGCTGAAAACAATGCTTTGATAAGTTTTCTCTTTTTTACATAGCCCAAAAAAAATAGTATTTTTTCGTGAAACTTGAGGCATACACATATATTATGGAGATGTACATGTAAATTTTTTGTCAAAATTTTTCCACACTTCGAAATACGTTTTGTTGGTTGAGGGAGCATACGCACCCGGGAGCCGAATTGAATAAAGCAAGTAATTAGTTTGTTTCATTACTGATACTAGATTTATACATCTTTCATGTCTAGTAAAAGGGGTATGTCGCTACCATGGGCTGCCAAATTTGCTGCTCATTGTTCAAGTAGCCCAGTGCAGTAGTCTGCACAAAAAATTAGTTAGGCTGAGGTGCTCGTCATTGTAGCGATGCGGACTGTTCGATGCACAAGAATTAACGGCTGGGATCAATTATTTCTGCCAAGTTCTTGCTTTTATAAGTAGTTTAGACTAGAACTAAAATAGTCGATGGAGGAGGCTGTTCTGAACTGGTGCTGGTTAGGCATTTTCTTCTGGTTCTATATATGTGCTACAAGCGTTTGAATTTCTTTTACTGATGATGCATATTACCTGCTTCTCTGCAGCCTGTTGGTAGCCATCTCGCTGCAGGCCAAGCACATGGAGAAGTTTGGGAAGCTGATCGACTATGTTCCTTGACTTGTTGCTTCATATAAATACGTGTTGATTCACTGAGTAATATATCAGCACATCTTTTGAAAATAGTTGTAAGAATCATTCTACTATGATAGTCTAGAGTAGTTATCTTTCTTTGTACATATCCTTTGTTTGCATTATCATATCCACTGTAGTTGCCTAGAATCATTATACTGTATTAGCCTAGAGTACTTATCTTTCTATGTAAATAATTTGAGCCAGAACCATATGACCAAGTTAATGTAATTTTCTCATAGTAAACTAAATTAAATGCACATCTCTGAATTTATACGCCAAAGTGCATACTGTCTCAAAATGGTGGAGCTACAAAATATCTAGGCGGGCCAAACTAATAAAATAGCACTTCACTTTTAGCTACACCCACTAGTAGAAAATTGGGCATCCATCTAAGCCATAAATACCGGATCCCTTACGAACCGGTACTAACGGGGGCATTAGTACCGGTTGTATTGCCCAAGCCTTTAGTACCGGTTCGTATGGACCTTTAGTACCGGTTCGTGACACGAACCGGTACTAAAGAGTTAGCGTCAGCCGAAAAACCTTTAGTACCGGTTTGTGACACGAACCGGTACTAAAGGGTACTTTTAGTACCGGTTCGTGTCACGAACCGGTACTAAAGGTTATCATGCTTCCCACGCACCTCCACACCCCCCCCCCCCGTGGATCGCCTTTTTTTGCTCTGTAAAATACAAATGAAAATGATAGAAAATTCAAAAAATAAAATGTTTTCAGATTCTCATATGTTAAGCAACCTACTATTCGGTGAAATTAAGAAATTCGAATTTTGACATTTTTTGCAAAAGAAGTTTGAAAAATGGTAAAACCGTATTAACTTTTGCATACGACGTCAGAAAAAAACGTATAATATATCAAAAAAATCCTGGGAAAAAGTTACATCCGAATTCACCTGGGTTTACCCGGTTAGCCAATTTTTAGATTCTCAAAATTCCAAATGAAAATATGAAATCAGGAAGATTTTAGTTTTTTTCCAGAAATTTATATATTTTTTAATTTTTTAAAATTAAAATAATAATTATAAGATTTTTTGAGTCCTAACATATTACTATTACTTTTATCAAATTATAAGATTTTCAATTTTTCAAGTTTTAGTTTTTGCAAAAAAATATTAAAATTTTAAAAAATAATAAAAATTAAAAAAGTTAATTTTATTTATTTATTCAACATTATTATTACATCATTACTATTGTTTATTAAAAGAATTATTTGGAATTTAAACGATAAAAAGTGTGACATCGACCAACATGTTAATAGGATTGATATGATACTACTATCACATACATGCGCGCGAAGCACTTGGAAGTGGAATGTGATGGAACTTGGAAGTTAAGCGTGCTAGTGCGGGAGTAGTGTGAGGATGGGTGACGGACCGGGAAGTTTGACCACGGGTAAGTAATTTGACTAGAGATTAAGTGTAGTTAGAGACTAACGGAAATACTAGTAATTCTAAAAAAAAGAGGGAGTGAAAAAAAGGGTGTGAAAAATAATTAAAAAAATGGATAAAAAAATTAAACAAAATAGGCTTTAATACCGGTTCGTGTTACGAACCGGTACCAAAGGTCTCCAGCCCCACGGGTTCCTTCGTGCCCACGTGGAGGCACCTTTAGTACCGGTTCGTAAGGAACCGGTACTAAAGATGGGAGGCCTTTAGTACCGAATAATTAGTACCGGTTCCAAAACCGGTACTAAAGGCCCTTTGGAACCGGTACTAAAGGGGGGTTTCTCTACTAGTGACCAAATCTTTTTGTTAGCTAACTTAGAATATCGACAGAATTTAAGTGAAGAAATCATGCTATTGAACTGGTAACTAAGAATTGAGGAAAGAAAGAGATTACACGTGCTAAACTAGGAAGGATACAAGACCCTCGAAAACTGACTAGCAAAGCTACCTAGCTACCAGCGACATTTTTCTTAGAAAAAATCAAGGATGCAGAGCGCATCGTGTCCTCTTGGGTTTTCATCTCAACTAGATTTAGATGTGCGCCTTGGCGCACGATCCTATAAAAAAAACTTGTGTTGATGTATACTTTGTATAACACCGATAAAAAATTATGTGTGAAAATGATAATCCGTTCCTTAGGTTAGTAGCAAGCACTCGATAGCTATGTCAAGAGCAACAAAAGGAAGGAATGACAAAACCATCATCTACATAAGCAGGGAATTGTTGCAGCTAGCATTGTCTTTGAGGTTACCGCACAAGGACTGCACAACTAAAATTAGCACCGTTGTGATGAAAATATAAAAATGAAAGAAACACTAAGAATAGAAAATAACTCATCTTTGATACAATAATATTGCGATTATGTTCTATATCTAAAAGAGATTGTTCCAAACCATTTTAGCGTTGTTTTGTCCAAAATAGTCAAGATATATAATATTGAGAAATGAAGACATGTCTCACAACAAAGAAACCAGCCCATGTCACACATTAAATTGTCAGCAATAAAAGAATATAAAAATATACTTAAGATATGTTTACAGTGAACAATATAAGGACCGAGATCTAGTGCCTTGTTGCTGGCAAGACACACAACACCTTGACACCATACATCCACTGTCCAAGCACATCCCACAGCCAGCAGCAGATCACAACCGAAATCATCACGCACAGGATCAAACATGGCCTCTTCGTCCGCACGCATGCCTTGGGAAGAGGAAAATACTCTGCTGTTGTGGCTGGCGACAGTGAAAAGATCCACTCCTATCCAACGGCCAATGGAAGAAATGTTCTTGCTGGTGATTACTGAGTAATTGCATTAGAAGAGTAAAAAAGGCAATATGAGCGATTGTTCTGGCAGCAATACTCAAAGACATGTATTGATAATTTGAGAATTGGGAGCATTAAACTGCCTTGGATACAGACATGTACTGAATTCATAGCCAAGGATTAAGAACATCATCTCCTGAAGCTCACGTGGCAGGCTATATCACTTGCTCATTAACCACTTCACACATGCTGGAACTGTGCTAAACTACCTGTTGAGTAAAATGAAGGGATATTTCTCTTGTGGAAATATGCCAAAGGCCTCTACACTATGCAGATTTAATAATCGAGAACGGCACATTGTTATTACGTGAAGTCATGAACGGAAGTAATCCAATTAATTTGATGCTTTTTTCTAATGGTGCTTTAGGAGACATGTATGAACTGAAAATATACAGAGTGAGATATGAAAAAATCTTCATACTGAAGTAACGTCTGTGGCTAGGTTGGCGTGTGAGCTTTTTTTTCTAGACCTTGGTAACCAAGATTTCTAAATCAGTCTTCATCATGGCGTTATATATCAGTGCTTGTGAAAAACTCTAGCAAAATGTCCAGTCTCCAGTGAACCAGCAGGCAGCAGCCAGCTTTGCATATGTGAGTTCCGGCACAATGGGTATATAGCTTATAATGCATCCCATGCCAGAACACCTTACTAGATGTACACCTGTTTTCCTACCGGAGATACTGGAAATTATCACCTATCTAGCAACGAAACCTTCTGTGCGGATAATGTATTTGATATCAGGTTGTACCTAATTGATCGTATCAACGAATACTGCAATCCATGTACTACCAAGTGGTCAAGCTACAAAGTGGGAGAAATCAGCTAAATGCAAGCCTTTGGCAACACCGTAGAAGAGATCAACCAATCATGCATCACCTGAAATAGCGGCTCAAGAATGGAGCTGAGACTCTCTGGCTGAGAGTAGATCAGGAAAAAGGTTACTACTTTGCAGGATGGATAAAATATGTAATATTGAGTGGAGAAACAATAATAAATATCAAAGCATTTCTTGTTTATGTGCCAAATCAGCAGACTACAGACCAACTACAGATCAATGGAGCTCATAGCATCGGTGCACTGATAACCATTTATGCTCTACATGTACCGAAAGAGCCATGATTCAGTTCTTAAGTAGCATCATAAACTCTTTTAAGTACTGTACTTGCATCCTTTGCTTTTCTGTTTCATGTCCGCTTTTGGAAATTGATGCTTATATGCCATAAATCTTGGTGATTTACTTGTAACCTTTTCATTTTTTATTCCCTGACCATCTGCACCTTTGCAACTATGGTATGACAACCCACAAATAATGGAAATTATTTATTTTCTTCTAGTGACATGTGCAAGTGAGAATATTAAATGAAAATGTAGCCTCAACATACTATGGGGCAGAGCATTGGATGGTTGAAATTGAATCACAACAAAGTATATCTAATTCTTAAATCAACAACTAACACCATCCAGTTTAACTAATGTTTTCAAATGATGGAGCAAATCAAAACATTCAGACAAAAAAAAATACCTAGTTATTCTTAATCAACAGCTAACACCATCCAGTTTTACTGATGTTTTAAAATGATGGAGCAAATCAAAACATTCAGACAAAATAGTTATTCACGAAAATTAGCATGTTGTAAAAAAATGTCACAATAAGCAGAGCAGAGAGATCACATATAAATTGTCTGATTGTACAAAAATCATTACCTTGTAGATCCTGGCATGTCCTCCCTCTCCCTTCCTCTGCACAACTCTGCTCGCAATCCCTGCCATCCTACCAATAAGGTAACACCATCACATCACATGGTAAAATTTATCGAATATGACGATACACAAAGTAAAGGAACGGGATTGGCTGAATTGCATAGGCAAGATATCCTAAAGACCTTACAAAGAGTGCATATTAGAAGCTGCAGCCAACAAAATAAGTATTTGACAGTTTTCCAAATATTATTTACTCGGCAGTAAGTTGGTTACATTTAAAATACTACCACTAACAAATAAAATTAAGCAGACCTCTGAAAGCATAATTTTTTCTCTAATCAAAAGAACTGCCTTGTACTAAGTTCATCAGTTCAGAATGGATAGGCTTATCTATTTCTACCAAAACAAAAATAGGAAATAATCTAATAACAAATTTAGTCAAAGATCTCCTCTTATCATCCATCTTACAAAGGCAAGAACAGATTTGAAAACATAGAAAAAAATCCTCTAAGTCATCCCATAATGGCTCATATTTTGGCAAAGAGGCAAACCGCAACTCATCCATATACCCAACTGAGATCAGCTATAAGTAATGGATACATTTTTCAAAATGGAGGCTAAGCCCTAAGCCCTAGGCTCTGCATCGCATACTGATACATGTTCAGAAACTTGACACTGGGACACTGGAACAATCGCAGAGGAATACACAGAACTCAAATGGAGGCTAAGCCCCAGCTGCATCAATCGCTGCATACTGATACATGTTCGGAAACTTGACACTAGAACAACCACAGAGGAAATACAGAGAACTCAAATGGTAATTAGATGAGGCCTTATGCAACAAGTGAACCCAGGAAATCATACCTGTGTGGATTTCACGGTGCTGCTCTGTCATTATACCCCTCGATTCTGGTCATATCATTGTTATAGAATAAATGTAAAACCAACCTGCATGAAGAGAAAACCATATGTCTGATCAGAGATGGAAAAATAGTTTTGGTAAGATCGATATGATGCTGGGCATCCAAGTGCAAGGGTAAAATCTGGGTAAAGAAAAAGTATGATCCAGCAGGCGGGAAACAAATTGATTACTAAAATCAGAACCCAAAAGAATTATTAAATACATGCAACGATGCAACATCGTAATAAGTACTACATGTAAAAAAGGAAAACAATTTATTGAGTAACCTTTTCAAACCCCTTAGGTATATAATAAGTTTCCACCATGCTTTCTCCCGAAAAGAGTGAAAAATCATTGTTGGAACTAAACTATCAACCATTGTTTTCCTGAGAAGAAACAACAACATAGGGCTTATAATTTCAGAGTATAGAAATCAAATTGCTGAAAAACATTGCACCCTGATGTGCTGGTAGTGTTCATCAAATAATTAATATGAGAAGAATATTATACTGCAGGTAGATCACATACCTTGGTCTGCAGTAGAAGGGGCAAGTGTGCTCGAGCTTCCGCGGCGGCCATTGCCTGCATGCTGGCATTGCGCTGCACTGCTGCAAGCTCGCAAGGCCTCAACACCATAGCGCCACCTAGGGGTTAGGGATGTCTAGAGTGTAGAGTGAATAGGAGGGTGCAGGTGACATGCATCTGAACCAATAAAAAATAGAACACAAGAAAATACATTATTCCTCATATAAAGAAAACATGCCGGACTCCAGTTTAAAATCTAAAATGACAAAATAGTAATATCTCCTTATCAATCTAGTAAAATGAATAACCGTAAAATGACTGGACCAAACCAACAAATTTTTGATGTACCTAAGAGAAAGAAGAAATACTCCGCTATATGAAAGAAATATGATGAGCATGCCATATTAATCCAGAGGTACCATATTAATACATAAGTACCACTATAAGAATACCTTTAAATAGTTATTTTCACAATAAGCACATAGAACTGAAAAGCATCACTTAGATGTAACCAAGTATTTAAAATTAGGTGGCAAAATCATGCATTAACTTTACTCTTCCTAAAAATGATAAATGGAGTAAATTCCAACAAGCATTCATTCAAGCTATCTGTTATCTTGTCTGTTTTGTACATTGTTATTCAAATTATTAACAAAGAATTCTCTAAACTACGACGAAACACATGAGATGAGATATGAATAAAGATGCATACCAACATGTGTAGCAAAACTATGAAAATAAATCATCTCAATTCACATAGATCACGAACGAACCATATACAGGTGTCTAGGCATATGAGAAGAAAAGGATACCGACATAATTATCCCATCAGATATATGAACGGAACATGGTGTCTGCTGTGAAAACTGAATAACTAATTCCATACAAACCTAGAAGATTATTGGCATGCCCTCTAAAGTCACTATCACAATAACACTAACATTAGAGGCTACATACATAATCTGGCAAAGCACATCCATGCTATCCTTGATGTCCCTTACATTGACAAATTTGAAACAATGTGTACTCTATGAATGGCACACTAACATGTTGCATATAATATCTTGTCAAAGTTCACAAAATTTGACCAATCATATAACAAAAAATATGAACTTCTATAATATGAAATCAATATTATTACAATAATGGTGAAATATATTTTTATATTGTACACATTTAATTTTGTAGATATTGATATTTTTTCTACATTGCCTGTCCAAAATTATATAGTTGGATTCCGACTGAAAATTATACGCAACACATTTTGGTACACGTACTAGCACGGTGCGGACTTCGTTGTCCTATTTGCGTGCAATTACTGAAACATCAGTTACACACTATGATTAGAGGACAGTGACGCACTGCATTGTTTGGGGTTAAAGTTTCCATGTCACCTCACTTGGAATAATGCTAACAACATGGAGGAAAAAAAAAAGATGCAAAAGGCTTCGATACATCCTGTACTGGAGGCCTGTAGCGTACCTGGGTTGCATTCCGGTCCCAAGGACCGGAAGTGCTGGTGGGGCTTCCACCTCCAGGCCCATTTTGGGCGTCCATGTCTACCTCCAGGCCCATTTTGGCACAAGATCTAGACCTTCGTCGAATTTGTGTGGCGACAGACTGCCTTGAAGTAGTTAACAACCTTCAGCAACCCTATATTGGCGCGTATTATCCAACGTTATATAGCATTGTTCGTCGCAAAAGTGATACCATTGCATTAGTAATGGCAACCTCACCCCCGACAGTGATGTTTAGACGAGATTTAATCGGTCCAAGACTTCTCGCATGGAATGCCTTACTGTTACGTTTGGAATCCATTCAGTTGTCTGAAGGACATGATGAATTTCGTTGGAACTTACATTCCAATGGGAAATTCTCTGTAAGTTCTTTGTACAATGCCATTATCCAACCGGAAATACCAGTTGATAAAAACAAGAAGATTTGGAAGATGAAAATACCCCTTAAAATTAAAAAATCTGGTTGGTATTTGCGTCGAGGAGTAATCCTCACCAAAGATAATCTTGCGAAACGCAATTGGCATGGGAGTACGCAGTGTGTTTTTTGTCAACACAACGAGACAATTAAGCACTTGTTCTTCCAATGTCCCTTTGCCAGATCTATATGGCCATGCATCCAAGTAGCTTCTGATTTGTATCCCCCGACTAGTGTGGCCAATATCTTTGGTAATTGGCTTCATGGTATCGATCACAGATTTAGAACGTTTATTAGGGTGGGGACGCTTGTCATTATATGGTCGCTATGGCTATGTAGAAATGACAAAGTTTTTAATGACAAAAATTGTTCTCTCTTGCAGGTTATCTACAGATGTACCGCTACTCTCCGTTCCTGGTCCGCACCTGCAGAAGGTGGAGAACCGCGACCCGTTTACGGAGGTCCGTACACGGTTGGAGGACACGGCGAGGGATACTTTTTCCCTACATGGGTGGCAGCATAATCTACGGATCGGGGCTCCGCCTTCACCTTAGGCGTTTTACAATTGCTCATGTCTGATATGTAATTCGCCTTTTTTAGCACTCTAGACTTTTGAGACTTTTTGAACGGCTGTGTGCATCCTAGCTATGCAGAGATCGGGTGTAATTGCTTCTCTATAAGTAATAAAGCGCCCATTATCAAAAAAAAAATACTGGCGCGTATGGGGTGATTACAAGGGAGATCAAGGACACTGCATGTTCTTTTGAAGAGGTGGCGTTCAAACATGAATCTAGATGCTCCAACGGAGAAGCTCATCGACTTGCTCGTAGTTCTGTTAATCAAGATATTGGGAGACGACTATGGTTGTTACAGCCTCCCGAGGGTTTATGTATTCCTTCAGAACTTATAATCAACCAATAAAGAGTGGGTCGATTCTCAAAAAAAAAAAGGTAAGCTTTATATTGAAAGAGGATCTATGGTGGTAGCCATGTACAACGTACCATCTGGTTATAGATTTCCCAGCCGACGCCGGTTCAGAATTCAGTCAGATGCGCCAAAACGCGGGGGTCCGTGCTTCCAATCCTACCATGGATTGCAACTTCCCATCCAGATTGTCTATCATTGGGTTAATTAGCTGAATAGACTACGTCTGCATGCCAGTTGCGCATGTACACTGTACTAGTTTGATTATCAGTAGGGCAAGAGAAGATCCAAGAAAGTGTCTGCAGCTTTCCTTGATTGGCAATCTTGCTGCTGAGCCGCTTTCGCCTTGAGGTACATTGTGATCGATCCTGGCGATGCTCCGACTGATCTGAAAGCTCAAAACAGGCTGCAAGTCCTACCTGTTTTGCAGTTCTTGTGTTGTGATCACTGATCAATGCAGACTTAACACTCGCGCGTGCTGCAAGGTGCATTGTTGATCTAATCAGCAATGCTGTGAAGATGCTGCCGACGCATAACTGAACGCAGAGATTTGTCTTAAATACGGCAAAAGCTGGATCGGAGACGCTGGATGACAACTTCAGCACAGAAGGAGGCTTAAGTTAGTCAGTCAGCCTTCAACGTGCATGACACCCTTAATAACTCATTGATCGGCCGATTCCATCCATGTGATGCCAAACCGACCGAACGACCTACGCAATTGAACATAGATTCTGTGACTACAACAAGAGGAGGCCTCACATGCTCGCCTTAACGGCACTCTTTCATAGTAGTTCAGAGACTAACCGTGCATGGTGGTATCAGGAATCCAGGAGGCAACGACGGCAATTCGCTCCAACCTCCCAGCAGCACAAGAGGCAACGCTGGAAGCTGCGGAAGCTCACCCCCAACCTCGCCGGCTGCGATCTTCTGATATCCCTACACCTTGGGTGGTACGTAGACCAGCAGGTCGTGATGCCGGCGGGGAGTCGGCGCCGTCGACTAACGCTGGCACCTGGGGGTGGGAGCCTTCCTGCTCCAACGATCGGATCCGCGTTTCACCTCCTCCACGGCGAGGATGACAACGTCTTTGGAGAGGACTCGGATGCGGAGGTTCCCTTCGAATCGGCGCTTCATGTCCTTGATTCGGAGCCAACGCCGGCAGGGTCCGCGATCGCTCAGAGAGGGAGGAGGTCCGACGAGGAACTAGTGCAAGATTTCTGGACGGAAATTGGGTTCCCTACGCCGGCGTCGAGATTCTGGGAGGCTCGCTCCGCTTCGCCGGGCTCAGGTATGTGTGATGATGCTGTTCGTGCGTGCAGGGGTGGATCGCCGGTAGAGGAGCAGAAGAGCGGCTCCCCCACGGTCTTGGCGCCCCAGGCTCCACGCGCCGCCGGAGGGGAGGGGCCTGTGGCCGGGGCGGTGCGCTCGGCCGGGGGCTTCTCCATGCATCGCAGGCCGAGGGCGGGATCGTGGCGAGGCCCGTGCCCGCCTAAGCGCCATACGCCGCTGCCAGTTCTCGGAGACTTCCTGCAGGAGGCGGGTCGGCCACCGGCGTCCGTGGGCGCCATGGCGTCGCTGCAATCGGAGCAGGCGGTGGCTCAGGCGGATTCCACGCGACAGTTACAAGTCACGGTGCATGGGGACGGGCCCCAACGGCATGAAGTTTTTTCGTGGGCCGGGCTGGGCAGTGCTTTTCGATTCCTCTGGATCGACTCGCGATCGCGTGTTCGTACGCCTGAAGCCACCGCCTCGCACCGTTCCTCGTCAGCCGCCGCCGCCACTCCGCCATCATCGACCGCAGCTGCTACTCCGTCCATCGCGCCATCTACAGCGACGCCGGCTGGTGCTCCCTCCGCTGCTACATCTTCTTCAGCTTCAAGGTCTTCATCTTCTTCCCTGAGTCCGTCGACGACTGCTCCGCGCCATCATCGTCGGCCTGGTGCGCCGGTGTGGCCGGTCCCGGCCCGTTCCGGCTGTGGGGCTTCCTCAAGCCGCCGTCCATCCTTCGCAGAAGTCGCGGCGAGGCGACCCTCCCCCATGGCGGGTGCTCGTCCGCCGCCGAGGGGCGCGTTTCCAGGGAATGGAGCCGGGGCTGCTCCCCCGCCTGTTGGTAGTAGGCCGCCGTTCACGCCGCCGGGTCCTCGCCCCGGTTTCCCCGCCGGCGCTCCAAGGCAGCAGCAGGCACCGCTCCGCCCGCCGCCTGCGATGTTCCATCCGCAGCCACCTCCGCCGGGCTTCGTTGCGCCCGGTTACCACTACTTACAGCAGCGCCCGCCTGCTGCACCGGCTTCTCAGTTTGCCATGCAATCGGCCCCGACGCAACAGCATCTTGGAGTGGCAGGCGCTATGCAACAGCTGCCTCCAGCCGCTGGTGCCACGCAACCGCAGCACGCGGCGTTTGCTCCGGGCACTTCTACTAAGCCAAAGAAGAATAAGAAGAAACGTGCCGTGCCGCCGATGGTGCAGGGGTCTGGTTATGACGCTGGGGTTGTGCAGCAGCAACATGTTGATTTCGCTTCCGGGACTCCTTTGGTGCAAGGTCAATCATCGGTTGGACAAGGACAGGTTCCGTTTGGGCAGGGGCAGCAGCAGCCTTTTCAGTATGGGAATGTTCCGTTTAGTCAGTACCAGCCTCAGGCGTCTCTTTTACCTCAGCAGCAGCCTCAGTTCACTCCGCGACCTCTAGTCACAGCTCCCGTGGTTCTTGCTCAGGGCGCAGTTTTGGGGCCATCGGAGGGGCAAGGTGTTGTTGCGGCTTCAGTGGGGGATCAGGTTTTGCCAGCAGCCAAGGCGAAGAAGGCATGGTGTTGGAAGTGTGCGGACCATTCACATATGACTAGGGACTGCAGAGTTCAGCACTATTGTTACATCTGTGATAAGATTGCTCACCCGACTGTCCGTTGTCCGGTTCTTAAGGCGCCGAGGCCTTCTGCTTATGTTACTGGTTCTGGGTTGTTAGAGACCTTTTTTACAGCTATTCCTGATTCAGTGGTCCGTGAGGAGTTGGCACCGAGCAGCTCTCCTGTGGCTCGGGTGGTAGTTTCGGGAGATGTGGTGTCGGCTGATATTGTGGCTCGACAGGTGGCCAGGCGTTGTTCGGATTCTCCTGGGTGGAAGTGGGAGGCTGTAGCCTGTGGTGAGAAGGAGTTCCTAATCAGTGTTCCGTCCTTCGATGATCTGAACAGGATGGACGGTATCCAGGTGGGAGTTCCAAACTCTTCTTCGACTCTTAGTATCACCGCTTGGCAGTCCTCTGAGGTTCCTCACAAGGCTGAATTAGAGAAAGTTTGGCTTCATGTTGAAGGTGTTCCCCACACTCTCAGGCACTTCTTGGGGTTATGGGCTGTTGGCTCGCTCTTGGGCAAGACTTTGGATGTTGACCTTTTGAGTCTACGGCGTCGTGGTGTTGTTCGTGTGCTGGTGGCTATGCTTAATCCTTCTGTTCTTGACAAGACTGTATCTGAGCCTGGGTCTTATGCTATTTCGGATGTGGTTGTGAAGCTGAAGTCTTTCGAGATCAGTTTTCGTAGGGAGCCGACGGACTTTGTCCCTGACCCCGATTTTATTCCCTTTCTTTGGGAGAAGAGGAACGATGGCAATGATGATGGTGGCGCAGCAGGTACGGAGGATGATGATGCTATGGATACCTCGGATGGCCGTGTTGGACCTCTAGATACCAACACGTCTCAGCAGCCCAGTGGTTCTGGTGGAGCGCCATCGGGTGGGACTCGAGTGGCTAGCACGATCTTCGCTGTAACTCCTTTCAACAACAATCCACAAACTCCTGCTGCGGTGGAGGTGGTTGCAAGGCTACGGACGGTGAGTCCGACTCTGGAGAGGCGATCTCCGCCCACACCAAAGGTCTCTTCGGAGGAGCTTTCCGCGGCTTTGGTGGCCTCGCAATCAGCTTCTTCAGCTTCGGGGCTAGAAAGGGTCGTCATGCCGGCTAGGGGGAGGGTGCACATGCTTGCCCGTACCTCCCCTGCGGCTGCACGACGGTCAGCTTCTCCGGCTGCTGCTCGCGTTTCTTCTTCTCCGGCGCATCCCACTGCTGCGGAACCTGAGAGGGTGCCGGGCATCGGGTGGACTGACACCATCTTCACCGGCGCGGCGGCGCCGGGCTCTGGTGCTTGTGACGGGCCGTCGCGGTCGGACGCTGCGTTGTCCCCTCAGCCAGCACCTACTGCCACGAGGCTTGCTGCTGTGGAGGTGACGGAGCTGGACGGGCAGCGCGTGGATGCTAGCTCGCACGCGGTGCAGCTGCACCATGCGGCTGCTGATCATCAAGGCCACGCACCAGGCTCCAAAGATGCTACACATGCAGTTGTTGGGACCAACATGCTGGCCATGCAAAACGTGGTTGCTTGCTCACACGTTGTGCAGCAGCACCATGGGGCTGTTGGCTTTCACGCCCCTGGCCCAGACGTTGCTGCCCCTGGCTTCGGTGCTTCTTCCACGCAGGCTGCAGCGGCATCTTGGGGGGGGCCTGCTCCATCAACTCCTCCCCCAAAGGTGACACCTTCTTCGTGTCGATCGACACCGCTCACCCCCTCGCGTAGGAGCACGCGTCATGGGGTGGGTGCGGACGGTTCTGCGGCCACGGATGAGGATTCGCTTACTAAGGCGATGAGACGCAAGGCGGTGTCCAACCTCGACACATCGGGTAATATTTCCAGTGTTAATTCATTTCTCGCTTATTCTACGCCTCAAATTTCGGCTAGGCTGAATAATGTTGGTGTTTCTTTGGGTAATTCTTTTGAGTTAATTTCTGTTTCGACTAAGGCTCTAAAACACATGGAGTACGACAGATTAAAATGTACCCCTGTGTCTAAGAGTAAGTCGGATACCTCCCTAACAAGTGATGATGATGACGAAGCGTACGCCATTTCGGATGGCCAGCTTCTCACACATATTGTTGGGGAGGTGTCGGAGGTTGGTCTAGATGATGCGATGTTGGGTTCATGCTATGAACTTAAAGCAACTGAACGCAAATCTAGGGCCTCGTCTTTTAAAAGAAGCGCTTGGCCTAATAAAAAGGCGAGAGTGTCTAAATCTAACAATGGTTCCAAATGAATGGCATGTTTAAGAATAGCAGAGGTCTTAGTGACTTGGCTAAACACTTACACATTTCTGATACCATTCGGGATCATTCTTTAGACTTTATTGCTATTTCTGAGACGGGTAAGCGTCACTACTCAACAAACTTCCTAAACCGCCTTTCTAGCGGTGAAGATTTTGCTTGGGTATCGCGCCCGCCTAGAGGTCGTTCCGGAGGCCTTCTTGTAGGAGTTCGGACTTCGACTATGGAAATTTTAGATCACTCTGGAGGTGACTTTCATATAAAGATTCACATTCGGAATAAATCTGATAATTTCATTTGGAGTTTAGTATCGGTTTATGGGGCAGCTCAGGATGCCTTCAAACCCGCCTTCCTTCGTGAATTGGTTAATCTAGCAAAAGATAACCCTCACCCTATTATTATAGGAGGGGATTTTAATTTGCTCAGATTTCCACATGAGAAGAGTAAGGGTAGGTTTGACAATCACTGGTCGTTTCTTTTCAATGCTGTCATAGACAGTTTGGACCTGAAAGAAATATCAATGACTGGTAGGCAATTCACCTGGGCTAACAGCCTCCCTGATCCAACATATGAGAAACTTGATAGAGTACTAATGGACTCGGATTGGGAACAAAAATACCCACTAGTCTCAGTACGTACTCTACCTCGGATTGAGTCATTGTCGGATCATGCCCCAATATTGCTAACCACCGGATTCCCTCTCCTCCACGAAAACGCCCCTTCAAATTTGAACTTGGGTGGTTACAGAGGGAAGGATTCACAGATATGGTTAAAAATATTTGGGAGCAACAGTTTGTCGCGGGCACTCCGATCCAAAGGTGGAATAGCAAGCTTCGGGCTGTGCGAAAATACCTGGGAGGCTGGGCGCGCCATACGACTGGTCTGCTCAAAAAAGAGAAACTCATTCTATCATCGTCAATTGACGATTTAGAGGCAATCGCGGAAACTAGACAGCTAACAACGCATGAGATTGATTTGAAGAATCAACTTAATGCGAAGTTGGCTGGCTTATTACGTGAGGAGGAACTCAAATGGTACCAACGATCTAAAGTGCAATTTCTGTTGGAAGGAGACTCGAATACGAGATACTTTCATAGTGTGGCTAATGGCAGACACAGAAAGAAACGCATTCATTCTCTTCTCCATGACGATGACACGATTGAGGGTCAAGAGCAATTAAAGTCGTACATCACTTCTTATTATAAAGGTTTATTTGGTGCACCTGAGGAATCGGAAATTACTCTGGATGAATCCAGGATTGATGACATTCCTCAAGTGTCCCCTCAAGAGAATGCTATACTTACCGCCCCATATACGGAGGACGAAATAAGAAAAGCAGTCTTTCAGATGGAACACAATAAGGCACCAGGCCCTGATGGCTTTCCTGCCGAATTCTTTCAAATATTCTGGGATACAATTAAAAAAGACCTCCTGGAGTTGTTTGAAGAACTACACGCAGGGCAATTAGATTTGTTCCGTATTAATTTTGGGGAGATCATCTTGCTCCCTAAGGTTAACGATGCTGAACGTATTCAACAATTCAGACCTATATGTCTCCTTAATGTCTGTTTTAAAATCTTCACTAAAGTGGCTACTATTCGACTAAATTCGGTGGCTGATCATGTGGTGCGACCAACTCAGACTGCGTTCATGCAAGGCCGATACATCCTAGACGGTGTGGTTACTTTGCATGAAACAGTACATGAGATGCATCGCAAAAAGTTGAATGGGGTCATCCTCAAGATCGACTTTGAAAAAGCTTATGATAAGGTCAAATGGTCCTTCCTACAACAAACTCTTCGGATGAAAGGCTTTTCTCCCGAATGGTGCGCTTTAATTAATAACTTTGTCTTTGGTGGAAGTGTTGCTATCAAAGTTAATGATGATGTGGGCAATTACTTTCAAACAAAGAAAGGTTTACGACAAGGCGATCCCCTATCTCCAATGTTATTTAACATTGTGGCGGATATGCTTGCCATATTAATTGAGCGTGCTAAGGGAGATGGTCAGATCGATGGAGTGGTTCCTCATCTAGTGGATGGGGGGCTGTCTATTCTGCAGTACGCCGACGACACGATTATTTTTATGGATCATGATCTGGAAAAGGCACGAAACCTGAAATTAATTTTATCAGCGTTTGAGTTACTTTCCGGCCTAAAGATTAATTTCCATAAGAGTGAATTGTTTTGTTTCGGTGAGGCCCAAAACGATGCTAACCAATATGCCGAGCTATTCGGTTGCGGTTTAGGCAGTTTTCCAATAAGCTACTTGGGTATTCCGATTCACCATCGGAGACTTACCTTGGCAGAATGGAAAATAGTCGAGGAAAGGCTGCAGAAACGACTTAGTAGTTGGAAAGGAAAATTGCTATCTCTGGGTGGAAGATTAGTCCTCATAAACTCAGTACTCACGAATATGGTACTGTATATGATCTCTTTTTTCCAGTTACCTAAAGGAATTCTTCATAGATTGGATTATTTCCGATCAAGATTCTTTTGGCAAGGAGATAGTGAGAAGAAGAAATACCGGTTAATAAAATGGAGTGTGGTATGCCGTCCTAAAGATCAAGGTGGACTTGGTATCCACGATTTAGAGGTTAAGAACAGGGCCCTACTAGGAAAATGGTTGGCCAGGTTATTAACCGAGGATGGTGTATGGCAGATCTTATTGCGGAGGAAGTATGTAGGCTTAAAAGCGATGTCCCAGGTTATTTGGAAACCTGGGGATTCTCACTTTTGGGCTGGCATTATGGCAACTAAGAAGCACTTCTTCCCACATGGGTCCTTTACCATTAGAGATGGGTCAGAGATACGGTTCTGGGAGGATAGGTGGTTGGGGGCAACCACGCTCCGGGAACAATATCCAGCTGTATACAGGATCGTACGTCATAAGGATGTTACCCTCCAGAGTGTGATGGAAACCTCTCCTCCAAATATGACATTTAGGCGCGATATAATCGGTCCCCGGTTAACCTCTTGGAATGAATTGCTACAAAGATTAGCTTCAATCCAACTAGTTCAGGGGAAAGATATTTTCCGCTGGCATCTCACTAAGAATGGAAAATTCTCGGTAAGATCCATGTATGAAGCGTTAATTGAACCCGTCCAACCGGTTATGAATAGTAAAAATATCTGGAAGCTGAGGATACCACTAAAAACGAAGGTATTCGCTTGGTATCTACGTCGTGGTGTTATCCTCACCAAAGATAACCTTGCAAAGCGAAACTGGCATGGCTGTAAGAAATGTGTCTTCTGTCATCAAGATGAGACTATAAAACATCTCTTCTTTCATTGTCATTTCGCAAGAGCTATATGGTCAATCATTCAGATAGGATCTAGCTTATACCCACCCCGAAGCATGGCTAACATTTTTGGCAATTGGCTAAATGGGGTTGAGGTTAGGTATAAGAGCCTTATCAGGGTGGGAGCGATTGCCATTTTATGGTCGCTATGGCTATGTAGAAACGACAAGGTTTTTAATGACAAAAATTCTTCTCTTATGCAGGTAATATACCGGTGTACGGCCTTGCTCCGTTCATGGTCATCGCTTCAGCGCTTGGAGGACCGCGACCTCTTTACGGAGGTGTCTACACGGTTGGAGAATTCGGCCAAGGAGTTTATTACCCAACATGGGTGGCTGCATAGTCGGAGGATTGCAGCTTCTTCACCATGATGTGTTTTTCGCTTATTCACTCTTTATGTGTTGAACATTATGATTGTGTACTCGTGTGCGAACGGCTGTGTGCATCTTGGTTATGCAGAGGCCGGGTGTATTACGTCAAACTATGAAGTAATAAAGCGCCCTTTTTCGAAAAATCAGGAACCAAACTGTCGTTGCCGTAAAGGTATTTGATCGAATGTGCTCACACGTGAATCCACATCTAAGAACAGTGTACATCAATTCTGGTTACTAGTGGAGTTAACAACTTCATTGTTGATATGAAGTACTCTGAATTGTCCGATCTGAATACTCTGGTAACTAGTGAACATCAATTCAGGATTGTCCGATCTGAATACACTGCCTCAACACAAAATGACAAGTACTGCCTCGTTCCAAATCAGCGAACAACTAATATGGAACAGAGGGGTACAATTCTGAAATGTGTAGAGTGGTACCATTTCTGTATGGTCCGGAGTGGAGTTTTCTTTTTGCACGCAAATATTGAGATTTGTAGAGTGGTACCAGCTTTGCTAACTGTTTAGGTTGCATTATCAGTTAAGAACAAAGACCAGATGAACATTTTCCAGGCACATAAGCTACAAAGTGTAAATGAAAATTAACCAAGGTGAACCCAAATTGTCGCTGTCACTAAATGATGTCATCATTGCCCTCGTAAATATCGTCAATCTTTTTTACTTCCCACTATGCTATTTTTTTCCCATTTGTCCTACTTTATTTTTGTGTTGTTTGGGTTGTCAAATGGTGGAAAACACAACCAAGTCATCGTCAAAACCATTTTCTATACGGTTTTCGCCCGGTTTCCCGTTAATTAACTGGGCATTCTCTTCTTAATTAATAAAATGAGGCAAAGCTTTTGCCTCCATTTAAAAAAAACATTTTCTATGAGCGAAAGAAAAGATTTGTCTTTGACACTTGTGGGACAAGGAATATCCTCCGTAGAATTGGGCGAGGAGAAGTTAAACTTGGACTTACTTGTCGCCACACAAAAAAAATGTTTTTGTATAATGCTAAACTAAACTTTCGCCGTGCTGGCATTTGAAGCAAAACAGGTAATGATGTAAACCTTTTTCAAAAACTTCAGTAGTAAATCAACACCTAAGATCTGTATAAGGACGTTCTGACTTACATTCGCATCAACGGTCTCCATGACTAGCAATACACATAAGTACAATTATAGAGTGATATTTTCCGAGGAAAACATATAGATTGAAATTTTTCATCCATGCTTCCATGTTCTATCAGTTATCAGAGATGAGCGCTGAAGACTTCTGAAGAGACAATTTCAATTAATAACTGTTGGAATAACTACAGAAACAATACTGAAATTGACAGAAATTAGAAGAAGTATTTCAGCAAGAACTGTTGGAATCACTACAGAAACAATACTGAAATGGAGTGAATAAGAATGATAAAGCCCATATTCAGACTGGTATTTCGGAAATTTGTTGGTCAATTTGGACTTACCGGAATGATATTATCTTCAATAAATAAAAGGGAACCAATTTTTTGCAGGTTATTCTTTGTGCGGCGCACTGGCTACAATTACATGCTTCCGGAGGACCAGCGGTGTACTATGGTTACTGGATGCAACCGGCTGCTGGAGGTCACCCAGGACTGCTATTTCCACTGGATGGCGGCACGCTAGCACAATTCTAGATGGATAGCTTTTGTGTACTTTCTATCTACTTGTGTTTCGTCTTTTGGTTTCAACATTTAGCAAACTCTCTTTATGTAATAAGTACTTCACTGTGACGTTTATTTAATAAATGGTTGTGTGCATCGATTGATGCAGATGACGGGGCAATGCTCCCATATCTATAAAAAAAAGCAAGAACTCACAGTCTCGATGGTAGAGGACGGGAGAAGTCTCTCGACCTCCGTCCCCTTTTTCTTATCTTATATTCATCATTAACACTTTAGTCCTCCTACCATATACCATTAACACTTCAGTACACAGCTATTTCAAATATAAATTTACAAACTCAACCAGAACGAACAAATAACTAGGCATTCTTTTCTTAATTAATAGAATAAGATAAAGCTTTTGCCTTCGTATAAAAAAAACACATTTTCTATGAGCGAAAGACAAGGTTTAGATGGCTTTGACACTTGTGGGACAGGGAATATCCTCTCTAGAATTGGGCGAGGTGTTATCTCTGTATAGTGCTACTGCTAACCAGTAACCACGCACCATCAGGTTGCAGTTTTCCCGTACCAAGCCGACGCCGGGTTCAGTCAGATGCGCCAAAACATGGGGATCCGTGCTTCCGATCCTACCATGGATTGCAACCTCCCATCCGGGTGTATCATTGGGTATTTGGGTTAGCTGAATAGACTACGTCCGCATGCCAATTGCGCATGTACACTGTACTAGTTTGATCAGCAGTAGGGCAAGAGAAGATCCAACTAGAAAGTGCCTGCAGCTTTTCTTGATTGCCATCTTGCACGCTGCCCAGCCGCTTTCGCGTTCAGGTACATACATTTTGATCAATCCTGGCGACGCTCCGACTGATTCAATAGTAGTTGAGACTTGAGAGCAGGGTGTCTTGCAATTCTGGTGTAGTGATCACTGATCAATACAGAGATAACACTCGTGCTGCAATGTGCAATGCTGTTCTAATCACCATGCTAGGTCTAGAAGATGCTATTCATACATAATTGAACACACAGATTCGTCTTAAATACGGCAAAAGCCAGGATCGGAGACGCTGGACGTCAACTTCAGTGCAGAGGGAAGTTTAAGTTAGTCAGTCCTGATCCAACGTGCTTGACACCCTTAATAAGTCGATGACTGGCCGATTCCATGTGATGCCGAACCGACCGAACGACCTACACAATTCAACATAGATTCTGTGATTAAAACTAGATGAGGCCTCAGATGGTCGGTTTAACGGCACTCTTTCAGAGTAGTTCAGAGCTGATCCCGGCGTGGCTGATGGCTTCGTATCGCTGGAATGGTATCTGGAAAACAACTGTCACTAGTAGGAAAACCATTATAGGTGGAAATCACCTCTGTGGCGCACCAAACAGGTCATGCGCCACAAAAATATTTCTGTGGCGCACCACAAAACTGCGCCATAAAAAAATTGATGTTTCTGTGGCGCATATGCTTGCACGTGCGCCACAGAAGATGGAGATTCTGTGGCGCACGGTGAGCAGTGCGCCACAGAAAGTTCGTGGGACCCACCCTGGGTCTACCACAGCACATGGCCGAAGGAAATTCTGTGGCGCATGGTCCAGCGTGCGCCACAGAAAGTTAAGTTTCTGTGGCGCACGTTTGTCCATGCGCCACAGAATTTCCTGCGGGGACCACCCCCCGGCTCACGCCACCATGATTCTCTGGCGCATGAGCTGTTATGCGCCACAGAAGTTCATGTTTCTGTGGCGCATATTAGCTAATGCGCCACAGAAAGTGAATAGTAGATCTCACTTTTGGAGGCAGCTTTCTCCCTCTTTCTTCCACCCACCACCCTTTCCATTCTTGTCTTCTCCAACCAGCTCGTGTTCCTCCTCTCTCCCACTCCATTTTGGTCATACTTTTCTCCATTGTTGATAGCTCTAAGCCTATTTTGTGGGCATATTTGTGAGGGGAAGCCACACCAACTTGTAGAGGGGTACTAAAAACCACAATTCTCTTTCCCTCCTCCTCCACTTTCCCTCTTGCATGGTCCATTGTTTTGTCTCCACCACCCCATCCTCTTGCTCCACCATGATGTTGGTAGATTTGTGAGAGGTTGAGTACTATTGGATGCATGTTTTGTGTGTATGGATGTTTTGTAGGTGAAGATTATTATCGCGCTCCCGGACGGTTTGCGGTGGCGAGAAGATGATGTTTATATGTGTTGAGCTTTGTGTTGTGGTTGAATGTTTGCTTGCGAAGAAGCTTATTTGTGTTGTTGGTTTGTGCCGGCGTGTGGTGCATGGATGTTTGCCGAAATGTTGATTCATTTCCATTTCGGCAAATTCTTGCACTAGCCATATGTCCCACTTTTAGGATAGGTCATGTCGAAATTTTCCGGCGATCATGCATGCATGTGTGTTTATGGGTGGTGTGTGTGGTTCTAATTAACTCTCTTTTGCTCTATATATGTATGATGCAGTCAACCATGGTCGTCCATATGAGGGAAGGACAAGTGGTTAGATACAAGGTGAACGCGAAGGCCGACATGGTTAGGAACAACATGACCCCGATAAGATGTCCGTGTCGAAAATGCGGACTCCGGCAAGTGGATCGACCCCGATTCTCGGACAACCGGAGGAACACCTGCTCAGGCGCGGTTTCATGCTCGGCTTCAACGAGGAGCCGGCGGCAAATGTTGGTCATGAAGAAGAGGCCGACATCGGGCGAGAAGACGAAGAGTCTCCCGAACATGGTGTTCATCATGAGGAAGGAGAGGCCGATGAAGGAGATGATGATGCCGGAGGAGATGGTGGTGGAGATGCCGAGAGGAAGCAGACGCCGCTAACGTCGGCCCCTGCGGGACCCTCATGTTCAAGAGCTTCTCCCGAAGGACACGGGCAACGCCAAACCCGAAGCCAAGCCGGCGCAAATGGAGGTAGACGGGATGACTCCATTGTATCCAGGGTGCCGGCCCGAGGATACACGCTTGAGTGTAACGCTCGAGTGTCCGGAGATGAAGGCGGAACACAAATGGACCGACAGCAGCTTCAGCCGATAACATGAAATCCCGGCATGCTCGTCTTCCCAAGGACAACACATTGCCGACAAGTATCGACGAGGCCAAGAAAGTAGTTTGCCCACTCGACCTACCGCACGTAAAGTACCACGCATGCATCAATGATTGTGCACTTTTTCGGAATGAGTACAAGGATAGAACCACATGTCCGGTGTGCGGCCAAGGACGGTACAAGAGAGGGAACAAGAAAGTTCCTCTGAAAGTTGTCTGGTACTTTCCTATCACTCCCCGTCCGCAGCGGTATTTCGTAGATCCTAAGGAAGCAAAGCTCATGCAATGGCACGCGGAAAGGGAGAAGCCCGCAGATGATCCGGAGAAGGGCAAGATCCTGACACACCCTGCAGACGCTAGCCAGTGGAATGCGTTGGACATTGAGTTCGCAGATGAGTTCGGGAGCGAACCGAGGAACATTCGTCTGGGCATGAGCACCGACGGACTCAATCCCTTTGGAAACCAGAGTAGCACGCATAGCACCTGGCCCGTGTTTGTATGGCCATACAACCTCCCCCCGGCCGTGCACAAAGCAGCGGTACATACACATGAGTATTCTTATTCAGGGGCCAAAACAACCGGGCGTGGACATGCATCCGTATCTCGGTCTCGTTGAAAGAGGAGTTAGCCACGCTCGTGGCGTACGCCGGCCCCTACTTGGGACGCGTACAAAAGAGATTATTTCCCTCTCAGAGCCGCATTGCTAACGACAGTGCAGGACTATCCTGGTTACGCATATGTATCGTGCCAGGTGAACCACGGATTCAAGGGATGTGTCAAGTGCATGGATAAGACCCCGCATCCGCAGCTGCCGAAGCCTCCCGGGTCTTGTAAACCGTGTTCCAAGGGACTCGAATGTGGCTTCGCTTCGATCACCCGTGGAGAAAACGCAAGGATCTGTTCAACGGCGAAGAGGAGCTCGGAAGAGCCCCACGACCGAGGAGCGGCGAAGAAATATCCGAGCTTTTGGAAAATTGGGAAGAGTGCCCCGCGCCGGGAAAGAAGCGACCGCGGGAATCGCCGCTCGCCGGGAGTATGGAAAGCGAGGTCCGTTTTCCGGGACCTGCCGTACCGGAAGGTCCTCCACACGCCCCATAGCCTCGATGTCATGCACATCACGAAAAACGTTACCGAGAGCCTACTTGGCACTCGATGAACATGCCGGAGAGGACCAAGGATGGCCCGAAAGCAAGAACCGACCTGAAATTGCTTGGCCTCAAGAAAGAACTTCAGCACCCCACCGATAGTGATGATGATGATGAACAGACGGAAACGACTCAGTGGTCACCACAAAAGGGCTAAGAAGAATGAGGTGGTGGTGCTTAAACCTGCCTCGCTTCACTCGAGCGAGGAGGAGCTCGAGAGGTTTTTCGAGTGCCTCCTAGGTGTAAAAGTTCCACACGGTTACTCGGGGAAGATAAGCAGATATCCGGACGTAGCGAAGAAGAGGTTTAGCGGGATGAAGTCTCACGACCGTCACGTGCCGATGACACGAGATACTTCCCGTTGCGATGCGAGGGATAATGGACGACCACGTCCGCGAGACGTTGTTTGGCCTCTCGCAACTTCTTCGACGTCATCTCTAGGAAGTCCATCGGCGTTAAGCAGCTCAACGAGGCTACAAGAAGAGATCGTCGAGATACTATGCGAGCTCGAGATTTACTTCCCGCCGCCGTTCTTCGACATCATGGTGCATCTGCTTGTCCATGTAGTGGATGACATCATCCACCTCGGGCCGACATTCCCGCACAACATGATGCCATTCGAAAGGTTGAACGGTGTCATCAAAGGATTCGTTCGCAACAGGGCCCGTCCGGATGGAAGCATAGCCAAGGGCTTTCTCACCTACGAGTGCATCTCCTTCTCGCCGTAACTACCTAAGCACCGAGAACGAGGATGTCGGTCTGCCCACCAGGAAGCACGTCGGCAGGCTAGCGGGGTTTGGTCACCGTGAGGGCTACCGCGCAATGCATGTCGGCATCGCCGGTCGACACGCCGACTTTGACAGGGCACACCGAGTCGCGCTACAACACATAGAATTGGTCAGCCCTTGGGTGGATAAGCACAAAAGCTTAATCGAGCAGAAGTTCATCGACCTAGGACGGCCGAGGAAAACAGGGGACGTTACGAAAGAGCACAACTCCAACTTCACGGGGTGGTTCAAGAAAAGGCTACCGGAAAGTCCCGCACCGATGCCTTCTACCGAAGAGCAGAAACTCATATTCTCCCCGTCACAGTGGACCCGGGCACAACGTAAGGACCTATCGGCCGTACGACATCAACGGCTATAGATTCTACACCGAGGAAAAGGACAAGAATAGCGAATATCAAAACTCGGGAGTAACTATGCTATCCTACACCGATGACAAGACCGATGTCAAGGAAAGATTCTACGGAAGGATCGAGGAGATTTGGGAACTCGACTACGTTGGAGTGACGATACCGATGTTCCGTGTGAGATGGGCCAAGAGCGTCGAAAAAGATGGACTATATTTCACCACCATGGTTATACCCGATGCCAAATCGAAGACCCCTCCGCGAAAAATGAGCCGTGGGTGCTCGCTAGCCAAGTTGAGCAATGCTTCTTCATTACCGACCCGTCAAAGCCCAGCCGTGTGGTCGTGAGGAGGGGCAAGAGGAGCATCATCGGAATGGAAGGAGAAGCCGACAAGCAAGACATCGACAAGAACGGCGATCCGAAGATCGAAGAGGAATTTGACAAGTACTTCGACAAGCCTACTACTTATTCGAAAGTAAGAAGGAAGACCACCCTACCGGCTAAAGGTTGCCCGTACACGAGAAGAAATCTCAAGGTGGCCGGGCTAAAGTATTCAACAACCGCGATGAAGAAGGGCAAGAACATTGTCAAGAAACGCTAGCTAGCCACCGATCGGAACCTAGAAGTTCAAAAAACACATGTGTCTATTTGTGTGTGTATATATGACACACAAAGCATCCATACATGCATGTGTGTGTGGATGTGTGGTGATTTTTTTTGAATTATCTATATTAATTAACTTGCATAACATTTATTTCTTGAATAAAACACTAGGAATGTATTAAATGAAATAATTTTAAAAATTAAGAAATAATTTTATATTCGGAACATATATTTGATGCAGGGATTAAGAAATATGGGTAAGTGTCAAACTTCTGTGGCGCACCAAGGCCAACATGCGCCACAGAATTCCAAGATTCTGTGGCGCATGTTGGCTTTGGTGCGCCACAGAAGTTTGACACTTAGCCATATTCCAAAACTGGACGCACGAGAACTATATGGCTAAGTGTCAAACTTCTGTGGCGCACCAAAGCCAACATGCGCCACAGAATCTTGGAATTCTGTGGCGCATGTTGGCCTTGGTGCGCCACAGAACTTTGACACTTAGCCATATCCCGATCGAGCGGTTGCCCCTTCTTCCCCAACCAGTCATTCTTCCCCGGCCAACCCTAGCTAACCGCCGCCCGCGCCGCCGCTTCTCTCGCCTCGCGCTCGCTCTCGCCGCTGCGCTCGCTCTCGCCGCCACAGCCTCGCTCTCGCCGCGCGCCCACGCCCGTCGCTGCTGGTCGCCCACCGCCCGCGCGCAAAGGACGCCGCCGCGCCAAGGAGGAGCAGAGGACGCCGCCGCGCCAAGGAGGAGCAGAGGACGCCGCCGCGCCTAGAGGAGCCCACCGCCCACGCCCGTTGCTGCTGCTCGCCCACGCCCAGAGGGAACCCGACGCCCGCGCTCTCGTCGACGACCACCTCACCTCCCTGGTAAGGTACTTCTCCCCCTCCTCTCTCATCGCTTTTAACTCGGGTTTTATTTCATAATGTTTGTTGTGGTGATCATCATCATGGTGTTGTAAAAACATAATTCATTTGTGAATGCTCCCTATGATCTCAACTGGAGCATTTCTGTTATAAGTTGTAACCAATTGTTGTGTAAAAGAGGCTTGGCACCTCAACTAGGGCATTGAAATATGTGAATAACAATTCAGTTCATACAAAAGATTAGTCCAATTGCGTGCTAGGCACCAGATAATCACCACAGCGCTGAACACAACTTACAAAAATTGAGTGAATCACACCAATGCACAAGAACTGAAGGAAAATATATGATAACAGATGAACTTCAAAATCAGCAGAATACATAATTTCAAGGTTTGTGTAAGAATAGAACAGGAGCCAAAAAGATATATAATATAACAGCATAGTTTCTTCATTATGTATACGAATAGTTACCATCACTCCCATCAGAAGGACAAGCTAAAGCACTGCTTTTGAACAAACAAACGAAAGACAATACTCCATATAGAGCATAGTTTCGAGGCAGACTCCAAAAATGTGTTCAAAGACCAGTTTGGAAGCCACTGGAATCATATTCTTATACTCATGTAAATATTGGAAGTTATGCTGTCAATATTCTCATACTCCTGTAAACTGAATTAAGATTGAGGTGCTTTTATGTCATGTGTATGTGCAATTGAATTACTTGCAGCAACTTGCTTGCAGTGCTTGTACTGCTTGCTTGCAGCAACAACAATTGAATTACTTGCAGCAACTTGCTTGCAGTGATGAACTTGACAGTTTCCTTTCTGATGAAGATTGTACTAATATTCTGGTTGGTTCTAGAATTGCTTTACTTGAGAATCTCTGTTTTTAATCAATCTGTTGCCTTTGTATGAGCTGGTTACTTGGTGTCTGCTATGGTTTAGGCTCTTTTTGGTCCCTTGGAATTGGATAGGTTACCAATAAGTTTGTTGCTTCATTTAGTAGTCCAAGCTGTCAGACTAGTTGGGCCAAAACAAAGCCTGGTTGTTGGGAAATTTAGCATTGATAACACTTCCATGCCCTTCTCTTTCTTTAGGAAATTTTCTTTCTTTACTGAGACACAAAGCAAGGCAAGTGAGTGAAATGAATAGTTTTTTCTCAAGTCAAGCTTAATTGAGTAGGATGCATAGTTTTTTCTCATTGCTACCAGAGTTACTAACAATGTTGTTCTGCTGCATCACCTACCTAGATGGAACTAGTAAGGTTATTTGTATACTTTTTTCTGTTGGCATTGCATTTTCAGCTACTTCTGACTTATCCTAGATGGAACTAGTAAGGGATCTGCTACTTCTCATATAGGTGTTGTGAAATCGAAAATGTGATATCCAGGGGAGTAGGAGGCTGTGTGTATCCAGGGGAGTAGGAGGCTGTGTATTTTTATATCTATTGTATTGTTGCTGGTTGTGTATTGCTGCTGGTGCACATTGTGTATTGGCTATTGTTGCTGTCAAATGAATTAATGCATACTGTTGGTGCTCTATATATGTGGTGGTGTTGTATGCTGTTGGTAAGTACTTCTGTTGCTTGCTGGTATGTGGTGCTGCTGATGATATGGACTTGCAGGTGGTATGCATGGTGGTATCCATGCTGTGTTGCTGGCTATTTTTATATCTATTGTATCCAGGGGAGTAGGAGGCTGTGTATATGCATGGTAATAAAAATATTGTGTTGTGTACTGCTGATGGACCTGATGGGTACTGTGATGTGTATATGTTGTGGGTACTGTGCTGTGTATTTGTGGTGTTTATATGTTGCAGGGACTTCAAAATGAGCTGCCCATTTCTCCCGAAACGTTGATTCACTTCCGTTTCGGTTGAGAAATGGGGCTCCTATGTCCAAAAATTAGCAAAGGTCATGCCGAATTTTCCGGCCGACAATTGTACTAATAGATTTCATCCTCTTCTTTATAGAAATTGCAAATATGTCGGCCGACGACAACGTGGCCGGCACTTCTAAGGCCGCCATGACCCTCGAAGAGGAAGCCGAAGCGGCGAACGTCGAGTTCTGGGAATTCGGCCCCTCCCAGCCGACAAGAGGAGGAGGAGGTGGACTTGGCGGCGGAGGAAGTCGGAGCTGACCGTCGGATGACCGAAGCCGGGGAGGAGGAGGAGTATGAACCCACCACCGACGGCGCCGCCCACACGGGGGTGACGGCGTCGGGGAGGCCGACGGCAGCGGCAACCCGGCTGCTAAGAAGAAGAAGAAGCCGCGGAAGGATCGGAAGCCGACGGTGCTCGCCAACACCACCAGCGAGATCACATTGGTCTCCGAAAGTGGGCAACCACCGGAGCCGGAGGCTGTTGCCGCCGGGTACGGCATGCAACTCGGGTGCATTGTCCGGGAAAGCATGTCGATCAACACGGTGAAAATCCGAGGTGAAGGCAATGAGCATTTGGTCGAGCTCGCCTTAGAAGCTTCACCGACGGTACAAGTTCCCGGCGCCATACAATAACTTGGAAAGATCCAACCCGGTGAATAAATTGGCCATCACGAAGATGAGCAACGCCCTGAGCAGCTGGAAAAGCCGGGTGAAGGCCAAGATCGACAAAGGTGAAAGCTTTGAGAGTATTAAGAAGGGTGAGCCGATGCTCGATGAAGCGAGTTCCGGATATTCAAGGAGCGGCTGGATAGCGACGATGCGAAAGAATGGACGGAGTGGGGTAGACAAATGCATGAGCTCAACTTAGGAGCACATCACCTTGGAAGCGGCGGTTATAGAGGAAAGATTCCCATTTGGGAAAAGGAGGACGAAGAACTTGCACGTGCTCGGGAAACCGAACCCATGGTTGAAAATTACGGACCTGCAGGTGAGGTACTTTGTCCGGGCCCGCTACACTCTGGACAGGAAGACAATGGAATTCGTTACCGAGCATGACGACGTGAGGAAGTTCGAGGAAAAGCTGGTAAGGGAATTTACTCGCGCGGTCCATTGCTGCACATATTACATATATGACGTGAATGCAATGCCCTAAATGTGTTCACCCTATCCTTGTCCGCAGAACGAGCAGTTGGCGAAGGCCGATCTCCCCGAGGCCGAATCGTCGTCCCGAGGGCTCGACGGAGCCGTGGGACACGCCTTTCAACAGGGCGTTGAATATCCTCAAGGACAGGCCGGTATCCAAGCCGCCGACGTCGGCCGGACGTGTCCGCGGCTTTGGTACAAGCATGAAGTTTCGCGAGTACTACAAAGAGGAAAACAGCAAGAAGAGAAGGAGGAGCGCGATGTCGAAGAGGATAAAGCCGAGGTCGAAGAGCTGAGGAAGAAGGTCTCCATGCTCGAGGAAAACAGGCAAACTCGATGGACAAAGATGAGGTGGACAAGCTTTTCGAGAAGAAGCTCCGCGATTTCCCCGCCCCTCGGGTCATCGAGGGGATAGCTGCGTGGAATGCGGCCGGTCAGGTGGGGTCGATAAAAGTGCCTAGCGCCGGGGCCAGCAACTCGATCTTCAACGCGTCGCCATCTCCGGATCTGGTTACCCCGCCGCCCACCATCGCCGCGGGGCAGCCGATGGAGTTGGATGAACCGGTGCCCCCGCTGATCCTCGCCGAGGCTACCAAGGCGCAGCCGGCGGCGGCGGTGCTTCATAATGCACCCGAGCCCCCGAAGATTGATAGGCCGGCCGCCACTGTCTCCACATTAGCACAGCTCAACGCCATCACCAAGGTACTTAACTAATTAGTTATTCCATGCCATCTCCTTCATGCGTTTTGATACCCGGCTATCTAATTAATGATGCCCAACATTACTCAGGACACTCCTGCGTGCTCCTTCACCGCGCGCCCGGCGGCGAGTTGAAGGATGTTGCCACGGGAATGATCATACAACCGAAGAGCACCACGTTGCACACCGTGGCTATGGACGCAACGTCCCGAAGGTCACTTTGGGTCGGGTGTTGCCGGGTGCGAAGACATGGACCCCCCAATACAGCCCGAGGGAGCCGACGAGCACCTCGACGCTTGAGAACCGCCATGGCTATACCATGGTATGGCCAAAGACCCGCATCCGTCTTGGGGGTCGCTCCACCGGCGCCTCCTCGATCATCCGGCAGCCGATCGTCCGGCCGCCTCCTCGGAGGGCAGCTCCTCCCGTCGTCACCGCCACAACAAGCCGCCACAAGAAACCGCCGGGAGAGTCTCTCGCCTCAACCGCCACCGGCGGAGCCTAAAGGCAAGGCCGCCGCACCGCTATCGCCCATCCCATCACCCAATGAAGATGACATCGATGATGATGGGCCGGTAGACGTCGATGCCTACCTCAACACCGGCGCCGACATAGATGATTTGTACATGGCGGGCGCGGATGAAGAAGCATACCGCGTTCGCGACGAACCAGCTGGCCCACCCAAGGCAACCAAACAGCGCTCGGTGTTCCGCGGCTTCTCTCAAGAGACGCCTCCGGCAGCCGATACACAAGAGCCAACCGCCGCAAACATCTTCAGCCCCAATACGCCGATCAACAAGGTAAACGAGCAGCTTTGAAGCGTCGGGGCCCGTTGCTCCGAAGAAGCCCCGTAAAAGACCTAGTAAGAACAAGGAGAAGTCTGCGAGCCAGCCACCTCCGACGATCCGTCATCGGGACTCCATGGTACCTCCCAGCCAAGGATGGCTTGACCAGAATGCATGAAGCCGGCAAACCAATACCGGGTCCGGAGCTGCAACACCTTGCTTCCGGAGCTATGCTGCCTCTCGCAGGACGGTATCCCGGTCCTAGAGAGTATCCTTCTTAAGGACAAAGATCCAAATTACCCGGTCTTCACGATCAAGGTGCCAAGAGATGTGGGCTTCGTCACTGATGCCCCCGCGGATATATTCTTTATAGCGTACGAGGACATCTTCAAGCTATTCCACGCGAGAAGGCTGGACTATAACTTGGTCCGCCTATTCGCGCTCAATCCGGCGATGAAGATCAAGAGAGAGAGTACCCCGGACGTCGCGATAGCGGATCCCTACTACATGCGTGAAAGCCGGTTGAACTTATCAGCGGTGCGGGCACGGGCTTCGTTGTACCTACGTAAGTGCTTCTTGGACAACAAGAGGAAGGACAACATCCTCTTGGCTTACTTTCCCGAGTAAGTACACATCCGCTAGCCCCGTAATAAATTTCTTTTCCATTGCTCATTTCCAACCTCGATCCAAATTTGTGTTGCGCAGAGACACGCATTGCGTACTCATCTCCATTGCCCCGAAGTTTTCTCTTGCCACCTATTTCGACTCGGGGAGTGCGAAAAAGAAGAACTACGCCAGAATAAGGGGTGTGCTAGATGATGCTCTCGAGGGCTACTTCAAAAAGGGAGGCGCCTTCAAAGAAAAGGCGGAATGTTTCGTGGATGATGGTAAACACAAGTTCAAGCACGTGTTCGAGTTCCCCTGTGTCAAGCAGCCGGAAAACAGCACTCGGACGCCTTCTATGTCATGCATCACCTAAAAGGGTTTGTCCGGGATAGCCAGTAACTTGCGTTTACCATCCGCTCTCCGAGGATGGGCCGAAAAGTTGGCGCGGATCAACGATGATGACCTCGAGAAGACTTCCAGGATACCAGGGTCAAGTTATCACATATCATCACTCAAGACGTCACCACAGGGGAGGGCCCTTGCACCAGGGTAGAGCGTTATGCAAGAGGGACATCGAGCAACGCCTCAAAGCGCAGGGTGACACGAGGACGTGGATTACAAAAGATCCGTACAAGCCGTTCCCGGAGCCCCGCGAGCCTTGACTTAGTGTGTGATAAACTAGCTATCTTCATCGGTTAGTTTGTATATATATCGATGGACGTGGTCTTTTGTGTGGGTCGTAATTAAACTCTAAGTACTATGTTCATCGGTTTATGTGTATCGGTGGACGTCGTCTTGTGTGTGCGTGTCGCAAACTTATTGTTGCCGTGCTCAACTTTACTATATACTTTGGTCTAATATTTATCAACATATATATATATGCATGATGTACTAATATGATATACTAATATGCCCTTGTCAATAGAGATGCCGACGTACGTTGTGTACAAGGGTCGGGTTCCGTGTGTCTACGAGGAGTGGCAGGACTGTCTCGAACAGGTGCACAAGTTCAGCGGGAACAGCTACAAGGGATACGCGACTAGAGAGGAGGCGGTAGCACAGTGGAGGGCACACGTGGGCAAGAAGAAGAACCGGCTGAAGTTCTTGGTCCCCTCTTACTCACCGCCACCGCGGTTGTACTCTACTTTACTTTAGTCTAGGTGGCCGGTGACGATGCATGTGCATATGAGACGAGATGAACACACATGTATGTGTATGCGACGATCAAACACATTTCTACTTGTGTAATTTGGATCTAAATGATGTAATGATGAAGACTTGTGTGTATCATGTCATTTGTGTGTCATTTGTGAGTAATTCTGTTATTTCTGGAATGTGCTATGTATTTCTTGTATATATCTGTATATTTCCTGTGCAATACCACTATATACTGCAGAAATGGAAAAAATTCGAAAATCCAAAAATTAACATTCTGTGGCGCATGAACTGGAAGTGCGCCACAAAAACTTATAAATATTCTGTGGCGCATGGAGAGGTAGTGCGCCACAAAATCTGGCGCCAAATTCTGTGGCGCACTATCAATGGTGCGCCACGAAGTCTAAGATTCCGTGGCGCACCGGGCAGCGTGCGCCACAGAATTCCAAACTTCTGTGGCGCACCCACTGCTGCGCCACAGAATTCTAATACTAGTCGCGTGGCAACTGTGGCGACGGCCATATGCGCCACAGAATCAAGATTCGGTGCGCCACAGTTAGCCCTTTTTCCACTAGTGTGTCGTTGCCGTAAGGGTATTTCATCAAATGTGCTCACACGTGAATGCACATCTAAGAAGTAACAACAATGTGCATTATTTCCGGTTTCTAATCGAATGAAGCAGACCTAAATTCTAACTCAAGTACAGCACTAGCTTCAGTTTGTGCCAGTAATACTTCATTTTTCTCCCATAAAGGCGCGTTATTACTTAATAGTTTTTTAGTATTACACCGGTCTCTGTATAACTAAGATGTATACAACCGACCAGTAATACTTCATATCTACACTGAAGTTGGCCACTGTTAGTTCTCCTGCAGAAGTCTGAATACTCTACCACAACACAAAACGCAAAGTATACTAGAGTTTTCATTTTGTTTTCTTCTTTGCACGTAAGATTGAGATTTGCATAGTGGTACAAGTTTGCAAACTTTGTTATGGATATATTTTCAGTTAAGAACTAAAATAATAGATGAACATTCGCCTTCTTATTATGTTGTTTTATTTTAGAACGATTTTCTGTGCATCAGGCATACATGCTACAAAATATTGTTACTAATGAAGATTAATGGAGGTGAGCCTACATTGTCTCTTCCACTAGAGTCTAAAGGTCGTGGTCACTTCCCTCGATAATATCGTCCATCTTTTTTAACTTTGCTTATCCTATTTTTGTCCATTTGTCCTATTTCTTTTTGTGCTGATTAGTTTTCCAGATGGTCGAAACCACCGCGTCGTTGTCAAAAACTGTTTTTCTGTGAAGGAAAAGACAAGACTTAGACAGTTTTGACATTTGTGGGACAAGGTATATCCTCCGTAGAACTGAGTGTACCAAAGTTGACCTTGGAGTTACTTCTCAATAATCCTACACTTACGGAATGATTTCTACACCCGGGCCGACGTGGTATTCGGTGGTCGGATCAATATCCTAAAATCAGGGAAGGGAAATAGAACTGCACCAGCCATGTCCTTGCACACATCCCGTAGGTGTGAGTCGGTAAAAATCCTCTGTAAGTGTACCATTGCTCGTTACTTCTCCCCCACAGGAAAAAAATGTCTTGTGTCAATGAACTAAATTTTATCCATTCAGGCGTTAGCAGCAAATCAGGTAATGATGTAAACTTTTTCAAAAATCTCACCGAATCAACAACCTAAGATCTGTATACGTTCTGACATACAACTGAGGTCAACGGTCTCCATGGGGGAAACTCTCATTTGCAACTAGTTGCATCCGCACCCCATTTTTTGTTGTGACTCTCCATGGCTAATTGTACACATAAGTAGAATTATAGAGTGATATTATCTTTTTTTGAGAGCACGAAAAATATGTGCCAAATTTTTATAGAAGGTAGAAAACAAGATTACAACCGATTGCAAACAATCAGCATAACCCTCCAAACTCCACACCTAAGCACCTAGGCCTCACTCTCGCACTAGGATTTCCTCTCCTCCGGCTCTCACACTCACTACAATGATATTATCTGAGTAAAACATATAGAGTAAAATTTGTCATCCATGCTCCAATGTTCTATCAGTTATCAGAGATGAGAAATGAAAACTTTAGCCTTTAAGGATTTGAAGAAACCGGGTAATGATGTATAAAAATTCAAGAAAGCCCACCAGTGAATCAACACCTAAGATCTGTATACGTTCTGACTTAAATTCAAATTGAATGGCCTCTATGACGAACTATACACATAAGTACTATTATGGGGTGATATTTTGTGAGGAAATTTTTTGTCACTCATGCTTCCATGTTCTATCAGTTATCAGAGATGATCACTGAAGACTTCTGAAGAGATGATTTCAGTTAAGAACAAATAAATAGCTCAACATTTCGGCTAACTATATATAATTTCGTTCCATTTTGAAACGATTTCTATACATCATGTGTACAAGCTACAGAAAACTAAGAAAAAAAATCAATGGAAGCAAATTAATTTGCAATGTCCTGATCACTGATCTCGCGGCAATTTCCCTCCAAAAACTTGGCTAGCCGATCAAAAGCAGGGCGTGAGCACGTTGAGCAGGGACACCCTCGCGTTGACGAGCGCGCGGTACACCTGCTCGCAGCCGTCCTCCGCCGCCACGACGCACTCCTCGAGGCTCCGGAGCCGTTCCATCGCCGCCCTCCTCTCATCCTCCTCCTCGTCGCAGCATTCTTCCGGAGGTGCCTCCTTTGCGCCGCCGCCGGGTGATCCGGAGGACTCGCAGGCGGCGGCGACGGACACCGTGCGTCGGCGCCACCGCAGGAGGTCGGCCACCCACCACACGGGCGCGGCCGCGGCTTTAGAGGCTGGAGAGGAGGCCGATGTGGGGGACGCCAATGCGCGCGAGGCAGAGGATGCGGAGGCGGACGCGAGCCCGGCGAAGATGGCGGCGGACGCAGCCGCCGCCGCGCAGGTGGCTGCCGCGACGGCCTCGGCGACCGCGGCCTCGCTGGAGTCGGATGTCGACGCAGCGGAGGAGGAACGGTGGGACAGGGCACGCAATGTGGAGGCGAGGCGGGAGAGGTCGCGGTCGGAGCGTCGGCGCGCGCGGAGCGCGGCCGCGAGCCGGGGAGCGTCGCGGCGGCGGACGGCGGCGTGGGCCTCGGCGAGGAGTTGCTTCAGGGAGAGCAGCGCCTCGCGGAAGCAGCCGTGCGCGTCGGCGAGGACGAGGAGGTCGTCGAGCAGCCGCTCCGTCCAGGGTGCGGCTGTCTTGGAGGAGCGGCGCTGCGAGTGCCGGAGCGGGTCCTGCGCCTGCGGGTGGTGGAGCAGGTCCGTGAGGCCGGCCAGGAGCCGGCCCAGGTGGTCGACGCCGTCGGCGATCCAGGCGGTGCCGGGCTGCGACGGAGCCGGCGCCTCGGTCCAGCCGAGGAGCGCGTTGGCGGAGTCGTGGAGGCCGGCGACGACCGGGTGGAAGCGGCCCGGGAGGCTGGCGGAGCGGGTGCGGGTGTAGGAGAGCTTCTTGTGGCGCGTGCGGCGGAGGGAGGAGGCGGCCTTGGGGACGGTGAGCGCGGCGAGCCGCCGGCGGAATCCCACTGCCATTTCGCGTCCGGGGCGGCGTGGTGGCGGTGTGTTGGAGAGCTGTTGCCGGCCGTGGTGTGGCAAGTGGAGCGGCGAGCTGGTTTTTATAGGGTGGCATGGATCGGCGGAGCCCGCACGGGTGGGAGTGGATACTGGATAGTGTAGTGTGACAGGCAAGGCGCAGATCGCCAGATGGCTCCACGGCGGATCGGACACGTTGGATTATTTTTACTTGGAAACACTCACCTTGCTTAACAAGGAGCCTGGGAAAAGGGTAACTAACCAACTTCCGATGGAAGATTGCTAAAAGTGCTAAACACTTTCTACGTGTACAAAACTTTTGGATGTTTGACCATCCTGATCGTAATGAGCCCCGTGACACTGAAAAGCGGGCTGGACACCTACGTTATGCCGAAAAGTAGGAGTACATCATGTTGGAAAATGTCAAAACCAAAGAAATGAGTACTCGTAGATGTGGGTAACTATCAGCAGGTAGTTGACTTGTTGATCTCACACTCGTGAGCGATTCCAGCACTAGCACGAGTTTGACACTGCAATTGAACTAGTCAAACCCCGCTGTGCTTCCACGTGGCTTTGTCGGACCGCACCGGAGCGTCCCGGCAGCCTCCCAGTCATCGACATCGTCGGTCGGCACATCTTCATGCGTGGGGGAGCTTGGCGGCCAGCAACGATGCCTTCCTCTAGCGGTCGTGGTTTTGCCGCACTATGTTGTGTGAATGTTGTGTATCGCGGTTTCTTTCAGTACCTTCCTCCATAGAGGGTAGAGTTTGGATTCCGGGCTGCAGCTCGAGGTGGTTATTGGCGGTGGCGACTAGCGTTGCCACGTGGGTGCAACCAGTTGGACGTGTTGGTTATGCTACCCATTGTCACCCATATGTCCTACTGTCACCCCTGTGTCCTATTGCTACCCATTGTCACCCCTAAAAAAGTAGGCATGCTCACGGAACCTCATGGGGTGACATGGCGTGATCTCGGGCTGGTGGCGCTCTATCTGGAGCGGTCGTGTATCTCCGGAGCTGATGTCAACGTTTGGGAGGGGGGTGTTTGGTGCAGGTGCTGCCTTTGATCTTTTTTTCGCGACATAAAGTAGATGACATTAAAGCCATGAGTTTACATAAATGTCCTCAAACAAAACAAAATTACAACCAAGTCTAGAAGGACCCCGACGGCCGGACTCCTTGGCTCGGATATAGCCCCTCCACAGCCGGGAAGTCACCGCACGCTGGTCCTGGAGAACCATCGCCCTGCAACATCGTCGTCGTCATGTGGCTCAAGATCATCGACTCCATCTTCAACTTCAACGTCCGGATCGACCACCAGTCCAGATCCGGCAAGAGGATGATGAGCTCGACGAATCCGAGGAAACTCGAGATTGGGGAAGACGCGTGCTCCACCGCGAAGCTCCGAGGAGCGTCGCCGTTAAAGGGGCGAGCACCATCACCAAAACACCACGCCGACCGCACCGCCACCTCCACAGCGCCATCGAATGGTGACCTAGAGGAGCCTACGCTATATACACATCGCGAGCGGCCCCCACCCTCCCACCACCGTAGCGACCGGTGAAGGGAGAGGTAATCCCCGACTCCTTGACGACGAGGTGGATCGACTAGATGGATTCACAAATCGCCCTACCCTACCGTAGCGGGGGAAGGGAGACGACCAAGCCTTCATCTATCATGTTGTGTAGTGCTTCTGAGATGGTGTCGGCAGGTTCTTCACCTCTAGTGCTGGTGGTCGGCGGTGGCGGCGAGTGTGGGCACTCGATCACAGTGGCTGATGGATGCATCCCGACGTTCTAGCTGTGGAGCTCCTCCCTTGACGAGTTCCGATGTGGGGTGTCGAATTATGCTGAGGGGAACTCTCTGTTGCTCATTGTTCGTGAGCTCCATGCCGCGCATGGGCTGAGCGGTGTTGGTTAGGTGGTCCGTTCGGCTGAAAAGCTTGGCCACGTGGCGAGTGTGAGCGTGTTTCCGTTGTGTTAGCTATTGGTTTGGTTCTCGTCCAGCCTGCTGCTAATTAACTGAAAATCTTCTTTGTAATTGATAATTTAAAAGTCTAATTTTTAGTACTTCGCTATAAAAAAGAATTGACACGGGAGTAGTTCAACGTAGTTGTTAGTGGGAGTAACATAGCTAGTAACATTACACATGACAAGGTGTTTTGGTAACATGACGTACCAATAAATGAAGAAAGAGAGTGAGGTGGTAACTAACTATGTTATCATAACATCACACACCCCAAAACAAGATGAGTCTACAATATAATAAATAACACAATGCATAACATCACATATAAGTTATTATCCTCTATAAAGATATAGTAACCTAGACTAATAACATATCATATGTTACTAGTCTAAGTTAGAGCATCTCCAGTCGCATCCCCCAAAGGAATTTGGGGGACGCCGGCCAAAAAAAGTCTCAGTCGCATGCCCCAAAGGCTGTTTCGCTCCGGACGTCCCTCAAATATTGTCCTGCATCCCTAGCCCATCCCCTGTGTATAGAGGCTCCATCAGAGACGCCGAACACGATTTTACACTTGTTTTTTGTTTGGAGGTCGCGTTTGGGAACGTGGCTAGGAAAGGGACCCCCTTCAAACGAAAATTTCGTCCGGACGTCCCAAACGATAAATCTAGCGCTATTACCGGACGTCGTTTGGGGATACGACTGAAAATGCTCTTACTCTCTACTATAACCAGCATAAGAGTTCTTTAGGTTCCGAGTGTCCCGGAAGGAGAGCGTGCAACCCGGCGTATGATATTGGCGCCAATAGTGCAAGACCCGGCGAGTTTGCGCCCGCGACGCCCGGCGGGGACACGTGCAGCCGGCGGCGCCGGCCCACCTCGCGCACAGCTCACGGCTAGGGCCCCATTGAATACCATCATTCATGGCCGCGCGCGTCGGCGTCGGCGTCCATGGATCAATCGCCTTGGCACCACCAAGAGACGCTACCCCACCGCCGGCCCCGGCTCGGCTCACCCATCGCCATTGCCATCACGTACGTACGTACCCTGCGCGCTCTGCCTCCGAGCCTGCCGTCCACTGTGCCGTGGTGGCCGGATGCGGATGGGTGCCCCGTGCGCCGTACGTACCGCCACTGCGTCACATCTCATCACATCCCCGTCGCATCGCCATCGATCAGACCCGGTGGCGACAGGGACCTCTCCCCTTTCCTCTTCGGCACCACCGCCGCTGCGGCCTTTAGCTGCAACCCTGCAATGGATCCAATCTATCTATCCATCGCTCGCCATGTCGATCTAGCTAGCGCTTTTATTGTCCACCTATCTACAGTAGTTCCAATCGGCTGCCTCTTCTGCTGCGTCTCGGCTGGGATCGGGAAATCATTGGAACTCAGCCATGCCGGCCGCGGCCCTACGCCGATCTCCGATTTGGGGGTTCCACCTATACGTGCCGATCCGACGAGCTAATCATTGGGTCGCTGTTCCCTTCTTCCGACGATAGGATAGATAGATCGATGTGGTTTCTTGCACATTGCGATTCTTGGTGCCCCGTCAGGATCTTTCCCATTGCCGCATGCTTCCTTTGTTTCGTTTTCACGAGTGGTTACTGACAAGTCACGATGCTCCTCCTCAACATGCAGATGATCTTTCCACAACTGCACGAGAGTCTAGAAAAAGATCTCGATCACCCACGCAACATTCAGATGGCGCATGCTGGCATTCAGATGCCGGCGCTGTTATTTCCAAACACCAAAATAGCTCATCTCTCGCGTATGGTCAGACATGGATCGAAGAGTATTAGTATATGCCCATCAACTGTGTCATGCATGCGTTTGCGATTTTACTCTTTTTCTTTACGAGTTCCTACAAGATCCTCCAGATAGTCGCGCGGATCCAAACATGAATGCGCGCGACTAAACAATCGCGACCCCATGACGCAGCACAGAGACAATCAAGAGCACAGCAGGCGGTACAATCAGATGCATTGCACCAGTGCCTCAAGGATAATTCAATAATCAAAGCCAGCTGTGTAGGTACTCTCTGATTAACCTACAAATTAATCTTCAAGCTGTATGACATGTTTTTCTTTCTAAAATGGACCGAAACCCCAACATCTGCATCAGTAGATGCACACTGCCGTTTTATTTATTTTAAAATATGAGCTACTCAAAATTTACATTTAAGTATTAGGTAAGGTTGAGATGTGTATCAATTCTAGTAGTAGCTGAAAAAAGAAGCCATATGCAACCATACGGTTGCATCCAATAATCATATGATCGCACTGATCCTCACGAAGAAGGAAAGCCAATTACTAAATCTAATGTGCAAATAATAAACTGCAAGAACAACATGTATGATATGTGGGGCTAGCTTTCCCGAGGAGGTAGGAGCAGATTGCCTTCAGCGTGAACCACCCATCCGTGTCACTTGACATGCGACAGATTTGTTGCATCAGTGCTGATCGATCACATTGGCCAACACGAGCTGGCTAGCATGAAGGTACGTGGTGTCCGGCGTTGATCAATTAATAAGAACGAAGGTAGTATCCATGAATCAGAAATTTCGAAAAAGAAACTAACCTAGACCTGTTAAAATCTGGCTTCTGTCAGCTATATATTTTAGATGTGTGTACAATACTTGTTCATAAAGAGATGCTTAGGACCGCATGTACTCCCTCAGTCTTCTGTGTAGAGCATATTTTAACGGGTTAATACAAGACTTTGACTACCAGTGACTTAACTGTTCTGCAAATTACTTCATCCGTCTCAGTTACTAGTCTTCCCCTTATCCCTAGGTGACCAATTTGACCTATATAATTAAAATTATATAATGTAAAAATTATATTATTAGAAAATAGAACATCTAAACTTTCTAATGATATAAAAATTATATTACAGTATTAGAAAATAGAACATCTAAACTTTCTAATGATATAATTTTTATAACATATAACTAATACTAATTTGATCAAATTTGCGATCTAGGGGTACGCACACGTTTAATAAACTGTGAAAGAGGAAGTATGATAGTTAAACCAATACCGTGATTTTCATATTTATAGTAACTAATGACCCTGATAGGTAATGCAACAGGACCACATACCAATTGCATATCTATTGGTCGATGACATGTTTCTTAACCAAACATATTATGCCCTCTAGAATTTTTTAAAATATTATTGTAGACAACTTCAAGAAAATGATATGCCTAGTAGAATGCTTAGGACGATGACATTTAGCATTCATCCAATGGTGTTGTGTGACACCTCTCACAATAGAAAACAAAAGACTAGCAAATAAAATTTAATTATCCTACATGAGTCTTAGAAAGCCAAACAATAATGCCCTAGCCAGTGTTGTACCAAGACTTTATTTAATAAAGAGTTTAGTTATCCCTTATTGTGAAAGTGTGGCCTCCCTATCGCCGTAGCAAGTTTGTGAGGTCCCCTCATGTAGTTTGGGTAGTAGCACACCCAAGTTCTCTATGTATATGTGCACACCCTAATCATATTAGAATAACTCAAAACCAAATTAAAAAAAGCAATGAAAGACGGTGTAAAAGAGAGGATAACTATGAAAAAAATAAACAAAAACAAGAATGTTTACAAGGATAGAACATAAAGTAGAAAACTAATTAAGATATCGACATGGGCTTAATTTTCATAAATGTTTAGTCAAAATGAAACAATGTAAATGTAGAAAACACTTTATATTATCTTTAACTTCTAAATTCTACGGAATGAGGTAAATGTAGAGAAAAATTGTGTGCTGCTGACGGGTTGCGGCGAGATTTGTTGGGAATGTGAATGAAATATGTGAAATACATGTTTTTAACACAAGTGTGATGTCATTGTAAGTTATGAATTCATCAGTTGCGAGATCTCCTCCGTCCGTGAGATACATAGCTTGTCACGACTTCAGCCTAGATGTTCGGGTACAAAAGAATAAACAACTTCCACATGTAGTCTCTCTAGTTCTAGAGGTCATGCAAGCAACAGGCTTTTGTTCAACTGTAGTTAGGAGATAAACAATTTTGGTAGTAGGTGGGTATTCAAGAGAATAGAGTGAATATGAAAGCGTGAGAGATGGTTTGGGGCATATGATCTTGCTTTTATTGCAAAAAAGGCTTCACTTCACTTATTCACAAACGACAAGAGGTTAGCCAGATACTAGGTTCTCCCTACCCTAGAGACAAAAGTCCGGTGTACTAGATAGAAGGTAGTTCTTTTATTAAACAAATACAATGGCCTGTTGTCAATACATTGGGAGTAGAAATATTTACAAACCATAGTTGTTCCTTAAAGTCTAACAGATGAGTCCTAGCTAGAAACGTGAAGAAACTATTCACCGTAGAGTTGTTTTTACATAGGCAAAACTTGTTCGATGAACTCGTGAACCATGTACTACTCTGGTTTTCTCATAACATCTATCTATTCTTATTTACCCCTCTTGGCTTGAAATCAACCTCGTAAAAGATCAAATGGAACGTTTTCTCAGTCCATGCCTTTTAATCCTCTATGGACCGTGACCCTAACACATGTGATTCTTGCCGCGTCGGGACATCCCATTGCTACACATATGCTCATGCTTCCTTGTTTTTGTTTTCACGATTGGTTATGGACAAGTGAGGATGTTTGATGCTCCTCCTCATCATGCAGATCTTTCCAAAACTGCACCAAAGTCTGGCAAACAATCTCACCGGTGCAACATTCAGATGGCACAGGATGTCATGCAATTTTTTTAATAAAGGGTGTTTTGTTACTCAAAAGATTTACAAAAAAAAATTATGATGCTGCCACCCATATTGGGTAATAAAATTATTTACCATGCCCCCAATCGTATAGACACCTCCGTAATAAGCCACGGTTCTCCATATGCCGAAGATACAACCATGAACGAAGGAAAGTACTGCACCGGTAAATAACTTGCGTAAGCTGAATTTTTTTATCATTAAATATATAACCATTTCTACATATACCCGAAACGACCAAATAAAGACAAACACTCACACACTGATAAGTATTTTAAAGCTTTGATCCACCCTATTAACCGAGTTACCTAAAATATTGGCAACATTACGTGGCGGTTATAAGTTAAAACCAATTTGGATGATTGACCATACAGACCTCGCGAAATGGCGTTGAAATAATAAGTGTTTTATAGTCTTATCGTGATGACAAAACACACATTTTTTTCTTCCCTACCAATTGGGTTTTGCTAGGTTGTCCTTAGTAAGGACGACCCATCCACGAAGATACAATGCTAAAACCTTCGTTTTCAATGGTATCTTCATCTTAAAAAAATTATTATTATTTAATACCGATTGTAAACGCTGAAAGAACGCTCCATACATTGAATCCACACATAATTTACCATTCTCATTTAGATTCAAATAGAAATCATCCGACCCTTGCGAGAATTGGACGAAAGTTAAATGATGTAACAATGCATTTTTAGTTGCAAGTCGGGACCCAACAAGGTCCTTTCTAAACGTCACACTCAGTGGAGAAGGTTCCATAACCTTAGCTCTGGTTTCACCTTTATGACGCACAATATTATATAGAGCTGGATATTGTTTCCAAAGAGTGGCGTTTCCTAGACATTTTTTCTCCCAGAACCTGAAGCTGATCTCGCATACACCCGTAAAAGAGAAAGATGCAAATGGGAAGACGTGTCTCATCGTCGCCATAAGACCGGCCAACCCAAAATTGTAGATCTCCAAGTTTCCAATAAACTTGAGAGACTTAGCCAACCATTTACAAAGTAGGGTTGTGTTCTTAACCTTAAGGTGGTGAACACCAAGTTCTTCTTGATCTTTTAGGCAACAACGGTATTTCTTCTCTCAATATCTCCTTGCGAAAAAAATCTAGACCGATAATAGTCTAATCAATACAAGACTCCTGTAGACAACTCGAAGAAAGATATCATATACAGTACCATACTTGTTAAACCTAAATTAATGAGGACCAATCTTTCATTTAGAGATAGCAGTTTTCCTTTTCAACTATTAATACTGCTGGCATAGAGATGCGTGCATGTTATTTTCAAATGGTGAATAGCTCATCTCTTGTATATAGTCAGAATGGATCAAACAGCATTATGTATACTGAGTATGCTAGAAATCAGGCCTTTGATTTTTATCATGTCTCAATCGATTCCTTAGTTATTAGATTTTGCCTCATGATTCATGCTGATATGGTAGTTACAAGCGAGCTGCAACTGAGATTTTCTAGTTGCAAGTGAATTACAACTGAGATTTTTCTAGTTATAAGTGGGTTGTAACTAAGATTCTTTTTTCTAGTTACGAGTGAGTTGTAAATGAGAAAAAAATATAAACACTGTTGAATTTGCTTTAAGATTCATATTGAGCTATGAGTTACACATGAGTTGTAACTAAAACTTAATAGCGTTACGTGACTGAGATTTACACTTATGTATATGCAATTGGGCCCTGTGCTTCTGATTTTACTCTTTCTTTACGGCTTCCTAAAAGATACTCCAGATAGCCGCGCGGATCCACACATGAATGCGTGCGACTGAAGAATCGCAGCTCCATGACGCAGTGTACCAGAGACAATCAAGAGCACAGCAGGCGGTACAATCAGATGCATTGCACCAGTGCACCGGATAATAATTCAATAATCAAAGCCAGCTGTTTAGGTACTCTCTGATTAGCCTACAAACTAATCTTCAAGCTGTATGGTGTGTGGGGCTAGCTTACCCCAGTACGTACGAGCAGAGGGCGTACGTGTTCATCTTCAGCGAGTACCATCCATCCTTGTCACTTGACAGGCGACAGAGTTGTTGCATCGTCGCCGATCGCAGTGGTCAACACGGGATGGCTAGCTAAACGATCTGATAATTAGTTTACAAGGACACGCCATCCATCTTTAAATTAGGTGACGATTTACACGCGCATTTTCGCTCCTATGTATCCATGAACCGGAAATGTGGAAAAAGAAACTGATCTAGACCTCTACCCACTAGCTTCTGTCAGCTAGATATTTTAGATGTTGTATCTTTTTTTCCTTCGAATGTTTAGATGTTGTATCTAGAATACTTGTTGATAAAGATATGCCTAGGACCTGTACTCCCTCAGTCTTTTGTATAGAGCATATTTTTAACGGGTTAATACAAGACTATGACCACAAGTGGCTTCATTAGAGCATCTCCAACAGGCGCGGTAACCGATGTTGTATCCAAAAAAGTGACTGGTTTAACGCGTGGGCGTAAATTGATGCTCCAACATTTGCTGTAACCGGCGCTGTAAAATAGAGCTTGTGACAAAAGCGCTATCTCGTGCACTATATCTACCACGCCGGAAAAGAGCGAGCGGTATAAGTCGCGCGCAGAAACAACTACCTATTCTCCAAAATTTAGATCTTCTGTTGGAGGTGAACATGGCCTCACGCGTAAAACATGGATGGAGCGCGCTGCAAAGTGCTTTTACAGCTCTAAAATTTAGAGCGCCTGTTGGAGATGGTATTATTCTACAAATTATGGTTGTAAGTATGATATATAAACCAATGCCGTGATTTTCATATTTAAAATAACTCATGGCCATGATGGCTACTATCACATAAACCACATACGAATTGTGTAACTGTCGGTCGATGATATGTTTCTTAACCAAACATATCATGCCTTCTAAAAACAAAGCTAATATATCATTGTAGAGTATAGAAAGACGATATTTGTTGCAGAATTGTTAGAACGGTGACATCCAGCATTCATCCAATCGTACTGTGTGGCACCCCTCACAATAGACAACAATGGACTACCAAGTATTTATGAGTCTTGGAAAGCACAACAATGCCACAGTGCGGAGGCGATAGCCAGTAAAATTTGGGTGAGTCTTGTTGTACCAAGTTTCTATTTAATAAAAAGTTTAGTTATCCCTTAATGTGATGAACGCCTGGTCTCTTTGCCGCCATGGCAACTCTGTCAGTGCCCTCATGTAGTTTGGGTAGTAGGCATGCCACGAGTTCTCTGCATATATGTGCACACACTAATCATATTTTCAAAATAAATAAAATGTGTCAAAAGCAAATAAAAACAAAGAAATATAGTGGAAAAGTGGGATAACAATAAAGATATAATAAACAAAGGCAATAATAATTACAATAGTAGAAAATTAATAAAAATATGGACTTTGACTTACTTTTTTCAACGTTCGACCAACGTAAGATAATGTAAATATAGAAAAACACTGTATGAGCAATACCTTCAAAACTCTATATTGAATGAGGTAAATGCAGAAAATAATTGTGTCATGTTCATGCATTGTTGTGGAAATTTTTAGGACTGCTAATCAGATATGTGAAATATTTTTTTATCACATTGTCGTGTCATTGTAAGTTATGTGTGCATCAGCAAAAAACAAACATCACCGCCACTTAGACGCGGGCCTTGTTTCGAGGTCACAGTTCATAGGATTTGTGGAATACCAGGAAGTTCTTTCGGCTGAGAAATTAGCGAATATTTGTGACTGCATCAGCTCAGCTAGTTGGCAAAAGATTTAATGTGGAACTTATCTGGGTATTCAAGACATGATACAATTAATATGAGACACATGAGATAGTTTGGGCCACACCCTATTATATTTCAACCACAAGCATGCTTACGTGCCCAGATAGAAAATACTAGTTTATTAAATACTGAGTAGCAAAATGGTTTGTTGCCAATACCTAGGGAGTAGAAACAATACATACCATAATTGTTCCTTAATATTGGGCTGACCGATCCTAGAAACAACATGAAGAAACTATACATGGTAGAGCTTTTTTCATAACATTGGTTTCAGTTCTCCTCTTTACCAATGAGCTAAAATATAGAAGCTTGTTGGAAATGCCACATAACAATCAGATGCACCGACATGAAAAATAAATGAAAATACTGGAGCCTAAGTAGTGTGATTAACCTTAAAAAACTCGATGTGTTTATGTGTTGGGTCTGAAGGCGTACAAGAAAACGACGTGTTCATCGTTCGGCTAATATCATATGCATGTATCATTTTGTTACGAGGCAGAGTTGTTGAATCATCACATATCGCACTAGTCGATGCGAGTAAGTAACTACCTAATGTGGCTAAGAATATGTTAATTAGAACTGTAAATTATGGATGTGTGCATTGATTGATTGATGCAGAGGCTGGGTTCTACCCATTATTTCAACAAAATGTTAATTATTAGTTTTCACCACCTTGTCGTATCAAGAATGTAAAATCTCGTCGACATTGAGATTGTTTTTTTGCTTTCAAGAAAATTTTAGAGTGTATTGGTAGAAGTAAATTCCTTTTACTGTACTCTCTCTTCGAAGATACATGGTGTCACATGTTCAGGTTGAGGATATATTGTAGAGCGGACTTTTATATCCATGTCCTCGCTGTTATAAAAAATTAGTGTCATGCACTATTTCGTGATTTGGGAGGAAAGCTTGTAATGCGGACCGAATTATGTCAAACTGATATCACATCGGGGCCAAGTTATAGAAACTTAGAACATATAGAAACTTACTTTGTCACTTTCTCAATTGAGAAGACATAACTAATTGTCGTATTATTTGACAAAATTTGCATGGGTTACATTCAAACAAATATCTATGTATGTTTACCATTTTTTTAAAGATTTACAAAATGCCCAAATGTGTTTTTTGATTAGATCTTGTTGCGGTCAGAAACCCACCGGCGAGCGGCGACGGGCAACACGAGAGAGCCGGGAGGCTCCCGGGACTGCGGCTGGCCCCGGTCCCTCGAGCGACGGCCCGCAAGGACTCGGCACGCACGTCCGATGCCGGTGCAAGGGCGTGCCACCTGACCTATACCCGGTCGGGAAGGTGATGGATTTGCCTCGCTTAGTTTCCTGCATGGCATACACGTAAACATTAAATACGAGTCTCGATCGGCTCTCGGGTTGTCCCGTGAATCGGCTCAAGCACCCATGATTCGTACGAGGTGTACGATCACATGGTGGTCCTGCTTGATCAAAATAAAGCTAAAACGACCTACTACGATTTAGGGTTTTCACCACATAATCGAAACATCCTACGCGTGATTGAGCCTGGCGGCCACGCACGGTGATCGTAAACCGACCCTAGACAAGGCCTAAAAACCAACATGAAGTTGATCCCCGGAACATCCCGTCTACGGCTAGCAAACTACACCCTACGCGCCACCGGATCCTTCAACCCGTTTGTAAGGCCTAACTATGCAGATATTAAACTAATCCTTGAAGAACAAGGAGCAATCATAACGGATCGGATCTACTAAATAATGATCAAGCGAGGTGCCGCCCTTACACCTAAGTGTTGGAGATATGCCCAAGAGGCAATAATAAAAGTAGTTATTATATATATTTATGTTTATGATAAATGTTTATATACCATGCTATAATTGTATTAACCGAAACATTGATACATGTGTGATATGTAAACAACAAAGAGTCCCTAGTATGCCTCTTAACTAGCTTGTTGATTAATGGATGATTAGTTTCATAATCATGAACATTGGATGTTATTAATAACAAGGTTATATCATTGTATGAATGATGTAATGGACACACCCATTTAAGCGTAGCATAAGATCTCGTCATTAAGTTATTTGCTATAAGCTTTCGATACATAGTTACCTAGTCCTTATGACCATGAGATCATGTAAATCACTTATACCGGAAAGGTACTTTGATTACACCAAACGCCACTGCGTAAATGGGTGGTTATAAAGGTGGGATTAAGTATCCGGAAAGTATGAGTTGAGGCATATGGATCAACAGTGGGATTTGTCCATCCCGATGACGGATAGATATACTCGGGCCCTCTCGGTGGAATGTCGTCTAATGTCTTGCAAGCATATGAATAAGTTCATAAGAGACCACATACCACGGTACGAGTAAAGAGTACTTGTCGGAGACGAGGTTGAACAAGGTATAGAGTGATACCGAAGATCAAACCTCGGACAAGTAAAATATCGCGTGACAAAGGGAATTGGTATTGTATGTGAATGGTTCATTCGATCACTAAAGTCATCGTTGAATATGTGGGAGCCATTATTGTTGTGGATATACTTCATAGGTATACCATCGACATGGTCCGATTCCGGCAAGCCCGGGTGGCCCACAGATGGTGGTGATGGCATATGGCCCACCGGGCGGCCCAGTTGTTGTTGATCAAGATGGAAGATGTCCAACCCAGGAGCAAGGAGCCGGATCCCAACCGCACTACAAAGGTAGTCGGATCCGAACCGCCCTACGAAGGTAGCCGGATCCGAACCGCCCTACAGAGGTACCCGGATCCGAACCACCCTACAGAGGTACCCGGATCCGAACCGACCTACAGAGGTACCCGGATCCGAAGAGGTCTATGCCAGGAGTCGGATCCGTGAAGGCCCATGAAGGAAGCCGGATCCATGACGACAAGTTAGGAATAGGTGGATCCTTGACGTACACGGTAAGACATTGTACCGTAGTTAGGTAAACTCCGTATCCGGGTAGGACTCTCCATGTAAACCCTAGATCCGTGCGCCTTTATAAGCCGGATCCTGGGAGCCCTGAGGGCAGATCTCGAGCTAGAAGCGAGACAACCACAACTCATTGTAACAACGCGAAAGCGCCCAGATAATTCCAGACAAGCAGCAGTAGGCCCTGTCATCGTGCAGGTGTTCCGAAGCTGGGTAACTCGCGTACCACCGTCCCGTGTGCACTCCGCCCTATGGCCCCTACTTCTTCTCCCCCTCGTGAGGATCCCTCCTCCGAGGTACCGTCGATTAGGCAACGAGCGGCTGGCGCCCACCGTGGGGCCAGCGGCGTCTGGAGGCCGGAACCGGGAGGGTTCCACATCATCATCTGCGGAACCGTCGATTTCGACGGAAACACATTGGAAAGTTCCGCACGGACCGCCATCGAGCCGGAGACGTTCACGGAGATCCGATCCGAGCAGGATCCGCCCATGGCTGGAACCGCTCTATATCAGGAATTTCCGATGCATGGACCGCTTGTGAGCAGGATACGTCTGCGAAAAGAATTTGAGCCGGAACCTCTTAAGGATGGATCCGCCTTATAAGTTTTGAAAATTCGTCTTGCAAGCCCAGCGGCAGCGCAGGTTCGAGCTCTAAGTCTCCGTGTATCCACATCGGAGCTGACCCGTATGTCCAACTGAGAAACGATCAGCCTTGTGCGCGTGTACCAGGCTAGGCCGGATCCATCTGGCCTAATGCATGCTGCGTGTACGGAGTACCAAGCACCACATCGATGATCAATTTGGAGTCTCTAAAAGAAAAGGGGAAATCATCTTTCGTACAACATCACGTGAAGATCCAGTCGGAAGAGTACACGTACATGCTCCTCAAAATCCATGTAAGCACATGTGCTTCCGACATGCCTACTCCTCCACGTAAAGCAAAGGACAATTAAACTACTAGCTGTCGTGATTCCGCTATGGCTGGCTATGCCGCCGCGGTGTGTTTAGATTCCGCCATGGCATGGCGTTGGTCTGTTTCCGACTCTATCGTAGCTGGCTTTGCCGCTGTGGATTGTTTCGATTCCGCTTGAGCTGGCTTTGCCGCCGCGTTTGTTTCCGATCCCGTCTTAACCGACTCTGCCGCCGCGGCTCGTTTAGAATCAGTTGCATAACACACATGGACAGAGGCAGAACGCTTAATCCACAGGAACGAAGGCGGAAACGAGCGGGCTTCGTCACCTTTTGCCGGAGTACACATCACATGAATGAAAAGACAACTACAGCGATTCCGCCTAGCGAAGAAACTATGCATGTAATTTGCATCTTCCCGTGCATTGATTGAATGGTGCTTATGCATGCAATCTGCACGCTGGCAAACAGATCACATTTGATCGATTCCGGCTCCTTGCTCCAGCAACAGCCCACAGTCGACCTGTACATGTTTTCCTGAGAAAAGAAAGGGATTGACGCGGAAAAAATCGAAGCTTCACGTATGGATCACTGCGTGCATGAATTTCTCGGCCAGGATGCCATGCTTTCCGACCGATCGAAGATTCAACGTGTGAGGATTCTGCGTAAAGCAGCTCCGGATCATTACATCTACGCCGATTTTTCCGTTTTACTTCGCGATGAGCTGTCACGGTCAGATTCCAGGACTGTTATGTCCGCATATTTGCCGTGACCGGTTCCATTCCACCTTGGCTTCCGACGTCAGCTACATTTAAACAGCTAAGTCCCTATTTATATTTAATGTTTTAAAATTTTGTGATCATAAGATTAAGACTGGTTCACTCATGTCCTGAGTCTTTTACCGCTTTCACTGTTGATCATATCTTTTCCACGATTGGCCTCGCGCTCGTGAAATACTTTGTACTGTTTTTGCTGCATAAGGCTCCAGTACGCTATAAAATTTCCGCCTTCGGGCGTTAGCTTGAGTTTTCTGGTCTACACGTTTTCTGTTGTTTATATGTGGATTTCTTAGTAGTGACATTTCGGTACTTAAAGCCGGCCTCTCGTTTACGAGGTTCTTGATTGTTTCGCTATTAAGCGCTATCGCCTCAGCAGATGTTCTGTGCTTAAAGTTTGTCGTCTCGCGAAAAGTCAAGCATATAAACCAGAAGAACGAATAAACCAGCACTTGCTTAAAACATATAAATTACATTAACTGTTCAAGATAGTTGAGTTTTTTCCGCCTTGACAGTTTTATGTTGTTCAACTGCTGCATAGTTTCAGCTTTAAAACATTTGTTTAAAGGCAGTTTTTGTTCCGCCTTACATTTGTTCGTTGAACATGATCAAAGAAACAATTTAATACAAATATGATTTTATGTTTATATATCAGGTACATGACGCTTGGACCTTCAACAGTCCCCCGAGGTTAGGCGGATCCATGGCGTGCACAGCTGGAAAAGCAACTTGAGTCTTGATTCCGCTATGCTTAGCCGGAACCAACCCTCGGGGGCTGCGGTTTGATCTTAGGTGAAAAGTGTGTTTCCTTTCGGGTATCAGTGCTGGAAATTTCCGCCTAGATGCTTGAGATTTACGCTATTTCTAAGTCACATATAAAGATAAAGCTACTCTAAGAGCTCCAAGCTGGATTTTCAAGTAAATTCACCTTGGCACTCGGGGGCTACATCGATGAAGTTCTCTTTGGAGCAATGAGCCGAAAAGTTTCCACCTTGACGCTTGGGGGCTAAGTTTCTGAGCACCGAGTCTCCTTGGAGCAAGCCGAGTCAATGCTCGGGGGCTGCATATGGTTATCCCAAGAAAATTTAGAAGATGGCGAAAATCCGGCTAACTAGTCGGATCCGCACCTGAATGTTGGGTTGCCGGATACGAGCCTATATTTTTTGGTAGGTGGATCCGCACCTGAATTTT
>NC_061510.1:26629266-26669239 GCF_022539505.1 Lolium rigidum | reverse complement strand
TACGGAGGTCTGCCGTTCGTGGCGCCGGAACCGATCGTGATCAAGATCTTCTACGCGCTTTTGCAAGCGGCAAGTGAACGTCTACCGCAGCAACAAGAGCCTCATCTTGTAGGCTTTGGAATCTCTTCAAGGGTGAGACTCGATACCCCCTCGTTGCTACCGTCTTCTAGATTGCATCTTGGCTTGGATTGCGTGTTCGCGGTAGGAAAATTTTTGTTTTCTATGCAACGTTATCCTACACTAAGATAGGTGTAAGGGTGGCTAGACGTCTAAGGGTTGCATGGACGAAAGCATATGATACGATGAAACAATGCTAACCCTAACACATCTATGATAACTACGTTGCTCGCCATCAACAAGGCTTCAGCACGAGCAACGCATGGACAACGAATAAACGTGTCTTGCCTAGATCGCAAGATGCGATCTAGGCAGCATGATGCTTACCCGGAAGAAACCCTCGAGACAAGGGAGTTGGCGATGCGCCTAGATTGGTTTGTGGTGAACGTGATTGTTGTTTATTTCATAAACCCTAGATACATATTTATAGTCCGTAGACTTTCTAACGTGGGAATAATCCCAACCGTGCACGAGCCAAACTCTATCTAACCGACACGTATCCTACTATATTACAGATACACGGGCAAACTAGCCCAAACTTTGCATACAAGGCAGATTCATGTATATCTTCCATATATATTCTTTAAGCCCATCTTAATCGCGGCCCACCTCTGATCCGGTCAAATTCTGGTGATAACACATGCCCCCCTGGTTTTGGAAATGACAATTCCAAAATCACTCTGCTTTTTCTTCGTCGGGTCATGTCGTGGCGGAAGCGAGAACCGTCGCAGTATCCTTCATCATGATGCCTTGCCCTCACAACTTCTTTGCAAGATTTAATAGCTTTAACATCACTTCCTCGGAAACCGTAATGGCATTAAATCTCCACCATACCCCCTTTATTTAACTGTGCCGAACGGTTCACCACTTCATCCCCTTGCTCTGTTCTGGCCATCGGCACCTAAAAAACCCTCTTTCCCTGTAGCAATGTCTTCCTCTTCCTCCATATCATCAGGCCTCTCTTTCCAATCTTCTTCCTCGAGCGAGCAGGAGTGGAACTTTGACCACGTGCCAGATGGCCCACCCGAGGCACTCGTCGGGTCAGATGGTGACTTACCTCTGACCGATGGGGAGGACGACCTCCAGTTCCTCATCGAAGGGGAGCTGAAGAGCGAGAGCGAAGACGACCTCCACTCCTGGGCGAACTCCACCTCCTCCGACGAGGAGGAGGAAAAGAAGAAGCGGAGGAAGAGGAGGAAGAGGAGGAGGATGATTCCTCCTCCTCCGCTGGGTATCCGCCGGCGAGCGCTTCCGCGCTTGGGCGGACAGCGAGGACGATGATGATGATGAGGAAGAAGAGGCTTCGGCCGAGGGCTGGGGCAGCAGCGACGAGGAACTCTCCGGAAGCAGCGCCGACGGCAGCTACGATGCCGACGACGAGGCCAGCGAAGATTAGTAATGTAGGATTAGTAGTTCCTGAGCAATCGACTCTTCTTTTGTTCTTCCTTTCTTGAGCAATCGGCTCTTCACTGTAAAAAAAACCCCTCTTGTTAATGAAGAAGACATTTCTCAGCTGATTCTGTCCCTTTTCCAACTTTGCCGATTGTTAAAGTGAGTCAACACATTAAGAGCCGATGGCAGCGCATCGGCCCTTGCCATAAAACGCGAGCAAGGCCAACTCTATTGTCTATTCAAATGGTAACCTGCGACTTATCCGAAAGAGCAAAACTCAAATCCCCAAATCGCCGCTTGAACAGATCCAACCCACGGCCATATGAACCTCAGATGTCAATCGCGTAGGTTCGCAACTGCAACGGACCCAAAGGCAACATCATCCAATGCCCACGCTATGGTCTCAGGCCTGAAGGTGATCCTTAACCACTCCTTGCGGTTCGAACATAGCGCCTTGCTCTATCTTTTTGCATCAACAGAAACGGCCCTGACCCCGTAGATGATGACGGCCTCCCTTTCAGATTCCTTTCAGCAGCTCTGGTGGTCTTCTTCTGTAACAACTCACCGCTTTTGAAGAAGGTTATGATGCAGGGCCAGCCGATGACACTCCAATCGGCTACCAAAAACAGAGTGTCTACCAGATCAGCTGCCCCCCGAGCCTCAGTTAAGGCGAGAACAGCGGCGAGGACAAACAGTTCAGTCGAAGGGCCTCGAACTCAGGCAATTCTGAGACAGCCACCATGCAGAGCCAGCCAGACTTGCCACCGTCGGCTTCCAAGAAAAGGTCAGCCCTTGAACCTGCCGTTTCCCAAACTCCCACCCAAAAGGGCAGGGCAGCTCCATCCTCTCCTCGGCTCATGTTGCACGCTGACCCCTTGTCGTTCTTATCGGCTAACCTCTTCCTCTGCAGACTGATGACACCTCCAGTGGGGATGTCGAGGAGGTACCCATGCCATCCGCCACTCTGGCCTTAGCAACTTCTACGAGTGCAGTTGAGAAGGTGGCCAACTTGGCCAAACCGACAGCAGAAACACCAGAGCCGATCACCTCTTCTTCCGTTGAAAACCGATATTGCAGACAAAATGCCAACGGCTTGATGAGCAAAAGGCTGCCTTGTACGCCCAAACTGACACCTCTAACAGTACTGCTGAACTGGCGACCTTGCGCAAAGGGTTGGAGGTCCTCGAAGAGAAAGTTCGGGCAACAAAAACAGCTCACTGTAGCTGAGGAAGCTCTCATCGTTCACTCCCTCGAGGAAACAGAAGGCCTCGAAGCTGAGCTGAAGACCGACTTGGTCGAAATCCGCGTCTTGAACACGCAGCTGGTAGATCCTGTGTAATTTGCACTAGAGTCGATGGCTGCGCATCGGCTTTGTTTCTTAGCTCTAAAGTCGATGTCTGTGCATCGGCTGTACATTGTGAGATTTTTTTTTACTGGCCGATTTTTCTATCGGCCCCCAATATTTCACTGCACATGTATCGCACATGTTCATCTGATTAGGTGCCCCCCCCCGAGCCTAATCGCCGAGTAGCTGCGGATATCGGCTCTGTAGTTAGCCAAGGCACTGTATTTGAACGTCGGCTCCGTTAGGACCAATGTTGACTTCTTCCAACTCATCGGCCGACGTAAACCCGTTGCCCATTAGATCGACGTTGAACACAGGCAGAACGTATGGTGAGGATAATTTTGGCCGATTGCTGGAATCGGCCTCCATGTTGATTGAATCGCTTAATGAAGGTTTTGCAATGTTCATCCATAGATCTTTGGGGCCGATCACAAGGATCGGCCTCGCCACGTTCGTCCATAGATTTGTTCTTGCTATACGGTCAGGGCGGTGGATAAGACCAGCCTAACCCCGTCCTTCGTCGCGTCGATGCGCTCGCAGTCGTCCAAATGGATGCCTGAGAGTGGCTCTTGGCCTGTCGTCTCCCAAACGTTCATGCCAGCCGTTGAAATCTCGGCTGAGTCATCTGCGTGGACGACCTCTACTTCATCTCCATCCCATTGTATTAAGCATTGGTGCATCGTGGATGGAATGCAACGATTGGCGTGGATCCAATCTCTCCCTAGCAGGACAGCATAGGTGCTCTTGCTATCGACAATAAAGAACGTCGTAGGGATGGTTTTCCTTCCTATGGTCAGATCCACGTTCAGAACACCTTGTGCGTCAGATGCTTGGCCGTTGAAATCGCTTAGTGTAACGTTGGTCTTGATCAGATCCGAACTAGAGCGTCCCAACCGACGTAGCATGGAGTATGGCATAATGTTGACTGCCGCTCCGGTGTCCACCAGCATCTTGTTGACAGGCTGCCCATTGATATAACCTCGCAAGTACAGGGCCTTCAGGTGTCTGTAGCTTCTTTCTCGTGGCTTCTCAAAGATCACTGGCCGTGGGCCGCAGTAAAGTTGTGCCACAGGTGCTTCGTCTAATCCTGGAGCACTAAACTCCGTCGGAAGGATGAACACCATGTTTGTGCCAGCCGATGTCTCATCATCGGCTTTCTTTTGTCTGAGGCGCCACTCTTTCCTTTGTGGCCGTCCTTCTTCGTCCAGAGTTCGCTGAATTTTCGCGGCCAGATCCGGCCGCGCCTTCCTTAACGTGTGCAGGTATAACCTTTCGGCTTCCTCCAAACCACGTAGTCGCTGAACCCTACGCTTTTGGGAACGGTTGAGTCCATCAGGGCACCACCTTGGCCGGTGGTACTTATCTTCTTCTTCTCCATCATCGTCTTCTAATTCCTCGAGATCTTCCACCCGAGAGGACTCAGCGTACTTGTTCCGAGGCGGGAGAGGCCCTAGACGTTTGAACACGGACACGTTAGCTGCATCCTTCTTCTTCTGTCTACATTCTGGGCAGTTGCCGATTGTAGGCAATCGGCTCATTCCTGAATCCCAGCAGTGTCTGAAGAAGGGACAGTCCCAGTGCCTATCCACGTCGTCTTGCTCTCTTGACTTTTCCTTGGCGTGTCGCTCATATCTATCCTCGTCGCGATCATGCCGACGATGTCTCCTGGCGTCCCTAGCCAGACGATCTCTTTCGTCATCGTTGTCGTATCGTCGGCGTTGGTCGTATTGACTCACGTATTTGTTGAGGAGGTGATCAGAGAGAGGTCGCTGATATCTCACATTCTTCACTTCTCCCTCCGTGATGTAGCGCTTGCCATCGTGCCGGAGCCGATCGCGTGGAACGGCTTCCTCCTTGTCCTCGTTATGAGAGCAGCTGCCCTCGTCTCGTCCTTACCGAGTGGTGCCCAGGTCCTACCATGTTGATGTTGAACGAGAATCTTGGCTGGCACCTCCCAGGGTAAGTGACCTCCACCATGTTAACGGCGGGGAAGGGGTGTGTGTCGACTTTCATGGCGTACTGGCTGAAAATTAGACGCCCTTGTTCTATCGCCATCTGGATCTGCTGACGCCACACCCTGCAGTCGTTGGTGGCATGGGTGAACGTGTTATGCCACTTGCAGTATGGCTTTCCGTTCAGCTCCTGAGCCGTGGGGATCTTGTGGCCTTCGGGTACCTTTAGCTGCTTCTCCTTAAGTAAGAGGTCGAAAATTTGCTCAGCCTTGGTAACGTCGAAGTCAAACCCTCTTGGAGGACCTTGTGGCTTAACCCACTTGCAGGACACGGGGCTTGCCCCCCGAGTCCATTCAGCCACTGCTACCTCTTGATCTCCCGCAGAGCCTTCATCTTCATCTGCCTCAACCAGGACCACCGCACGCTTGAATTTATCCTGGTGTACCTCTGGGTGGCGCTGCTCATATAATGACAGCTTCTGCACCATGTGCGCCAGTGAAGTGTAGTCTGCTTGGGAGGCCACATCCTTGATCGGTGATGCGAGACCCACCACCGCCAACTCGACTGCTTCTTTTTCAGTCACACGAGCCGAATAGCATCGGTTCCTAACGGTCCTGAAGCGCCGGATGTATTCTGACACTGATTCTCCGCGCTTCTGTCGTACTTGTGCTAGATCGGCAATGCCAGCCTCGGAAGCCTCTGAATGATACTGCATGTGGAACTGCTCCTCCAACTGCTTCCAAGTCCGGATTGAGTCTGGTGGCAGCGATGTGTACCACCCGAAAGCCGATCTTGTGAGGGACTGTGCGAAGAACCTCACACGCAGCTCATCTGATGCTGAGATCGTGCCCAGCTGTGCCAAATATCGGCTCACATGCTCGATTGAGCTGGAACCATCTGATCCACTAAACTTGGAGAATTCAGGGAGCCGATATTTGGGTGGTAGTGGGATCAAATCGTACTCGTTAGGGTACGGCTTGGAATAGCCGATTGCCCTCCTTTTCGGCACCATGCCGAACTGGTCTCTCAAGATTGTACTGATCTGATCCGCGGTGCTGGCTGCAGGAGTCGAATTCTGAAGATTCGCCGGAGTGGCATACTTAGCCAGCCACGCTTGCTTCTCAAGCTCTGAGCCAACTGCAGGAGTTGGGCTCTGGAGGTTGATCGGGGTGGCATACTTAGCTAGCCACGTCTGCTTCTCAAGATCTGTTCCCGAAGTTCCTCCTGCTGTTCCAGAAGTCCCTGCTGTTGCAGTCTGGTTCGTGAGTGCCCAGTTCATCGCGAGTCCGGCACGTATGTGCACGTGTATCCGTGAGGGATCTCCTTAGGCGCCTCATGCAAGAACTGGTAATCGCTAGGGTCACCACCGATCTTGTAGACGACGTATGCCGGTGAACTCGGCACTTCTGGTGCTGCCAACGCGAATGACAGCGGTGGTCGGGACTGGAGTGGCATCTCTCCTTGGTGAGTCCCTAGTGCTGGTCCTGACGGAGAGTACTGATGCCTCATGATTTCCTGGATTACCCGAAGAGCGACACGCTCCAAAGTGTTCACCAGGCTCTCAGAATGGCGGTGCAACGAATGAGCTACCATGAAGTTAATCTCCTGACGCAGAGACCTGGTGCGTTCTTCTGACGGGGCGGACAGGTCCACTCCATCGAGCGCGCTTTCAGGTGAGAACCCTTTCCACCCGATGCCGTGTGAGCGGGTTCTCCGGAAAGAGCCGATGAGGTCGGCTTCGAGGATCGCTTTGACCTCGTCATACTTCTTCTTGAGCTCCTCAGTCAGATCTTCGTACGTGACTGGAGTGCCTTCCGCCATCTCAGATGTAGATGGCGATGCGGTTGATGTCGAAGACTGTCCCACTGGGCGTGCCAGAATGTGTTGCGGTCAGAAACCCACCGGCGAGCAGCGACGGGCAACACAGTAGAGCCGGGAGGCTCCCAGGACTGCGGCTGGCCCTGGTCCCTCGAGCGACGGCCCGCAAAGACTCGGCACGCACGTCCGATGCTCGGTGCAAGGGCGTGCCACCTGACCTATACCTGGTCAGGAAGGTGATGGATTTGCCTCGCTTAGTTTCCTGCATGGCATACACGTAAACATTAAATACGAGCCTCGATCGGCTCTCAGGTTATCCTGTGAATCGGCTCAAGGAGCCGATCCACCCATGATTCGTACGAGGTGTACGATCACATGGTGGTCCTGCTTGATCAAAATAAAGCTAAAACGACCTACTACGATTTAGGGTTTTCACCATATAATCGGAACATCCTACGCGTGATTGAGCCTGGCGGCCACGCACGGTGATCGTAAACCGACCCTAGACAAGGCCTAAAAACCAACATGAAGTTGATCCCCGGAACATCCTGTCTAGGGCTAGCAAACTACACCCTACGCGCCACTCGGATCCTTCAACCCGTTTGTAAGGCCTAACTATGCAGATATTAAACTAATCCTTGAAGAACAAGGAGCAATCATAACGGATCGGATCTACTAAATAATGATCAAGCGAGGTGCCGCCCTTACACCTAAGATAGGTGTAAGGGCGGCTAGACGTCTAAGGGTTGCACGGACGAAAGCATATGATACGATGAAACAATGCTAACCCTAACACATCTATGATAACTACGTTGCTCGCCATCAACAAGGCTTCAGCACGAGCAACGCATGGACAGCGAATAAACGTGTACTGCCTAGATCGCAAGATGCGATCTAGGCAGCATGATGCTTACCCGGAAGAAACCCTCGAGACAAGGGAGTTGGCGATGCGCCTAGATTGGTTTGTGGTGAACGTGATTGTTGTTTATTTCATAAATCCTAGATACATATTTATAGTCCGTAGACTTTCTAACGTGGGAATAATCCCAACCGTGCACGAGCCAAACTCTATCTAACCGACACGTATCCTACTATATTACAGATACACGGGCAAACTAGCCCAAACTTTGCATACAAGGCCGATTCATGTATATCTTCCATATATATTCTTCAAGCCCATCTTAATCGCGGCCCACCTCTGATCCGGTCAAATTCTGGTGATAACAGATCTATAAAGTGTGTGCACCAACAGCTATTTGTACTATTCGCATTATTTTGGCACAAATCTCGAAAGAAGATTTATTTGTTGATTTAGATCTTTAGACTTAGCCTTATATAGGATTATATGCACATTTTCAGGATATATTGAAGATTATATTTCTTTTGAATCATCAGTGGCATGCAGGATAAGTGGTCTGTAGCTACCCTAAAAAGGTAGCTTCCTCACCTTTTCTCCTTCACCAAATGACATTGTTTATGTAGTTGATGTTCTGGTCATTGACTCCATTATGGATCATTTTCATTTGCCTCTGTCCATTGAACCATCTCTAAGCTTCATCATTTATAAGACATTTTTATGGCCTTCCTGAGTGAAATAATCATGATAAGTGGCTTGCTTTTGGCAGTGATACAATTTTCAAAGTCTCTGCATCTTATAAATTGGCCATGGGACAACACATTGTCTGCATTTGAGAATCATGCTGCCAATCAAAGCATAAAGTTTTCTTTTGGCTTCTGATTCAAGACAGATTGAATACTCGGCAGCTTCTTTTCAGAGAAAGAACTTCCTCAAGTCTGTTATTCTTGCACAATGTGAAATTCTTACCATCTGGGGTTAAGAAGTCATCTGTTTTTCACTTGTCATTTTTTCCATCATGTGTTGGCGGTACATTTGTCCATCTTGGGCTCCTCCAATTTCTACCTTCGAGCAGACTCCTGTCATTGCTTACATTGAGTTTAAAGATGACTATCGGGAGCCTCTTTTATTGGGGGTTATTAGAGCATCTCTAATAGAGTCCGTAAATCCCACCGGAACTGAATTTTTCCAGCGGATTTACGGGTTCGGGCCGAAACGCGCGCAGAACAGATCCCGAATACATGGGCCGGTCCGAATACGAAGTTCAGGGGCCCGAGAAACTCCCCGCATGGCCCCTATTAAAAGGGTTCGCGGAGGGGAGTTCGGTTCGCAAACCCTACTCCCCTCCGCCGCTGCGGCCGCTCCGCTGCCTATCTCCGCCAGCTTCGACGAGCAATTGTCGTCTGCCCTCCGCCGCATCGCCGCCCGTAGAGGTCCGCATGGCTAGCCGCGGTAGCTCCGCTAGGGAGGAGGAAGCTTGGGCGGCGGGGACTCGCCTCCGCGCCCACCCTTATTCCGCACGGAGGAGGAGCGGCGGAAATGGGTCCGCCCGGAGGGCGCGCACAAGCGCAGCGCCCGCCGGTGGACCAACTGGGGGCTCACGCCCCCGGGGAAGCTCGCCAGGTACACGCTCGGAGGCGAGTGGTCCTCCTCCGGCGGTTCATGCCGCCCCCCTTCGTCCGAGGAGGAGGAGGAGGAGGAGGAGGAGGAGGAGGAGGAAGTGGAGGAGGCGGAGACGGTTGTCGTCGCGCAGCCGGCTAGGATGGTCCTGTCCGCCGAGGACTACGTCCACGACAACGAGGAGGAGGAGGTGGTCATCGCTCAGGTGGCGGCCATGTCCGCTGCGGAGGCCCAAACCCGCTGGCGCCGCGAGGAGGCCGACGCCGTCCGGCAAGTCCGGGAATACGAGGGGGCGCACCGAGAAGAACGCGTCCGCCGCGAGAAGCTGGAGATCGTCGAGCTCGACGCGGAGTAGGAGCTCCACGCATCCGCCGCCTCACCTTCCACCGCCACCACCGCTGCCGCGCGTAGAGGCCGCGGGGGCCTAATTTTGGGCAAAATTAGCTCGCGCTGCTGCGGACAGTACTTAATTTAGCTTATTAGTTCGTATTATGTAAACTTTCGTGCTCAATCGGAGCTAGAACTATCATCTATATGTGTTCATCGATGAATTCTCCCGCGAGAATTTTAATTTCGTGTTTTCAATTCATCTTTTACGGTTTCTGTTCTGCGCCACTGCCAAAATCGAACGAACTCACGTTTTCGGGAGACTGAATACTATGTTTTCGGTTTCAACTTTTTCGGGCTCTACTAGAGATGCTCTTATGCTGGTTTATTGGACCATTTGGACGAACAGGAATGACTTCATGTTCAAGGGCTTGCAGCCTAATCTTTACAGGGGCAGAAGTACTTTTAGGAGGGAGATGGCTCTGCTTTTGCACAAGGCAACAAGGAAATCTTATTCCGGATGAAGTCTTGGGTGCAAAATTTTCTTAGTATGACTGGTAGATCAGTGTTTAACCCTAGTTAGCTTCCAATGTTTTTTAAGGAGCTTTTCTCTAGCTCCTCCCTGCACGGAACTTATTTTGTTTTGCTTTCCAAATAATCAAACGTGCGGTACAGCTTCAAATAAAAAGTTAATGGCAGTAGAATGAAGGAAATGTTCAGACATTGGCACAAGTGTTCAGTTCAACAGGGATGTAGTACATCATTTCGAATGTACATGTACCTAGGAGTTTGTAGCTTCATACATGCAGATCGAGGATTTAACAACTCGAAATAATCAAACGGAATCCAACTGTATCCTCCATTCCTCCTCTCGTTTGCAGTGACGCGAAAACGACTGGATTATGCATACGCAATCGAATAGGGTGGAGACGGGTACCATACTCAACCGTGATTCCCAAGTGGCCGGTCTAGTTTAAGAAAGCAGAACTAGTAGTTAAGTACCCACGCACGTACTGGTAGCTAGGGCGATCGATCGATCTACTGGAATGGCTGTTCCGCATTGTTTTGTCTCAAACGCACCGGCCGCCGGCTTGGTCGGCGAGCTCAAGCATATGGTTCTGGAATCATGTCTGTAGAAAATGTAGCTCGGTGAGCACGTTCGGCTTCGTAGAAATCTAGCAAAGAACATAGGCATGTGCCGCAGGACGCGGCTAAGCCTGTCCGTTGTGGAAATGTATAATTGTATGGCTCGGTCACTGGATTTTGGAGGTATCTGCAGAACGCAAAATGGAAAGTAAAAAGGCGGCATTTTGGAGTGGTTGAACGGATTCAGATGTGTGTATGGAACACAGCGAAGATACGGAGACTGGAGAGCATCGTTGCATATTCAAGTTTTTTGTTATTGTTAGCAAATTCCAGCACTCCATCCGTCATTGCGTTGCGTGCAATGAGATGCACACACGGCAGCGCGATGGCACTAGTCAGCCTCCGATATGATATATGCAGAGATTCTCTGAACTAGTCGAAACCACCCAGGAATCGTACTGCGTCGGCGCGAGAAGTTTCATGCGAGGAACCGATACGGAATCGGATGATACGGTCTCCCCCTCTTATAAGGCGATCAACTTATTTCCTGAGAACAAAAAAGGGTCGCCGTACGTCGCAACCGCAGCATACATCGGCTCTGCTGCGTGCTTCGCTAATTCTTGTGCTTCCATCGTCGAACCAACAAAGCCTAGTAATGTTCTTTACGTCAATCGTGGTGAAAGGATTGCAGAAATTACTAGGCTGCAACAAAGAGGAAGATGCTTCTTGCAGAGACAGGTTCAGCGAGCTGCCCGACGCCCTCCTCCTAAACATCCTGGAGAGGCTGGGGACGTTCGACGCCGTCAGAGCCTGCGTCCTGTCGAACCATCTCCTGAAGCTCCCCGCCATGCTCTCCCGGATCTCCATCGACTTCTTCTACATCTCAGGAGAGTACGTCGATCCCAACTATCTCGAATTCGACGACATGGTCCGAGCGAACCGCGCCGTGGCCGATCTGACTGACAAGATCCTCACCACGGGGCCTCCACAGCTCACCATCCGCGAGCTAAACCTGACCTTCGTACTAAGACTGGACGACTGCCTCTCCATCGGCAGATCCGTCGCCCGCGCCATGGGGACGCGGAAGCTCAACACGGTCCAGTTCAAGATCTTGACGGAGAAGCACGACTTAGTTTGCGAAGATTGCACCCCGGCCGATCTCCTCAGCTTCGGGAAGCAGCTCAACGCTTTTCTCGCCGCCTGTCCCGACGCATTTGCTGGCCTCGCAATACTCGAGCTACAGAGCCTCAGGTTCGGCGAATCAGACCTACCCAACATCCTTGCCACTTGCAAGAGGTTGGAGTACCTGATCCTGGAGCATTGTGACGCGGGGATAGGCTCGACGCTGAAATTTGAACATGATCAACTCGTGGAGCTCAAGATCATGTACGGGGAATATGAAACCGTGGAACTCCACCGTCTGCCCAAGCTACAACGGGTGACATGTGAAACTTGGGACCATGATGGAAGTCCCTTAGTTTTTGGTTTCGTTCCACACCTTTCCAAACTAAGCCTTATCAATTACATTACTTCAAACAGGACTCTCCGGTTAAGCAAGCTGCTTGCTAATGTGCCCAACATTTGCGATCTGCATCTAGATTTTGAAAGTGAAAAGGTACTCCAATCATCTATATATCTCAATATTTACTTTATGATGGTTATATATATGTAACAGTTTTAATAACTTAAGAGGGTCCTCTCTTTGCCGCTTGAGAATCTTATTTTTTTTGCAACTTGCACCCATTTGTCAATTTTGCTCTTCGATCTATGCTAGATTTGGGTGCGACCAGAAAGCCCAAGAGTGCTCACACCTGTGCTCGACAAACTACGGACTGTGAATCTTGATAATATTCGTGAAGGATGTGACATCTCGTGGACAATGTTTATGCTTGAAGCTGCACCATCTCTAGAAGAGTTATGTGTCACAGTATGGGATCATTGGTGCAAACAGGTGCCCTACCGGGCACACTCCAAGAAAAAGTATGTAAAGTGGAAGTCACCTGATTCGGATTTCAAGCATGACAATCTAGCTAAGCTCACCATCTTTGGCTTTCAGCCCGATAGTAACTTCATGGGATATGTCACGTGTGTTGTTGAAGCTGCACCGAGGATCATGGAGGTATCTCTGCACGACAGGAAGGTTTGCGATATTTGTGTTAAAGATGGTGTCGAGGTTTGCCCATCGGGGTATCCACGTACCAGTGAGGAAAAGGATTCATGTATCAAGAAGATTACGGGAGGGTTGGTGATAGGTTCTCCTACTGTCATTCACTTTCGGTCCTAGTATGGAAAAAATGGAATGCATTGCATCGATGTGATCCATATTCCACAGTCATGTAGTTTAAGAGGTTATTTAGGGTTTAGGGTTTACATGACGTAGTTTTTCCTTCAGCTGAGTTTCTATCGTTGCTTACTGGAACACTCACAATAAGTATTGCAGTATTTATGCTATTATATTAACACTTTTTTACGGTGGTTTTTGAAAATATTTATTCACTTTTTATTGGATCACGCAGAAATGTTACAACAATTTTGCAACATCAGAGCATCTTAAATAGATGATGCAAACAGAGCACCCAAACCAGGTGCCCTATAATTTTTACATCACCAAAAACTGGCTTTTGCATGTTTTTTTGGTCTACAAGATGATGTATTTTAGGGCTCATGTGCTACAGTACATGATGTAAAAAACATAGCACATTTTACAAACTTCGATCAAATTTGTATAGTGCAAATTCAAAATCGACACTCAAATTTATTAATTAGCTAATGTGTTACTAGTAGAAAAACGGCCATTCGTACCGGTTCCAAAGGGCGTTTGGTACCGGTTTCGCAACCAGTACAAATAAATCGGGGCAAAGCCCGGCCGTACCGTCCGCCCGTACCACCCTCCAGGAGCACCGCCTCGTCAAATACTTTCACCCCCGCAGACGGATCAGAGATCAGACACACACAGCTCCGCGAAACCAAGAAACACCGCCTTAGATCAGATCTCAAGAATGAACTTTGGAGGATACAAGATCCGGGCTGCTACATGGATCCTCAGAGGACAAGGAATCAACCTCTTCATCATCATCAACCGCTGCACCTTCATCACCATCATCCTCCAACCATATATAGTTGTAATCTTGATTGCTATTGTGGATTTGTATTTGAATTTGTTTCATTCCTCTCGTTCATTCCACAAGATCATGATGATGTTCTTGATTGTCTCCATGTGTGAGTACTCTTATTAGTTCTTGGGGAGATGGAGAAACCCTAGCATGAATATGAAATGAATCTAAGATGAGTTATAGTTTCAAGTATTAATGTGTGTTAGTTTTTTTTTCTTGTTATTACATGTTATGCACCATGTATTATTGCATATTGATCTTGAGAGGGAACTACTCTTTGAAGTGTGGTAAAGCGAACAGCGAGAAGTGACATTACCATATCGGCACTTTGACACATGGATAAGGGGGATAAGAGGCATAAAGCTCATATCGATGACCATGGGGTATACCCCTTAATAGCACTAGTCCATATGTGGCCGCAGAAGGCTAGATGATGTGGTTATTTAGAGATGCGATGACCGATGGCTTTCTGGACGCATTTTATTACGAAGCTCTCCCACACACCACATGCTTGAAATCATATTTCATCTTGATTAACATGAGTCCTAGTGCTAGAGGTGGATCCAATAATCACTGAGAACACTTTGTCTTCTAAAGTTCCAACCCTTTTTATATAACATTTTTACTGCTTTATTTACTTTTCCTGCAACCATTTACAACACCCCTTTTTTATCATTTTGAGATTATAAACAATTATTAAGTAATATTTAGTAGAAAGTAGCAAGGCATATCAAGATCATTACTAGTTGTTCATCGTGGTTCGATACTCTTATTTCGAAACTAGCTACAACTGATATGTGTACTTGTAGTCATCAGACGCGGAGCGGACATAACAGAACTCGCTACCACACCTCCAACCCAAGCCACACTAAAACCTAGCCCAAACTGGCAGGACGCAAAATCTGGTAGGCCAAGCCCGGCCAAACCCGGAACCAAAATCGCTCGACGTTGGATCAGCGGCACCACGACGGACGCACCATTCCCAACATGCCAACACATGCGGAAGCTCGACCCAAGTAGATCGGAGGGAGAGACCACAACCGCAAGAGCAGTTGCACTACAGAATAAGTTACCTACCACGGCGAGTACGCGCCGGCGTATGAACCCTATCCCAAAAAAGTCGGCCAGGACATCGCCCAGTGCAGCGTCTGAGTGTCGAGAGCCCCCCCCCCCCCCCCCCCCGCAAGAACTAGAAAGACACCGATACAGCTGGGCTACGATGATGCCAGATCCACAGAAGGGAAAACCAGCCAGCCCTGCCAGGCCCAAACCCAGATCTGGATGAAACCCTAAGGCTCAAGCCTATGGCCGACGGCGGCTAGAGCAGCACCGTGCAGGCATCGCTGCCGCTAGAAGCCACGCTAACGTCAGGCAGAGCCAACACATCGCCGTTCGGAACCGACGCTGCAGCGCCCCCCTACCGTGAAGCCGCGACCCGCCCCGACGGGCCCGCCTCACGCGCGGGAGGAGGACGGCCAAAGGCGCGACGAGGGCGACGAGGCGCCACCGAGACCGCACGCCCTCCGCCGCCCGTGACCTCGACCGGAGCCGGCGTCACCGCGCTTTACCACAGCAAGGAAGGGACCGCCCCGTCGGGCCTCCAAGCATGCGAAGAAGAGGAGCTCCACCGCTGCTGGCACCTCACAGGCTTTGCCCGGAGGCTCGCGCCGGCGGTGGCGGCAGTGGAGGAGGAGGAGGCGGGAGCTGGCTGGGGAGGTAGGGACGACCCGATTTCCTCGGGGTGGCGACGGGAGCGGGGGGACTAGCACCGACCTCATGCCTGATTATTCGTGTACAGTGTGTAATTAATTCTAATCAGCTTGGGTTAAGGAGTCATTTGTTCTTCATTTGTCCTTTTGCCATCATGTTCTGGCGGTACATTTGTCCATCTTGGGCTCCTCCAATTTCTACCTTGCAGTAGACTCGTGTAATTGCTTATAATGTCAGTTTAAAGATGACTATTGGGAGCCTCTTTTATTGGGGATTATTATGCTGGCTTATCGGACCATTTGGACGAATAGGAATGACTTCATGTTCAAGGGCTTGCAGCCTAATCTTTACAGGGGCAGAAGAGATGGCCCTGCTTTTGCACAAGGCAACAAGGAAATCTTATTCCGGATGAAGTCTTGGGTGCAAAATTTTCTTAGTCTGACTGGTAGATCAGTGTTTAACCCTAGTTAGCTTCCAATGTTTTTTAAGGAGTTTTTCTCTAGCTCCTCCCTGCAGGGAACTTATTTTGTTTTGCTTTCCAAATAATCAAACGTGCGGTACAGCTTCAAATAAAAAGTTAATGACAGTAGAATGAAGGAAATGTTCAGACATTGGCGCAAGTGTTCAGTTCAACAGGAATGTAGTACTCCCTCCGGTCCATATTAATTGACTCTAATGTGGATGTATCTAGACACATTTTAGTTCTAGATACATCTATATTGAAGTCAATTAATATGAATCGGAGGGAGTACATCATTTCGAATGTACATGTACCTTTTTTCGATCAAGGAGCATAGCCCCAACCTCTGCATCCAAAGAATGCACACAACTTTCTTTTTTATTAAATTATTCGTAATGTCTTACAAGAGGAATACAAAGATCAACTCGAAGCCTCCTTCCTAGCGACAACTCGCTATACCTACGATGAAGGGGGACCATGAACAAGGGCATACTTCCTGATGGTGCACCAACACACATCATCCAAAAAGCAAAACCCTGAGGGTGTTCCATTGCACACGTCGCAGAGTTCACAATCACCATCTATCTCGAACCCATCTCCAAGCGAGATCAACGCATTAACCGTGCCAGGCTTGCCGTCGATGTCACCATAACACCAAACAGCTCCACCATCCTGCCCGCGTCTAGCAGTCCTCGCCCGTCTTCGATACTCCGCAGCTCCACGCCGCTGAGAATCATCGACGACAACGTGGTAGATGAACACCACTCCACCAAAAACCACCTCGATCCAGCCGCTGCTCCAAAAACGATGCCCCAAGAGGTAGCACGACGCAGGGAGCGCCGTCATCGTCCGATCCTTGCTGGATCTAGGGTTTCCCCTGGAGCAGCACGAGTGAGTTCCCGCGGATTGCGACGACGATGCCTTCAAGAAGGAAGCGACGTTTAACACCGCCATGGCCCGCCAATCTTGACACGGTTTTCACCGGCAGCCGCGAGTCCCCAACTCGGCGAGAGCAAACGGAGAGACCAGCAAAGATGATGCCTTCGCAGGGGAACGACGCCAATAGCCGCCGCCATCATCCGCCAAGAACGAAGTCAAGGTGTGGTGTTCACCGGTGGCCCCTTCGCCGCTAGCTCGTCGGCGACTAGATCTTCATCGCCGGGGTAGAGGGATCTCGTGATCCGCTACCCCAGCAACCAGCCGACCTCCTCAGGCGAAGAAGAAGGCCGCCCCCACCGTCGAACCCAAGGCTGCTGCCCCGGGCGACCTCGTGTCACGGGAGAAGCCCGAGACCATCTCCACGCACCGGTGAGAGGCCAGGGGAAAAATGGTGCAGACCATGGGCCTGGCAGCCACCCACCACCAGCCCCTGCCGGCGTGCTGCGGGGGGAGCCGACGGGAGGATGGAGTCTGCAGCGCCAGGCCGCCGCCACCCATCCATCCACGCCGACCGGTCGCAGCGTCAAGGAGGAGGGAACTCGTCCGCTGTTCACTGCGCTACAGCGAGGAAGGGCCCCCGCCGCCGCCACGCTCCGAGGTCTTTGCCCCGGTGACAGGAGGCGGCTAGGGTTAGGAGGGTTGGGGGTGCGGGAGGGTTGGGAGCTAATGTACATGTACCTAGGAGTTTGTAGCTTCATACATGTAGTCGTAGATCTAGGATTTAACAACTCGAAATAATCAAACGGAATCCAACTGTGTCCTCCACTCCTCTCGTTTGCAGTGACGCGAAAACGACTGGATTATGCAAACGCAATCGAATAGGTTAGACCGGTACCATACTCAACCGTGATTCCCAAGTGGCCGGTCTAGTTTAAGAAAGCAGAACTAGTTAAGTACCCACGCACTGGTAGCTAGGGAGATCGATCGATCGACTAGAATGGCTGTTCCCGCATTGTTTTGTCTCAAACGCACCGGCCGCCGGCTTGGTCGGCGAGCTCAAGCATATGGTTATGGAATCATGCCTGTAGAAAATGTAGCTCGGTGAGCACGTTCGGCTTCGTAGAAATCTAGCAAAGAACATAGGCATGTGCCGCAGGACGCCGCTAAGCCTGTCCGTTGTGGCAAACGTATAATTGTATGGCTCGGTCACTGGATTTTGGAGGTATCTGCAGAACGCAAAAGGGAAAGTTTTTTTTTTTTTCGAGAGTACGCCAAAGGCGTACCATATCTTTATAGAAGGCAGAGATTTGAATACAAGAACGGCACCACTCGCTACAAGCAACGAGGGTAACCCCAGACACACCGGCTACAGACGAAACAACCACAACACAAAGCACCTGTCCTAAGCAAAGAACCAAGCCACGTCTCGACCGACGCCAGCACCTCCGTAGAAGAACAACTCCGGCAAGGCCTTCCTCATCAACGCACCATCCGAAGGAGATCAATGGCGGGACTTGGTCGGACCCAAGAAGACGTCCTCAAGAAATGCCAGCAAAGGCGTGCATAGCGCCCTGGAAAACTACCTCGGACCGCTGCGCCACCGGAATAGAGCCGCAAGGAACCTCTGCATCGTGTCTTCACGCACGAAGCTCTCAACAGAGTCACGACGTCGACGACGCCGCCATCGTGCCGATCCGCACCGGATCAAGGCTTTCGCCCGAAGACACCCGAACTCCAAGGGTAGGGAGATGCCGACACTCCACGGCGACGCCTCCAAGGAGGGGAACGACGCCCATGGGCGCCGTCGCCATCGGCCCAACACAAGCTAGGCAAGACTTTCGTCCGAGTCGTCGACCATCTCCGAAGCCCCAGAGCAAGGGCAGAGCGCCGTTGAGCCTCTCACCGCTGCCGCCACAGCGCCTCAAAGATGAAGCCGCAAAAAACTGCAAGCCACTCCGACACACCCCGCACGCCGAAGATCCGGTCAACCTCCATCTCCACCTCCAGACCGACCAGGCACCGCAGCCTCCATGCTCCCCTCCAGCCGGAGCAACGCTGCCCGCGGTGGACCTCGCCCACTCCAGGCGCCCACCCACGTCCAGGTCGCCCCGGCCCAGCAGGCCCAGATCGGGCCCATGAAGCCCAGATCTGGCCCGCACTCCATCCTCCTCTCTCCGCCGCATTTTGGAGTGCTTGAACGGATTCAGATGTGTGTATGGAGCACAGCGAAGATACGGAGAGTGGAGAGCATCGTTGCATATTCAAGTTTTTTGTTATTGTTAGCAAATTCCAGCACTCCATCCGTCATTGCGTTGCGTGCAATGAGATGCACACACGGCAGCGCGATGGCACTAGTCAGCCTCGGATATGATATATGCAGAGATTCTCTGAACTAGTCGAAACCAACCAGGAATCGTACTGCGTCGGCGCGAGAAGTTTCATGCGAGGAACCGATACGGAATCGGATGATGCGGTCTCCCCCTCTTATAATGCGATCAACTTATTTCCTGGGGTCGCCGTCGCAACCGCAGCATACATCGGCTCTGCTGCTTCGCTAATTCTCTTGTGCTTCCATCGTCGAACCAACAAAGCCTAGTAATGTTCTCTATGTCAATCCTGGTGAAAGGATTGCAGAGATTACTAGGCTGCAACAAAGAGGAAGATGCTTCTTGCAGAGACAGGTTCAGCGAGCTGCCCGACGCCCTCCTCCTAAACATCCTGGAGAGGGTGAGCACGCTCGACGCCGTCAGGGCCTGCGTCCTGTCGAAACATCTACTGAAGCTCCCTGCCATGCTCTCCCGGATCGCCATCGACGTCTGCTACATCTGGGGAGAGTACATCGATCCCACCGACCTCGAATTCGACGACATGCTCCAAGCGAACCGCGCCGTGGCCGATCTGACTGACAAGATCCTCGGCACGAGGCCTCCACAGCTCACCATCCACGACCTAAACCTGACCTTCGTACTTAGATTGGACAACTGTCTCTCCATCGGCAGATCCGTCGCCCACACCATGGCGACGCGGAAGCTCGACTCGGTCCAGTTCAAGATCTTGACGGAGAAGGACGGCTTTGATTGCACTCCGGCCGATCTCCTCGGCTTCGGGAAGCAGCTCAACGCTTTCTTCGCCGACTGCCAAGACGCGTTTGCTGGCCTCACAATACTCGACCTACAGAACCTGAGGTTCGGTGAGTCCGACCTACCCAACATCCTCGGCACTTGCAAGAGGCTGGAGTACCTGAGCCTCAACTTTTGCGACGCGGGGATAGGCTCGACGCTGAAATTTGAACACGATCGACTCGTGGAGCTCAAGATCGAGTACGGGGAATACGAAACCGTGGAACTCTGCCGTCTGCCCAAGCTACAACGGATGACATGTGATTTTTGGGACCATGATAGAAATCCCTTAGTTTTTGGTTTCGTCCCGCAGCTTTCCAAGCTTAGCCTTTTTAACGCTGTTTTTATTTCGAGCACGACTCCTCTTCGGTTAAGCCAGCTTCTTGCTAATGTGCCCACCATTCGCGATCTGCTTCTAGATTTTGAAAGTCAAGAGGTAATCCTATCTCAGTACATTTTGTTAAAATACCAAATCTCACTACTTTATGATGGTTAGATAATACTCCCTCCGTGCTAAAATATGGGTCTTGATTTTATATACATGAAGATGTATCTAGACCTATTTTAGTTATAGATATATATATCCATATCAAGAACAAATTGAGAGACTTATTTTAAAATGGAGGGAACTTATATGCAGCCGTTTAATACCTTAAATGAGTCTTCTCGATGGCTCGCGACTTTCAGTTTTTGCAGCTTTGCACCATTTGTAACCTTTCCTCTTTGACGTGCCAGATTTGGGTGCGACCAGAGAGCCCAATAGTGCTCTCGCCTGTGCTCAGCAAACTACGGATAGTGAATCTTCATAATCTTCATGAAGGATTTGGCATCTCTTGGACAATGTTCATCCTTGAAGCTGCACCATATCTAGAAGAGTTATGTATCACGGTATGGGATCATAGCCATGGGAAGCTCTATGAGAAAACGGATGTCAAGTGGGAACCATGCGATTCTGATTTCAAGCATGCCAATCTAGGCAAGCTCACGATCTTCGGCTTTCAGCCCGATAACAACTTCATGGGATATGTCACGCGTGTAATGAAAGCCGCGGTGAGGATCAAGGAAGTTTCTCTACACGACAGGAAGGCGTGCGAGAGATGTGTTGTACATTGTGTCGGGTTTTCCACATCAAGGTATCCACGGACCAGCGAGGAGAAGGATTCATGTATTGAGAAAATTACAGAGGGGTTGGTGGCAGGTCCTCCCGTTATGATTCACTTCCGATCCTAGTTTCAAATGGGATGCATGGTATCCTTATGATCCATATTCCACGACAATGTAGATGAAGAATTTGTTGACCCACATGACTTAGATTTCACTTTTCAACTTTGTATCGTAGCCTAATGGAGAGAGGAATTAGTTTGAGAACACTCAGTAGAAAAATATTGCTATTATTAGTTAACAGTATAATGGAACCACCTAGGAACCACCACAGCGATTTTGCGTTCTGAACCGTCCGATCGACCTGTTGAACGGTCCAGATCGTCTGCTTCTTTCCGCAGCGTTGCGCGCTTGTTGGCTTCGTCAAATCGCGTCAAATGGGCCAACCTATTGTTAGGGGCTGCTTTTCCGCGGATTGAGCTGGCCGAAGTTTCGTTAGTCGGGCCGTTTAAGTTTTGTACGGGCCCTGAGGCCTTTTATTTTCCCGCAGGTTGGCCTCCCACTGTAGATGAATAGACAACATCTTGTTCCTTTCCTCCCTCTCTCTGCGCTGCGCCGTCCTTTCGCCTCCGCTGCGGCTCTCCTGAGCGGCACCATGCTCCGTGTGCGGATGGAGCCGGCTAAAAAACCACTGACGCCACGATCGCACAGGTGGATCCCTACTGGATGCCGAGTTCCGTCGATTTGGTGAGAATTTCCAAGGCCACCGAATTGATACCCTCTTCTCAACCAGCGGTACCCAAGATCATTTGTAGACCAATCGCCGCCTCTATTTTTCACCGCAGATTTCACCAGGTCCAACCTCTTCACGTCAAACATTATCCATGCTCCTCCTATGAGACCTACACCTAGCCACCTCAACTGCAAGAAGAAATCGGGTTTGCCCGATCCAACAGTGCACAGATTTGTCCTCCTCACTTCCCTTCTGATCTTTGTCTGATTAGTCTATGATATTCAATTTTCTCCGATCTGTTGTTGCAGGATTACGCCAATAATGCCCTGGATTTTGTGCCCTATTTTTTTTGAAACTGATGGGTATTTCATTTAAATTTTCTCCAGCCCTATTGCCTATAAACTTCCTTATGATGTGATTCCTTTTGAGTTTCTCATATGCATCACAGTCTCAAAATTTTACATGCTTATTCATATTACTTTATTCGATTGTATTAAGAATTTTAATATAGTTCACTTCAGCAGGGGAAAGGCAGAGTCGGTTACAGTGGGTCGCTGAGCCGGGTCAATCATCAGCACATCTCAGATGAACACCAGCATGTTTATGCAATACTTTGCACAAAATATTACATTGTTTTTGTTGCGTTCAAAATTAATTTTCTAACTGTGTACATAATTTTACTAAGAAGAAATATGTGGATTCTTATTTCCACTATACTTTCAGAAAATGAAAATCCTAATTACTTTTCTAGCTGTGTATACAAGTTTAATCAATTAAACTGTCACACGTGTATGATTAGTTTGCATAATACATGATTGTGAGCAAACTGATAGGTAAACCGTCAAGTACAATCTACTGGGACCTGCAAGCATCTAGCTTTGCTGTTGCAGTCTATGTCAGAATAAGTTGAGTACTTCTGCTAATACTACAGATCGTGTTCTTCTAAACCATGTTATGTATTTTCAGGTATTAATATTCCTACTTGAAGATAGCATACTGTTTTCTCTCTCTAATTTCTGCGTATGTGAAGTATCCACAGTTGTTGAAGCTCAACATCGAATTTTCATGCAGCGGCATCACAACTAGCTCATGACAATGTTACTGAACATTAACTGTTGTTTAAACACACAGGTTTATGTGCTTTGCTTTCCTCGGTATCTTATATTACAAACTGATGCTTCTTATAAACATTTACAACAGTTCTCATATTATCATCTTTTAATTCTCTACATGTGCTATTTACAGATTGCTCTAATCCTAGATGCTAAACGAATGCCATCTTTAGAACATCACATTTTGTATGGTTGGCAAAAGGCCGTGTACAATTAATATTCCCCTTTTTCTGATTAGTCTCACAAAGTTGAGAGGAGAGGAAGAGGAGAAGACACACATTCAACTGTTTCATCGTAACAAATTACAGCCGTAGAATGTCGCCCTATATTGTATAAAACCATAAGAGAAAAAGACATGGCAAGCAGCATCCAAGGATCGAGCTAGCACACATTTAAGTAACCCAGTTAGGGAGAGGTTATATGAAGGTGTGTGTTGCTGGAAGCGTAGCATGTAACACACTATCATATTTATCTTATACATTTAGTATTATTTTTAAGCCATTTTTTTTTTGCTTGAATTTCGTAGCAACGCGCAGGGTATCATTTGTGCACCCTCACTGTGCACCGTTGGATAGGGTTGTATAACACTTCCGATTTCCACAAGTTGCTGAAACATCACAGGAATGGTGGAAGCTGTTTCCGTGGGTGATTCATGTTAAATGGGCATGCCACCGTTACAGGTTGCTACTCCGCGGCCCGAGTTGGGCATCTGTTTGTTAATTGGGCCGAGAATAATGCTAATGGGTCTATCCCCCTATCCCAACAATGTAGACTGTAGGTCTCGCCGCTCCCGTGGACCCTCTACATTTATGCATGTACTTTCTTGGGCGGGTGCTGAATCGACTTCAGCGCGCTGCCGCCGGTCTGAAAGCGGAGATCCTCTCTGCTGCGCCATCAAGGGAAAATACAAGACTGATCTGTCGTTCCACCTGGAAGGAACGGGGCGGTGTGCGGCACATTCTCCGGTTCTTAGCGAGAGAGGAAACGTCGCGTTGGGAAATTGAGGGAGAGGGGATACAAAATCTGCAGGGAAGGTGAGGAGGACCCGCTATAACACTGCATCCACGGAAGACGGTGATTTCGTCTTCGCCCAGCCACGGATGCTTCCCTCCTTCAGTCCTTCTCCTGCCATTCCACCTGCTGGGCCACAAGTTTGTGGAGGTTTGTCATGTCCTTGCCACATGAACCTCTCGTCTCCTCTTCCCCTCGCTCCCATCGCCCTTGCATTTCAAACCCTAAAATAATCGCCCCCTGTAGTTCTTGCTGACAGGGACAGAAGGGCGGCCATTCCTCTCATTCATCTCATCATTAAGTCTTCACCTTAATAGTCAAGGGCACAATCAGTTATTATGGAGAGTTTGAGAAAATACCAAAAAGGTTTGCTATGAAACAATATTTTGGATGGATGCACTAGCACTGAGTGCAATGTTAGTACAGATTTCTGCATACCATGGAATTTGTGTGTCGGGTGACTCCTACATCAAAGCCAATTCGCATGTATTTTCTGTTTATGTGTTAGTTAAATTTCTTCAACAGTTTTCATATGCTGGTGATTATTGCTGATTAATATTCTTCTCATGAACTCTCACTGTAACTGGGTTTCTTCATTTTTGATAATCGCTTCTTTTAATACTAACCCTTAGATTATGTCCACATACTGCCTCTCTTACTTTAATTATGTTTTACAATTTGCTAATGTTTTTAATTGAGTCAATATAATAGATTTAGACCAATTCATATTAGGCATACAGAGACTACATTACATTGGTTAAGTACTTGTGATAATAATTTTATTAATTGGTACCAATATGAAGTTACACTGTATATATTGATTAAATTTACATCTTGCATCCCATGAAAAAAGACAACTCGATGGCATCTATAAATATAACATAGCATATGCGGCAGTATGATTGGTGCCATCTAACAACTTTGTTCATTCCTCTGTTAATGACTCCTCTTTGTGTCCCTAAGGCAGTGTATGATTTCCTTATAATTATACACCTCACCTCACTATATACTGATCAGGTGAATGTAGGTGCCTAACATTTGACCTGCTTGCTAATTAATGTATTTAGTACTCTCGGACAATGCACGGAGCTTGTTTTGATGATTTTGATAAACCCCTCGTTGATGCATGATACACATCCTTTAGCTACTTCTGAGTTGAGTTGGTTATGTGCATTTGAGAGAAAATAGATCTTTTTGACCTCAGTTCTATCTAAAGGTCCCCTCTTCATCACAAAGTTATCATCCTTACTGGATTTTTTTTTTGAATAAAAGCTTTTTCATGTGGGTTATTTCACTGTGCAGATAGGAACATGAAAACCAATGAGGTCACGATTCAGCTTGTGAGTTTCCTCAGTTTTCTTTGCCCTGTTTGTTTTTATTACTACATCCGTCTCAGATTAACAGGCACGCACGTAGTTTAAGATAAAGTTTGACCATTAATTTGGTCGATAAAATATAAATTATATTTCTGCAAAATTTGTACTATTAGATTCGTATTCAAAACAGGTTTTGGATGATATAATTTTTTTTAACATATATTCTATATTTTATTAACCAAAATAATGGTCAAAATAATTTTGGACTACGTGCACGCTGAGACGGAGGAAGTAGCTTGTATTGATTACTTTAAATATAGTCATCTGGATGTGGAAAGTAGAATTAATTTCTAGATCTTGGGAATTGTGATGATGCCTTAGCTTGGTAATGTACGGGGAGGTGAGTTATCGAATTAATCTCAAGTGGCGGATAAGCAAATATAACTGACTTCCCTTGTACACTTACATTGGTAATGCATGGAGGTGAGTTACCCGATTGATTTGATAATGTTGCTATGATGCTTTTCTATGCTGTACACTTTCTTTCCGTAGGATGCTGACAATTGTAATGCAAATAATGTGATGTGGACAAGAAAATGATGTCCATTTTGTTGGTCTAACTTCAATTGTTTAAGTTGAAAGGGTCATCTTATATGAATGCTAATTTATAATCTTACATTACGTATATCTTAAATAACTTCGCTCCTACAATCACAGCCTGTGTTTTGGGCATCAACCTATCACGTCAATTAAGGTACTCCAACAATTATCAGTTGTCTGCATAACTACTGTTTGCAGATTTGCTTGATTTTGCTGCTATGCATACAAAGATAATATGGTTGCTTTATTTTACTGAAGTAAAAGATATTCTGAACCAATAATGATAAATATGCCAAATAATTTGATAAATCATCAATTACTAGGTATGATTCATCTGACAAGTGGCTGGTGCTATTGGAAAAGCATCTGCTCCTCCATAGTTATGGTCGTCATGATCTTCTCTTATAATTATGGTCATACAAGGCTTTAGAAGGAGACATTGTGTCATTTGGTGATTTTATTATGTGTGTCTATAATATTGATGAGCTTTATTTTCACATATCAATATGTTAGGTACTTTGTGGTAAGCCTAAACTGGTTATAAATTTTGTTTCACTTGTAGTTATAAACAGTGTCTGCTTCCCCTGGCTAGGTTACTACCAATGAGGCATCATCCACCTTAATGTATTTCGCCTAGAAGGAAAGTTGTTCTGGAGTCATTCTTAGCATCATATTTTTCTTTTGAGTCATTCCAATGTATCTAGGATCTGATTTATGATTTATTTTTTCATGGTTCTTTCTACATAAAGTGGATTTAAAGTTTGAAACCTGAACACGAGTGCTGGTCATAATGTGTGCTCAATATGTTTTATTCATATTCTTGCATAATATAAGTTTTATGCAATTTGTAAATAGTGACTTGTTTTCGCTGCAGTGATGTAAGGAAGTAAATAATGGGACATGCTTCTATTCCAGAATAAGAAAAAAATGATAGCTGATGGCATAAATGGTGTTCTCTATTTAGAGGCTACTGTAAATTGTCAAAATAGCATGGCACACAGACGAGTAAATTATATACGGTTTGATAGTTTGTCTTTGTTATAAAAAATCAATATTCCCCGTGTTATATAAAAAAGTTTGAGATTTATCTTAATTTAGATGTATCTAGACACTATTTAGTATTTATATCCAAATTTTGACAAATCCGACACATCTTTTATGGAGTGGAGGGAGTAGTTAGAATTTCCAAGTGTGTTTGCAGGCATCCACTTTCCACAATGCAATTTTTATTGTTCAGATTTTCAATCATTTTCCATTGAGATGGACGGGCACGGCAACGCGCGCATTCATGATCTAGTAGTATTTATATTTCGATCACCATGCCGCTCAAGCACGTGCATGTCCGAAGGCTTCCCACTAGCATGGGCTCCTCTCCACCGAGTTGACCTCACATGTCGCCCTTGAACGCTGGCTCAACACAGCTCGTTGCGCCATGGCCACCTTGCGTATTTGGCCCTGACTGGTGTCTGCACGCTAATGCTGCAGTGGCGTGGCGTGCAGACTCGCGTGCGCTTGTCTTTTTTTCTTAAGATAAAAATTTCAGATATTCTTGTTTTGTTCAGCTAATATGTCAGCTTAACTATCTTTTGATGTTCCCTGGTATGAATCTCGGAAACTTGATGTACTGTTAACTGAACCCGTATCCCTCCCACTCCCGGCGGCGCGGTGCACCAGTCGGCGGCGGGACGCGACGTGCTTCCCACCGGAAGCGACGCACCAGACGCGTTGCAGCTCCCCTATGCGGCTGCCCCCTTAGAGCACTGCTGCCACAAACCCGCAGCCCGTCGCCGCCACGGCAGCACCACGAACCGACCATGGCCGCCACCGCTGCCGCCTCCAAGGTCGATTCGATGATGGCCAGGGTGGCGCTCGAGTGCGGCGGCGACATCTCCGCCTCCCAGGAGGAGATCCTCGCCAACACCCCCTTCCTCGGCGGCGACAACGGCCTCCCCGCCTCAGCCTCCGACAACGACGAGGAGGTCTTCACCACCTCTCCTGATGCCACTCAGCAGGAAGACGACGCTGTCACCATGTGCACCCTCCCCTTCACCCCGACCCCGTCCGAGACGCCCGCGCCTCCCTCCGACGATGCCGAGGCGGTGCTCGTGCCTCCCTCCTCCAAGCCTCAGTCGCATGCGCCTCCCTCCGACGACAACGCCGGTGCTCGTTGATACGTCCCAAACGTATCTATAATTTCTTATGTTCCATGCTACTTTATTGATGATACTCACATGTTTTATACACATTATATGTCATTATTATGCATTTTCCGGCACTAACCTATTGACGAGATGCCGAAGAGCCATTTGCTGTTTTCTGCTGTTTTTGGTTTCAGAAATCCTACAAAGGAAATATTCTCGGAATTGGAAGAAATCAACGCCCAGGGGCCTATTTTTCCACGAAGCTTCCAGAAGACCGGAGGAGATACGAAGTGGGGCCACGAGGTGGCGACACACTAGGGCGGCGCGGCCCAGGTGCTGGCCGCGCGGCCCTAGCGTGTGGGCCCCTCGTGACGCCCCCTGACCTACCCTTCCGCCTACTTAAAGCCTTCGTCGCAAAACCCCCAGTACCGAGAGCCACGATACGGAAAACCTTCCAGAGACGTCGCCGCCGCCAATCCCATCTCGGGGATTCAGAGATCACCTCCGGCACCCCGCCGGAGAGGGGAATCATCTCCCGGAGGTCTCTTCATCGCCATGATCACCTCCGGATCGATGTGTGAGTAGTCCACCCCTGGACTATGGGTCCATAGCAGTAGCTAGATGGTTGTCTTCTCCTCATTGTGCTATCATGTTAGATCTTGTGAGCTGCCTATCATGATCAAGATCATCTATTTGTAATGCTACATGTTGTGTTTGTTAGGATCCGATGAATATTGAATACTATGTCAAGTTGATTATCAATCTATCATATATGTTGTTTATGTTCTTGCATGCTCTCCGTTGCTAGTAGAGGCTCCGGCCAAGTTGATACTTGTGACTCCAAGAGGAAGTATTTATGCTCGATAGTGGGTTCATGCCTCCATTAAATCTGGGACAGTGACAGAAAGTTCTAAGGTTGTGGATGTGCTATTGCCACTAGGGATAAAACATCGATGCTTTGTCTAAAGATATTTGTGTTGATTACATTACGCACCATACTTAATGCAATTGTATGTTGTTTGCAACTTAATACTGGAAGGGGTTCGGATGATAACCTGAAGGTGGATTTTTGAGGCATAGATGCATGCTGGATAGTGGTCTATGTACTTTGTCGTAATGCCCTGATTAAATCTCATAGTACTCATCATGATATATGTATGTGCATTGTTATGTCTTCTTTATTTGTCAATTGCCCAACTATAATTTGTTCACCCAACATCTCGTTTATCTTATGGGAGAGACACCACTAGTGAACTGTGGACCCCGGTCCAATTCTTTACATCTGAAATACAATCTACCGCAATTGTTCTTTACTCGTTCTTCGCAAACAAACATCATCATCCACACTATACATCTAATCTTTTGTTTACAGCAAGCCGGTGAGATTGACAACCTCACTGTTACGTTGGGGCAAAGTACTTTGATTGTGTTGTGCAGGTTCCACGTTGGCGCCGGAATCCCTGGTGTTGCGCCGCACTGTAATATCCCAGGTTTAGAGGCTATAAAATGAGAGAACATCAAAGTGTGCATTGCATTCATGCATAGAAAATTCGGGGAATTTTTGCGCTTTCAAATAAAACTTACCACAGTAACTGAAGTTTCACTTGACTTGCTGGAATTGAAGTAGATCATCAAGTTAAGCGCTATAAACTTCACCGTGATCTTTGCTTAAACCCATCAAGGTGATCGAGGTTTCTCTTAGTCGGTGGAATTGAGTTAGTGGTGGAATTGAGTTAGTACTCGACGTGAGTGTAATAAACCTCGACATGATCTTTGTTGAACTATTTGATTTTGGGCAACACAATTTGAATTCAATTCAAATATGAGTGATAAGAATTCAAATTGGAATCGGTATTGGAATTTGAAATTCTAGACGATTATATCACATACAACATGTTTAATCAAACAAAATATAAAACTCAAAATTAATAAAGTACTTAACATTTAATTACCTCACTCAATATTACAAGATTCATAAAGACAAGTAATTCCTATTAATGATATTCTACAACAAGGAAAATGTTTCTTTATTGAGTGACACACGATTATACAATGTCTTTACAAAAGAATAGAGAAAAATGAATATAGAATACAAGTACACAAATAATAAAAGTAAAACAGATCCTAAACTAAATCTTAAAGAATGCTATCTTCAGCATTTCTTGTTTAGCTTCAGCACCTGCGAAACAAACAAAGAAAACACAAAATAGAAGTAAATCCAAGTGGCTATGTCAAAAATAAAGAGAAATGGAGAGGGTAGATATTTTCCCCTGCCAAGCTTATCTCTAAGGGGAGCTGAACCAAGTCAGCTTTGGCGACGAGTGAAGCAGTGCAGCTCACACATAGGTCCGCATGTGTGTGCCGTCAACCACGGACAGCAAGAGAGCAGGGTATATTAGCCTATTACTTGCAAGACACCATTGCCTAAGCACCACACTTCTACCCAATCCATCGACCAGGCCAAGAAAAGCACCAAGAACATTAATTGTTCTTTATCCACAATCCCAGTTAACCATCAGGAAATCCTCCAGTGAATCATTAAGAGCTTAGCCAAATCATAAATCAAAAGAAGATATGAGGTCTTGACGATATAGCAGAAGCCAGGAGAAGCAGGTTTAACTCAAGGAGGTGAAGATCCAACAAGCCAGAAGATTAGCAAGATCATCAACAACAAGCCAATCTAGATCAAGAAGCTGGAAAGAGGTATACCACCAATCATGAGATGCATCTAGTGAACCCATTTACAAAAGCATCATAGTATCCAATCTAAATGACTTATCAAACAGAAATCATTTGAGATGATTTTAACATCATTTGGATCCGAGTCTCGAGATCCTTGGCAACTTTAATCCTATTAAAGCTTGTCCAAGACACAGCTCCCGATAAACAAAACCATCAGCTATGCATCCTCTTTAACAAGGTACCACAAGCATAGTTCATTTAGCAAGATAGGCACAGGGAAAACTTTATATAAAAAAAGCTACCAAAAAGAAACTTGAGAACTGTACCATCAGTTTCAAGTTCAGGAAACTAAAAGTTCCTATTTGAATCTATCATATTTTTAGTAGTCAGCAGTGGCAACCAGTTAAGGCCACCTACTGCTGCTCTATTTCCAAATCCCACAAACACATGACTGGATCATGCATGCACATGATCTAGTAATCCTCAACAGCAGCAAGAGCACTATAAACAGGAGTATAAGCTCACAAGTAAACCATCCAGCAACTCATCAATTGCAGGCAACACTAGTTGCATTCTGTATATTGGTACTCACCAATAAGGTACACCAAAATATAACTGAATTTCTCCAATTAACCACTGTCATGTGGACAGTACAACTCCAACAACTACAATCAAATATCATGCCAGCAGCATAATCCTTTAATCATAGACAGTAGTATCAATATAAAGCACAGGTCATCACAGACATAACTACACATGCTGGGGTGATTCACTTATCCAAGTTGAGGCCTTGGATCAAGCACAAGACACTAGAATTATCTAACAGTAGTATCATATAATGATCACTATTGACATACAGCAACCAGTTTAAATACCCGCAAGTTCTTGGCCGACAAATTCATAACCATAGAGAATACAGAGAGATAGGGAGAGAGGGGAATAGCTCACAGCGGTGTAGACGAATGGAGGAAATGGCCGACGCCGGGGTTGCGTCCACGGCACCGTCCCGCCAGCGTCGAGGTCGAGGATGCAGTGGGAACAGCGACATCACCACCACGACCACCACAGCGCCAGAACGCCATCGCAGCGACAAGCAGCAGTAGCACCATACCTCACCAAAACCACCATAGTAGCAGTACCGAAGAGCAGCAGATCGGGGGACACCGGGGGTGCAGGTTACTGCCGTCCTACTAGTGGTCGAGACCGAGGTAAACGGCGTGGTAGAGGAGTAGGAGTAAGTTGAGCAGGTCAACGACCGGGCACAACAAGAGCTCACGCCGGCAACGGAGAAGGCCAGTAGTGCAGAGTGGTAGTATTGACCAACTGTTATCACCAGAATTTGACCGAGTCAGAGGTGGGCCGCGATCAAGATGGACTTGAAGAATATATATAGAAGAAATACGTGAATCGGCCTTACATGCAAAGTTTGGGCTAGTTTGCCCTTGTATCTGTAACATACTAGATTACGTGTCGGTTAGGAGTTAGAGTTTTACCCGTGCACGGTTAGGTGCACGCCTCAGTTAGAAAGTCCTTTGGACTATAAATATGTATCTAGGGTTTATGGAATAAACAACAACCAACGTTCAACACAAACAAATCTCGGCGCATCGCCAACTCCTTCGTCTCGAGGGTTTCTCCGGTAAGCACCATGCTGCCTAGATAGCATCTTGCGATCTAGGCAGCACAAGCCTGCCCACGTTGTTCATGCGTTGCTCGTGATGAAGCCTTTTTGATGGCGAGCAACGTAGTTATCTTAGATGTGTTAGGGTTAGCATTGTTCTTCGAATTACATGCTTTCGTTATGCAACCCTTGCACATCTAGCCGCCCTTACACCTATCTTAGGTGTAGGGGCGGCACCCCGCTTGATCATAGTTTAGTAGATCTGATCCGTTACGGTTGCTCCTTGTTCATCAAGGATTAGTTTAACATCCGCAATAGTTAGGCCTTACAAAGGGTTGGAGGATCCAGCGGCGTGTAGGGTGACGTTTGCTAGCCCTAGAAAGGATGTTCCGGGGATCAACCTCGTGTTGGTTTTTAGGCCCCGTCTAGGATCGGCTTACGGTCACCGTGCGCGAGCGCGAGGCCCAATCGTGAGTAGGATGATCCGATTATGCGGTGAAAACCCTAAATCGTCGTAGATCTCATTAGCTTTATCTTGATCAAGCAGGACCACCATATATTCGGACACCTCGTTCGAATCATGGGTGGATCGGCTCTTTGAGCCGATTCACAGGATAACCCGAGAGCCGATCGAGGCTCGTATTTAATGTTTACGTGTATGCCATGCAGGAAACTAAGCGAGGCATCATCCACACCTTCCCGACCAGGTATAGGTCGGGTGGCACGCCCTTGCGATAGCATCGGACGTGCGACCAGGAGGCTTTGCGGGCCGTCGCTCTGAGGGACTGGGGCCAGCCGCAGCCCTAGTTGTTCCCGGCTCTACTGTGTTGCCCGTCTCTGCCCGCCAGGGGGTTTCTGACGTCAACACCAACATCATGAGCAGGGGCGGCGAACAGTAGGAGGGTCACCGAGGTCGAGCGGGGGCTCGAGGAGGAGGAGAGGTCCGCGCGGGAGAGTGCGGCGGCGCCGGAAACCATCGGCGACCAAGACCAGTATGAGGCTAGGGTTTCGGGGTCGGGGCGACCGCGAGAGACAACAAAAATCAAATCCACCTGGGGGTGGTTGTTGAGCACGTCGTGGCGGAGCAAAGCCCCATGTCTCCGACGCCGGGAGGAGCCGGTGATGGCCGGGGAAGCGGCGGCGGAGCCTGGAGCGCGAGCGCATCTGCGTGTGTGTGCGTGGACGAGAGAAAGAGAGGAGAGAGCGCGTGGGTTGGGTCGGGTCGGGTTCGACCCAAGCCTAACCAACCGCATGAGCCACTTGGGCCAGGCCGACTTGGGTTGGTTGGACCAGTTGGGCTCTGCCCATTTTAGCCATTTGCTTTAGATTTTTATGAAAAACCTTTTAAATATTTAAGGTAATAAAAAAACCAATAAATAGAAGTGGTTATCATAAAATGATCTATACAATAAATATAAAATTTAAAACAAATATTTTAAAATTAAAAGAACAATAATATGAATTTTCTTCTAAATTTTAGAAGACCAATTTGAAATCTTAAACTATTAAGACCTAAACACTAAGAAAAAAAATATAATTTCCTTATTCCTATTTTTCACATCAAGAAAGTAGTAAATATTACTTTATATTAAAATATCATATAATGCAACAATTAGTGCTTTATGATTGTGATTAATCATATGAAAACCCTAATTGATCATTACTTCAACTATTAATTAAAAATCTAAACCCTAATAGTATTTATCATATTAAGTCTTTTAAAAACAATACAATGCTAAATTCATTATTATTTCTATTTCAAAGTGATTAATAACTTCAACTTTATAATGAAGTTATTACGTTAATAACTATATGGTAGATTAGGAAACCCTAATTACATGTTGAATAAAGATTACAACCTCACCATTGCATGTGAAACCTTAAAACCCTAAATTCATTTAGAACCTTAGCTTCATTATTACATGAGAACGCTAATTTGCTTCTAACCCTAACCCTAGGTTAGAACATATGATTTTGATACTTACCTTGCATTCATAGATCCATAGTAGCAACTAAATACTTGTCATGTATTCATAAAATAATAGAGATCTATCACTAATAAAATGGTATTCCATGTGTTCATCCTAATAGAATTTAGATGATCAAGTAGGATCAAACCTAGTCCCTATCACCAAGGATCTCATCCTTAATTAACCTTAATTAGCATCACACCATTGTGATGAACTCCAATAGCATATATGCCCAATATTTAGCATTACATAACCATAGTCCACTAAACCCTACAAGTACTTCATAATTATGAACCATCCTATTTAGGAGCCAATCATTCCTTACTTAGTGGATCCAATAGCAAACCCTAGCCAATCATTTTTTATTACTTAAGAAGTATGTTCTTCAAAAGTTATTCTTTTGAAGAAAATAAAGAATAGCCATCAACCCTTCCTTATAGGAACTATAAACCCTTGATAGCTATCACCAGCAAGATGAACCCACCAGGATAGAAACCATGTATAATTAATTGCTTAAGATGCTTATGCTTAAGTAAAACCATTCAAACCTAGTTGATGATGAATCCAACCCTGTTGGGATACATCTAATACTTACTCCAGAAACTAATTGGAACCATAGAAAACCATCGAACCCCACAAACCCAATTATCATACTTGTTCTTTATTAAAGGACATGTTCTTCAAAAGTTATTCTTTTGAAGAATATAACAAGTAATCATTAACCATGACATATAGTACTAAAACTGACAACTGTTCTTTACATATTAACATTATGCTAATTATCATTCCTTGTGTGCTCAATTGATTACTATGCTTTATTATATAACTTGTACATGATATCAAGTAATCAAACCTTAATAAGAACCTTGCTTGCGAACCATCTCTAAAAGTGCAACACACCCTAAAGAAATCCTTACAACTCACTAATCCTAAATCATCTGGGTTAGGTCACGCTTAGAGCGATTGCATCTCATACTTATGCATTGTTGCATCCTTGCCAATCTTTTAAACATCGTCCTTACCGGACGATGATGCTATTTCAGAATTTGGAGTTATTGCGTATCGAAGACCTTGCCTGCATAATCTTGCAGTCAAGAAAGGCAAGTTCATCGCTTGCTCATGTCATTTGAGTATTTTTACCAAATTACTTACAAAGTACTATGTTTATCACTATTGCATAAAAAGCAAAACCACTATTTTCATAACTATGAATATGACTATGTGGTGGGCAATGGAACCATGGATTGTGTTGATATGGTGGAGGTTCCATTGCAAGGGTTTATATCCATCTAGGATTAAACAACAAATATCGTCCAGTGATTCTTGTGCCGTAATACCCGTGTTAACCATAAGATCTGGAGTGGGACGGAATAGTCAATTGTATTTCCACCTCTTGTACATCAACGGATGCGCTTTACCGTAGACACTTGTCGCCCGAGGAGCAAGCGGTGGGCTGGGGAAGCCTTAAGTCCCCACGGTTATTGCGGTCTATGATGGGTTGCATCTCCCGGCGAAGGAGTTCATGGTAGAGACCTGAACTGTTGTCGTGGTCGGGGGCCGTCCTTAATTGGTATAAGAGCACTGGCGAGGACCCAGGGCCGGAGTTTGCATCAAAGGGTGGGTGTATGAGGTAGCGGAGGAATATGATTGGCTATGACCTTATACCGGGCCTCACACCAAAGGAAGTGTGGACGAGCACGCGGCTCGGTTGGCACCAAGGTTAAGATCTCTTATGGGTAAAGCAACACACCTCTGCAGAGTGTAATGAATCGTGACCTGTCACTCCCTGTTCCGGGTTTTGGAACTGCGAACGCTGCCGGAAAGGAACTCCATGAAGTTCTAGTAAACCGGTGAAGGCTGATGGACATAGTTCTTCTAAATAAAAGCAACCTTTTGAAGAAATGATTATGAAAACCTGCGTTGGTATTAGACTTTATGGTCTAATGCTGTAGCTAGTGCATTAAACACCTCTTTCCTATAATGAACTTGTTGAGTACGCTCGTACTCATCCCACTCTTAAATCCCCTGCTTAGATATGGAGGCATCGAAGGAGGATCTACAGTGCAACTCGAAGGCCGAGGAGTCAACAACTACTTTAAGAGACAGGACCCTGTCAGAGGAGTCAGATACCACATCCAACAAGGAGAAAACCTAGTTTAGCCATAGAAGGGAACTAGTTTCCTAAACCTAGCTCCTACTTAGCTAGAATCTATTCTTAGCCTCTGTAGCTAGTTAAATACTCTACCAATAGAGTTCGTGATAAGACTAGACTACGAGTCGTTCTTCTGGAGTTTATTTGCGGTTTTACCTCATTGTAAAGTAGGAGGCTATGATGATCTTATGTAACAGAGTCAATGTTGTAATTCTATAGACATGCCTTGGACCCGCATATGTTTCTGTTGTACCACTATGAGCGATATAATACTAGTGGAACGGTGTTCCATTGGTGTTATATCAGACTTGCATACTACATCATGCAGTGGTATGTTGGGTCACCACACGCACTACACTCCGCCACCAACAACCTTCACGTGCTCCTTGACTCCTACTGGTTCGATAACCTTGGTTTCTTACTGAGGGAAACTTACTGCTGTGCGCATCACACCTTCCTCTTGGGGTTCCCAACGGACGTGTCAACTACACGCTAGCAAGAAAATTTCTGGCGCCGTTGCCGGGGAGATCAAGACACGCTGCAAGGGGAGTCTCCCACATCCAATCTCTTTACTTTGTTTTTGTCTTGCTTTGTTTTATTTTATTTACTGCTTTGTTTGCTCTTATATCAAAAACACAAAAAAATTAGTTGCTAGTTTTACTTTATTTACTGTCTTGTTCTCTATATTGAAAACACAAAAAAATTAGTTACTTGCATTTACTTTATCTAGTTTGCTTTATTTACTACTGCTAAAAATGAGTAATCCGGAAGTTGAAGTTCGTTCCTTTAAGCAACAAGGGGGAGAAAGTTTTAAAGATGCTTTGTATAGAATTAGCGATGCTCATCATAGGTGCATTAAGAAACACTCCACTATTATACTACTTAGGAACTTTTATGTTGGTATCTCTAGTTGGAATAGGTATGTTCTTGATACTCTTGCGGGAGGTAATTTCCTAGGCACTCCTGCTTTAGAAACTAGTTGCATTATTGAGAGTCTAGTTGGAATACCACCTGTTAATGAAGCTAAAATTGAAATCTCTCTTGAAGATGTCATGAAAAAGTTGGAAGCCATAGAGAAAGATCTTCCAAGTATTGAGACTAAATTGGGAATATTACTTAATAGCACTGATAAACTTGATAAATCTCTAGGTGGAATTAATGAGAGAATTGCCGTTTTAGAAACTTGTGATACTCATGATAATCGAACCCATAGGATTAGTGAACTTGAAGAAGCTATGGGAACCTTGGGTTCAACTTTTTCTTCTCTTAAGTTTAAGGAGAAAGCTTATGTGGGTAAGGAGCAAAAATTCATGTATGCATCTAAAGTGCCTAAGCCAAAAAACTATTGTAGGCCTAAAATTGACAAAGCCCTTAGCACCACTATGGATGATGGAACATCTAAGGTACCTATTGATGTTGATGCTTCAACTCTTGAAAACACTTGATTCACTGTTTCTGCGCCTTGCTGAAAGGCGTTAAAGAAAAGCGCTTATGGGAGACAACCCATTATTTTACTTCTGCACTTTGTTTTATATTTGAGTCTTGGAAGTTGTTACTACTGTAGCAACCTCTCTTTATCTTTATTTTATTGCATTGTTGTGCCAAGTAAAGTCTTTGATAGTAAAGTCAATACTAGATTTGGATTACTGCGTAGGAACAGATTTCCTGCTGTCACGAAATTGAGCCGCCCCTGCTGTAGAAAATTTATAAAAATCTGCCAATTTACGTGCATGATCCTCAGATATGTACGCAACTTTCATTAAATTTGGGCATTTTCATCTGAGCAAGTCTGATGCCTCAAAAAAATTCGTCTTTACGGACTGTTCTGTTTTGACAGATTCTGCTTTTTATTTCGCATTGCCTGTTTTGCTATGTTTGATGGATTTCTTTGTTCCATTAACTTTCAGTAGCTTTGTGCAATGTCCAGAAGTGTTAAGAATGATTATGTCACCTCTGAATATATGAATTATGCACTGACCCTCTAATGAGTTTGTTTTGAGTTTGGTGTGGAGGAAGTTTTCAAGGGTCAAGAGAGGAGGATGATACAATATGATCAAGAAGAGTGAAAAGTCAAAGCTTGGGGATGCCCCCGTGGTTCATCCCTACATATTTTAAGAAGACCCAAGCGTCTAAGCTTGGGGATGCCCAAGGCATCCCTTCTTCATCGACAACTTATCAGGTCACCTCTAGTAAAACTATATTTTTATTCCGTCACATCTTATGTGCTTTACTTGGAGCGTCTGTTTGTTTTTGTTTTTGTTTCTGTTTGAATAGATTTGGATTCTAGCATTCTTTGTTTGGGAGAGAGACACGCTCCGCTGTTTCGTATGAACACATGTGTTCTTAGCTTTATCTTAATGTTCATTGCGAAAGTTGAACTATTTCATTCATTGTTATATGGTTGGAAACGGAAAATGCCGCATGTGGTAAATGGTATAATGTCTTGAATAATGTGATACTTGGCAATTGTTGTGCTCATATAGATCATGTTTAAGCTCTTGTATCATGTACCCTGTACCCATTAATGAAGAACTACATAGAGCTTGTTAAAATTTGGTTGCATGACTAGTTTCTCTAGAGTCTAGATATTTTCTGGTTAAGGTGTTTGAACAACAAGGAGACAATGTAAAGTCTTATAATACTTACAATATGTTCATATGTGAGCTTTGCTGCACCTTTTATACTTGAGTTTGCTTCAAACAACCTTGCTAGCCTAGCCTTGTATTGAGAGGAATTCTTCTCGTGCATCCAAATCCTTGAGCCAAAAACCATGCCATTTGTGTCCACCATACCTACCTACCACATGGTATTTCTCTGCCATTCCAAAGTACATTACTGGAGTGCTACCTTTAAAAATTCTATTCTTTGCCTTTGCAATATATAGCTCATGGGAAAAATAGCCTTAATAACTATTGTGGTGAAGAATATGTACTTATGTGTCTTATTTCTTAATAAGTTGCTTGTTGAGCGGTAACCATGTTTCTGGGGACACCATCAACTTTTACCTTTGTTGAATATCATGTGAGTTGCTATGCATGTTCGTCTTGTCTGAAGTAAGGGCGATTTTCATGATCAAATGGTTTGAGTATGCATATTGTTAGAGAAGAACATTGGGCCGTTAACTAAATCCATGATTCATGGTGGAAGTTTCAGTTTGGACAATTAATCCTCAATCTCTTATGAGAATATTAACTATTGTTGGATGCTTATGCATTAAAGAGGAGTCCATTATCTGTTGTCTATGTTGTCCCGGTATGGATGTCTAAGTTGAGAATAATCAAAAGCGAGAAATCCAATGCGAGTTTTCTCCTTAGACCTTTGTACGAAGCGGCATAGAGGTACCCCTTTGTGACACTTGGTTGAAACATATGCTATGCAATGATAATCCATGTTAATCCAAGCTAATTAGGACAAGGTGCGAGCACTATTGGTATACTATGCATGAGACTTGCAACTTATAGGATATCTTATACATAACACATATGCTTTATTACTACCGTTGACAAAATTGTTTCTATGTTTTCAAAATGAAAAGCTCTAGCACAAAAATAGTAATCCATGCTTCCCTCTGCGAAGGGCCTATCTTCTACTTTATTGTTGAGTCAGTTTACCTATTCTTTCTATCCCAGAAGCAAACACTTGTATCAACTGTGTGCATTCACTACAAGAAAAGTTCTGATAGACAACGTCTCAAAATCGTCCGCTAAGGGGTATTTTTCGTCGCCTATGGGCCTAACCCG
>NC_061510.1:26583505-26629166 GCF_022539505.1 Lolium rigidum | reverse complement strand
GACGTCGTCTTCATCAACAACCGAACGTGTGACCGAGTACGGAGGTGCTGCCCGTTCGTGGCGCCGGAACCGATCGTGATCAAGATCTTCTACGCGCTTTTGCAAGCGGCAAGTGAACGTCTACCGCAGCAACAAGAGCCTCATCTTGTAGGCTTTGGAATCTCTTCAAGGGTGAGACTCGATACCCCCTCGTTGCTACCGTCTTCTAGATTGCATCTTGGCTTGGATTGCGTGTTCGCGGTAGGAAAATTTTTGTTTTCTATGCAACGTTATCCTACAAGATATTGTCCAAAACTATTAAGAAATCATATGGGAGTGTTTCTCTCATTTAAATCTTGTCACCACCAATTCAAAATGAGGTAGAGACTCTGGTCATTTAGGTCTCACAAGAATTGTGGTGATATTAAATCTTTACCATGCTAGAATTAAATGGTATGAGGTGCTCACCTCATTTAAATCATTTTCTTAAATGATAAGTGTGAAGAGGTTGACTTTGGTCAACCTAGGTCACATATTATTCATGAGAGAAATTAAATCTTAAGAATATAATGAGAGGAAATTATTTCTCTAAGTAATTGAAATTAACACCTAAGTTAGTATGAGAGGAAATTATTTTTCTTAATTAATAAGAAAACACATCCACCAACTTAATAGTAATATGTGATGCTAGTTTAAGTGTGTGAACCATGTTTGTGCTTAGTTTATAAAATAGTTTGGTGTGAGCCATTAAGGCTAATTAGGTCTACTTAAGTATTGTTTGGTGATTGTATCCTCGTATTCGTTTTTAGACGCTAGTACCGAGGAGTACCAGGAGGAGGAGGAGGTCTATTTCCAAGGAGAAGAAGACCACTTTGATCACCTCAACAACCAAGGCAAGCTAGACTAATGCAAGCTATACTCTTGCAAGATAATATTCTTGCAAAGTGCAAAGCTCTACTAGAGCAAGGCACACTCACCAATTACTTTATGCTTCATGATCCCATCCCAAGTTTTATTCTTCCAAACTGTTACTTTGATTTTTATAACTTACTTTTATAGTTAACTTTGGTCTAGAGATAGAGTACTACAAGAGTATCAAAGTTAGCCTAGAACAATGAAAGCTAGATAGCACCCCTCATGGTTAGTTGCTAGTGCTAACAAATAAAATTGACTACTCTAGATGGGAACTTGTGAAATGAAATGACTTTGAAAACCTTGGAATGATGAGTCATTCTATTGAAAGATTTTGAAGGTGAATATGACTGGTGAATGACATGGTGAACTTTACAAAAACTGATGGTTGGGTTCGGATGCGATACCATTCCAATTTTGCAAGTACCCCCACGATACCTGATTATGGGTAAAGGCTTAACTAGAAGTTTATGTATCTTAGTATGGGTTCCCTCTAACAAGCGTCATCGGGGTTATGCCAAGGGCTGCCTCCAAAGAAATATGAAATGATGTGAAATGACGTGAAATGAGGTGAATGTCCGGCCCAAGCCCTGTGCAGTTCCCAGGCTGACAGTTGGTCTTCACTGGGAGGCCAAGCTCATGGGGAGAGGTGCATATACTAGGGTATGTAAGTGAAAGGTTATGGTTGGTAGTCCGCGCACGGAGTGTGATAAATCAGGGCCAGTTAACCCTGACGGATTATTGCAAATATTGTGGCACAAGTGTACGACCTCTGCAGAGTGTAGAACTATTCGAATAGCCGCGTCCACGGTTATGGACGGTTGGAAAGGCCATACTGTTCCGTCATCAGAACTTTTCAAAAATGTGACATGTGAAGGGTGACTTGTGATTTGAACTTGAGATGGTGAATTTGAATTGAATCACCACAGAGTTGTGGGAATGACACTAATGTTCCCACTTGAGTAAGTTAGGCAAATGAAGAGGTTTTGTTTACTAAAGTGCTTATGAAATAAAACTGGCTTTACGCAAATAACCTTAGAGCTTAGAACACTCTCAATAGCAATGTTAGTACTTACAATAGTATTAGTTTGCGAGTACTTTAAAGTACTCACGGCTTTGTCCCTGGCTATTCAAATGGCCGGACTATGAAGAGGAGTACCGAACCCGGAAGAAGGACAGCGGGACGTCTACGACAACTAGGATCACTCCTGACGTCAACGGTTGCTCGTGGAATAGATGGACCACGACCGCTACTACTTCGCTTCCGCTATGTGTTTTGTAATAGGATCTCTAGATCCACTATGTTGTATTAAGACTGGATCATGTGATCCTTTGTTGTAAGACGATTATGTGTTGTAATGAATGATGTGTTGTGATATCAATCTATTATGTCTCGCAAAAATAATATTCCTGGGATTGCGATGAATGGCATAATAGGCATCTGGACTTAAAAATCCGGGTGTTGACAGTAAACCCTAACACAGGGTACGCCGGTGCTTATATATTGACATACGGTGGGCCTCCTCGTGTATAGCGAGGGGTGTACAATACAAGAGAATACATAGATATATACAACTAGAGAATAGACAATTTAACAACAATAACCGACCATTATTATTGATCCAAACTTGAAGATAGTCAAGTGAACCATCAAACCTGGTGTAGTCCAACCGGCGAACTTTTTTCTTCTATAGGGAAATCGATGAACTATTTTTTTTGTTTTGAGAAAAACCGGTGAACTAATGAACCGATTGGTCACCTCACCTAGCGCAAGGCCCTCCCAGCCCAAATATATGCAGAATCCTGATCCAATTAGGGCATGTACAACACCACCCTCTTATGTAGGCGCTTAAGTTTCCAAGAAAAAGTCAATTAACAAAAGTATTAACGTAGGAGCTCAGATCTCCAACGCTGAGTCGCTACTTGAGGCGCTTGTCTGCGTGTGGATAACGCTCCTTGCTGTGCGAATTGTACGGAGCGGAGGGGAAAAACGATGAAGCGCTTGGCTCCAAGTTTTGCGGCGACGCTAAGCAGATTCCCGAGATCGGGTAGGAAATAACCGACGATTATCACTGATCCAAACTTGAAGATAGTCAAGTGAACCATCAAACCTTTTTTTTTTTGACAATAAGTGAACCATCAAACCTGGTATAGTCCAACCGGCGAACTTTTCTCTTCTATAGGGAAACCGGTGAACTATTTTTTTTATTGCGAAAAACCGGTGAACTAATGAACCGATTGGTCACCTCACCTAGCGCAAGGCCCTCCCAGCCCAGATATAAGCAAAATGCCGATCCAAATAGAGTCCCAGGCTACACAATACCAGCTATTTTAGGCCCATTGTCCAAGTTACGAGCCTTGCTAAGCTGTGGTACATGCTGGGCCGCACTATTAGAGCATGTCTAACAGGTTCCGTATTTTTTCGCCCCGTAAAACGCGAGTAGAGGGCCCTGTATCCGGTTTTCACGGGCCGAAAACTCGGACGAGCTAGCAGAACCCGTATCCCCACCCCGTAAAACAAAATATTCTGTTTTACGGGGTGGGGATACGGGTTCTGCTAGCTCGTCCGAGTTTCCGGCCCCTCAAAACAGGGTTTTAGACAGCAATTTGCACAACAATTTCACATCAAACATAGCACATCCAAAATATGTGATGCATAATTCATAGTTTTAACATCACAACTCGATCATAGGCAATGTTCAAGCCACGGAAGTTCCCAAATGTGATCAACGATCAACGAGTCCATCGCCACCGGCGCCACCACTCGCCGGAGACTCACCTTGAGCACGAGCTTGACGCGCAGCCTTCTTCCTCGCAATGATGTCCGCCTTGGTCTCCTTCCACCACGCCAGCTGATCCTCGTCCATGCCGTCGGTGCGCATCATCATGATATCCCTCTCCTCGGCCAAGAGCTCCTTCATGGCCTTGGCTTCTTTGAGTGCGATCATCTTCATGTCAAGCTCGGCCTTCAACTTGGCATCTTCCCGCCTTGCTTGCACCTTGGCAAGCTTCACCTCCTTCTTCTTGTCGGTGATGAGGAGCTTGGTCTCCAACGTCTTCATCGTCAATGCCTCCTTGGACTTCATGAGTTGATCCAACTTCTCCCGGAAACTAGCTGCTTCGAGTTCTACCTTGACCCTCTCCTTGGCCTTCTTGTTGCCCTCGGGCTTGCCGGTGTTTCTCCCACTCATGTCCTCCGCTTCATCATCCATGGTGAGCAGTGCCTCCTTCTTGCACTTTGGCTCGTTGTCCCGCAACTTCCACTTAGGAAGATGTTGAAGGATGGAAAAGCAATGATGAAATTGAAATTCTTTGTTCTTCGAGCCGGCCATGTCCTTGTACCGTGCTTGAGCATACTTGGGCTGCACAACAATAGTATGAGATGTTTCCACATCATCAACACATAATATGGATATCATGTGATGTTTCCACATCATCAACACAAGGAAAACTTACATAGTCCTCCGGCACGCATCCACTAGGGGGGTTGTCGGCCACTTGATCCATGGCAGCATTCCAACGAGAACAAGCCGGTTTGATGATGTTCCATCGGCCTTCAAGGGAGCGGTAGGATCTGTCCGCCATGCTCTTCGTGTGAGGCTTCAGCTGGTGGTACAGATCCTCAATGCGCTGCCAATAGCGCTTGCCGCCTTGGTCCACTCCGGTGCACGCATCCATCCCCACCTTGCTCCAAGCACGGACCAAGATGGCGTCTTCGATCTCGCTGTAGTTCACCGTGCGTGGCTTCGGCGTCGACGAAGAACCGGCGGCAGCCGGATCAACCTCAACCACCTCCTCCTCGTCACCCTCATCCTCCTCGTCGTCATCAATCTCTTCGACGTTGCACTCCCCATCGAATGCATCGATACCGGTGTCCAAATTCACCGCGGAACCGTTGAGCATGTCCATGTAGGATGTTGTGGACTCAAGATCGAACACCTTGTCTACGTCCATGGTGGGTGGCGGCGGCGCGGGCGGCGCATCGGACGGAACGGAGGGAGGAGAGGGCGTGGCCTTGGAGGGCGGTGGAGGCGCGAGGCCGATGCGGCTGATTGCCTTTGTCCGCACCTTGGCCGGCGCGGCGCCCCTCGGCCCGGCCGCCTTGGTCTTCATCCTCCCCGCCTTCTTGGCAGCCGGCGGGGCTTCGCCCGGCAAAGCTGCGGCCGGTGAAGCTGCCGCCGCCGCAGGAGCTTCGAAGAATTGCTTCGGAAACCTCTTCCTCTTCGACGGGATGGTGGCGGAGATCATGGCCGACACGACGCCGGCGTTCGGCGCACCTCCGACGGGGACATCGACCATCGCGGTCGGAGGAGATGCATCGCCGGCGGTAGGCGGCTCTTGCGGACGATCCATGGCAGCGGGATCCGGCCGGGAAGGGCGCGGCGGAGGAGATCGGGCGGCGGCGGCGGCGGTTGGCTTCAACGAAACCCTTCGCGCGCAGTGGAGTGGGCGATACCGGTTTGGCCCTCTATCCGCGCTCCCACCCCGCACAAGTAGGGGGCGACGACCCGCCCCGTAATCGAAAACAGGAAAAAACGATGCGGGGGCCGTTTTTATAGGGCATGCTAGACGGCCGGGTAGAGCCGAAACCCGTATATCGGCGGTTATTATACGGGTTTGCCCCTTTTACGGGTCATGCTCTTACCTCTTCTATCTTCTATCCCTCAAAAAGTCCAGACCACCAGTATTTTCTTGAACACGCCCTAAAAAAAAGTATTTTCTTGAACGCGGTTTAAAGGAAACTTCCGCGCTCCACGACGGTTCCCCTTCTCCGAAATTTCAATCTAGTTTCCTTCCACAGTTCCACATCGTCCTCACCGCCTTGCGACGGCGCCTGGATATGGACGACGAAGACTCCGATGACGTAATCTACACCGACATCGACGAAACTGATGACAGCGATTCCGAAGACAGCGACGACGACCCTGCTTCCTCGAGTTCCGACGAGGAAACCTCAGAAGACGAGGAGGAGGACGAGACGGATGACTTAGGCGAGGAGGAGGAAGACCACGTGGAGGAAGAGGCGGACTCTGAAGATGAGGCCCCGATACAAGCGAAGCCTAAGCGGCAGATGAGGAGGCAGAAGCGGAAGCGACGTATGCGGGAGCAGAGGCCGCGGCCGCCGCCACCGCCGGGCACTTGCTGCATCTGCATGGAACCATGGACACCCGACGGGGCGCATCGCATCTGGTGAGTGACGGTTCTTCTACTACGAACTCAAGTTTGCGCGGATATCAGTGCGGTCATATGCATTGTCTGCATGCAGCTGTATTCCCTGTGGACATATGTTCGGCAGATCGTGCCTGGAAGAGTGGCTGCGTCGTCGCGGGAGCACGACAGCGAAGGTTCTTATATATGCATGTTGCTTCGTCCATGACTCATGCAAGCTTATACTTGCCGTACTAATTTTGGATCAATGTCTCACTTCCACTGTTCTTCAGTGTCCTCAGTGCGGTCGGAGCTACACCCTCAAGCAAATTACCAATCTGCATTGACCTTGCCCTGCTTCGATCTGCACATGCTCATCGGAGGAAATCGATCTGTATGTAACTAAGTATTATTAGGAGTTTTTAATAATCAATCCAGCCTTTCCCATTTGGCATGCTTTGTATACGATAGATTGGATCGGTGAAGGGAGAGAGAGATATGCGATGAGGCGATGGCCAACAGGTCCATGCCGTGATCCTTTATATAGAAGCCGTGGCTGGCTTAGATTACAACAACCAGCTCAACAAACCACTAGATATTGGCTACGCTAAGTTATCTAGCTACCTCAATGGTTATCTAGTCTAACAGCTAACCATACAATCTACATACGTTAACAGCCTTCCTCAATCTCAGCATGGTACTACCAAGTTGAGATTGTTTCTGAATTTTACAAAAGATTGTATAGCAAGAGGTTTTGTCAGTATGTCTGCAAGCTGATCATGTGTAGACACGAACCGCACATCAAGATCCTTGCGAGCCACCCTCTCACGGACGAAGTGGTAATCCACCTCGATATGCTTGGTTCGAGCATGAAAAATGGAATTTACTGCTAGGTAGGTTGCGCTGAGATTATCACACCATAGACTTGGAGCACGACTCAAGAAAATTCCAAGTTCCTTTAGCAGTCCCTGAATCCACATGATCTCGGCTGTTGCATTTGCTACTGACTTGTATTCGGCTTCGGTACTGGAACGAGACACAGTAGGCTGTTTCCTGGAGTTCCATGCAACAAGATTGGCACCAAGAAACACTGCATGGCCGCCTGTCGACCGACGATCATCAGGGCATCCTGCCCAATCGGCGTCAGCAAAGCCACTGAGAAGTAATGATGGTGATTTCTGTAACAAGAGCCCAAACGACTGAGTTTGCTTGAGATAGCGCAGTATTCTCTTCACAGCAGTCCAGTGCACATCTGTTGGATTTTGAAGAAATGGGCAGACTTTGTTGACACAAAAACATATATCTGGGCGTGTTAAAGTGAGGTATTGTAAGGCTCCAACAACACTTCGATACCTTCACTACGGGAACCAGCGGAGGGGCCGACGGCCGGCGGCCGTCGGCACAGCATCAACTGCCGTCGGCCCACGTCTGTGCCGACGGCCGCCGTCGGCACACCGCCGTCGGCACAGTATCGCCTCGGCACAGACTGGCTCGCCGTCGGCCCAGCCTTTGCCGTCGGCACGGACTCCAGCCCGACGGTCAAACGACGCCGTCGGCACAGTGAGCCGTCGGCACGGTCAACGTGGGGCCCGCGGAGCGTCTAACGGCCGTTAGGTCAAGGGAGGTACTCGTGCCGACGGCCAGCCGTCGGCCTAGACACTGCCATCGGAGGACCAGAGGCTGCCACGCGTCCACGACCCTGCTGCTGTGCCGACGGCCAAGCCGTCGGCCCAGATGCTGCCATCGGAGGACCAGAGGATGCCACGCGTCCACGCCCCTGCTGCTGTGCCGACGGCTTGCTGCCATCGGAGGACCAGAGGATGCCACGCGTCCACGCCCCTGCTCCTGTGCCGACGGCCAAGCCGTCGGCCCAGGTCCGTCGGCACAGCCCCTGCCATTTGGCACGTCCAGGGGGCTGTGCCGACGGCTATGCCGTCGGCACAGACCATACCATTTGGTTTCCCGCTGCATTTCCTGGCCCAGCACAGCACGCACAGCATATATAGCAGTAATATACATTCAAATGCATCACAAATGTTGCACAAATGTTGCACAGCACATAATCATCATCAAATGTAGCAACAACATCATCGTGATACAAATATGTGTCATGTAGCACACACAATCATCATACATCGTCGACACATGGCACACACGATCGACGCACACCCGCTAGACACCTAGCTAAGGGAAACTAAGATCGGGGGGTCCGACTCGTAAATTCAGGCGTCCGGCCTTTGTCGAGGTAGACCGAAGTAGAACCATGGCCTGAACCATCGCCAGCAGGTGAAAACCCTGAAGCACCGGGAGAATGGCGGCCGGGGTGCATCGGTGTGCCCTCGCGCGACGAACCAGGAGAGGGTCGGTTCCGCGAACTTCCCGTGCCCTACATGTTTGACAAGAGTTAGCATCTTACACATGGGAAAGGAAAGCGGTGAGAACTGGTTAGGCACGGGACTTACCGGAGTCCGTGCGTAGTATGTGGCCGCGAAAGCTTCCCTCGATGGGCACACTGGAGTCGGCCCCGGCCTAGGTGGCTCCTCTTCCGGAAGTGCGATCCTCTCTCCAGTCTGGAAGAACGTCCTGACCGCCTACAAGATAGTTTAGATGTCAAGCGCCGCAGATATAAAAAAAGGGGAGGTGGGACTTGTCATGTCTTCGAACCATAAAAGATTGGAACTTACACGACTCGTCGCCTCCTGGTACTCTTCCCAAGCCGCTCTCTTGAGGTCCCACTCTGCTACAACCGTCAAATAGTTCTCATAAGCGGCCGCGTAGGCGGCCTCAAAGTGAGCCTACAATTTCCAAGAAAAGGAGTCATGTCAATTTAGCCATTCAGGGATGAATGTTGGAAAGAAGATGGAAATGAGAAAACTTACATCCGTACGACGGTGTCGAGGAGGCGCGACCGGTGGGTCGCCGGCGGTGAGGGTAGACCTGATCTGCGTGAGGGTCCTCTCGCGGCTTGATCACCCCACTAAGAAGCTTCGTGCGGCCATGCTCCGCGCCGCTCCCCGCCACCATAATCGCCGTCAAGTCGGTCTCCTGCTCAATAGGATCATCCACCTCCGGATGAAGACCCTTGAACACCGAGCAGTACTTCGTCCAACTCCTCTTCGGCAAAGCCGAAGTACTCGGGCAGCGAGGGCCGAGGCTGGCTCGGATCGGGCTGCTTCGGCTTCATCTTCCGCCACCCTCCCACCTCGGTGAGAGGCTCCCCGAGTTCCGCCTCCCGCACGAGCAAGATAAATGTTATGTGTATCAAGTAGTAATATGAGGGAAAATAAATGCAAGTTGTTCCATGTATATATGTACCTTGTGCTTCCTGTAGCGCTCGGTGCTGCGGCTTCCCGCACCGTGTGTTCCTCCGAGTGCCCCGGTTTGCCTTGTTGCGCGCGCTCTTGGCGTTGAAGTCGGCGTCTTCGCCAACCCACCTCGCTACCAAGGCCTCAAATGCGTCTTCCTTATTCTCGCACCATAGGGGCATAACCCGAAAAACCAAAACTCATTTGAAGAACACATAATGCAATCCCAACTATGCAGCAACATAGAGTCTCATTGAATATTTACTTACCTTGAAGTAATCTTCCTTTGTCATCTGAGGATCGTCCCTGATATTGTCAGCTTTCTTGACCCTCGTGCCCTGCTCAGCCTTGAAGTGCCCGATGCAGGTATGCTTCCGATTGTACCACCGTTGCCTTGTCAACCTCCGACAAGCCCTAGTCGGTACCACCTTCCCTAGCTCAACCATATCATCGAGCACCTTATAATGGGTCCGCAATCATGCATAAGAATAATTGTGAGAGAGACATGAGTTAGCATAGTGTGGTCATCAACTATGAAGTAAACTCGAGAAGCATGCTTTACCCAAAACTTGGTGTACACGGCGTCGAAGCTGTCCCAAAGCCCGGGCAAGGAGCTGCCTCATAGTCCGCCCAAGTCTCGGCTAGCTTCTTCTCGCCGCCGGGGACCGGAGTGTAAAAGCCCGGCCGATCTGCCTAATAAGAGCTCCAATCATGCTCGACGGCTGGCGAACCCCCTTGTCATATGTCCAATTGCTGCACAATAATCAAAACATTAGTATGCCAATCAGTTATGCACAATAATGAAAACATTAGTACATAGCAAAATGAATCTAAATGTTCAAAATTAAACTTACTCTTTTTCGTTCGGGATGATGAGGGCTTTCGCATCCCGGCTAGTAGGCTCCCTCCTCTCATCGTGGACTTGCGCTTCACCACGAATGCGCAACTTCTTCGGCGCCATCTCCCTCTCCGCCTCCTCGTCCCGCCCCTCCACCTCCATCTCCACCTCCATCTCCACCTCCATCTCCCCTCGCAGGACCGTGTGTGAGCGGACCGGGAAGCCACGTCGCCGAGCGGAGGGTATGTCACCAAGGAAAGGTCCACCTCCACCTCGTCCTCGTCCTCCACCTCCACCTCGTCCTCGTCCTCCACCTCCGCCTCCGCCTCGTCCTCCAGCCTCGTCCTCCACCTCCACCTCGTCCTCCACCTCCACCACGTCCTCCACCTCCACCTACACCTCCACCTCCAACTCCACCCGTGTCATCGTCCGCGTAACGCGAGCTGGCACGCGTTGGTCTTCCACTTCTAGTGGTCCCGGTGAACTTCTCGTTGGCTCATACTCTTCAAAATGGAGTTCATGGATTGCTTGCTTCCGCTCATATTGATCAATCACCTGCATTGACAAAGAGTAAACAAGTAAGCATTCATGCCTTAATAAAATGTAGACACTAAGCAAAAAATAGATACTAAGCATAAGAAGCATATTGAAAAATAGATACTAAGCATAAGAAGCATATTGAAAAATAGATACTAAGCATAAGAAGCATATTGAAAAATAGATACTAAGCATAAGAAGCATATTGAAAAATAAATACTAAGTATAAGAAGCATATGGAAAAATAGATACTAAGCATAAAGGCATAAAGGACCCTCACCTCGAATCATCACTATCATAATGAGGCATTGGGTTCTCATAACGAGGCATTGGGTTCTCATTTTCACTATCACTATCGTATCATGTGAGTAATGAGGTTGGGTGGGAATGTCCGGTGGAGTCTCATCATTGAACCCATTGCCCTCATGTAACTTGGTGAGCATTTGTATGTCCTTTAGGTCCACCACTCGTTTCACCATGAAGATGTGCCTCGTTCTCGAGGTCCTCAAGACCAATTTCTATTTCGAAATCCCCAAAGTTCTCTTGCTCTTGATAAAAAATTCCCTCGTATGTTACAGGGTCAATGTTGTTGTAATCCTCGTCGGAGGGCATGGGTAGCTTACCATGTGGTGATACCTTGAACACGACTTCCCAGCCTTTGAGGTACTCCTTTTGACATGGGTAGGGCAAATAATAAACTTGCTTGGCTTGGTGAGCCACAACAAAGACATCGGCTCCGCTATAGCAGGTTGAAGGCCTAACTTCCACTAACCCAATGGAAGGAGTGCTTCTCTGTCCAACTTGTGGGTCGAACCAGTGGCATTTGAACACAACGAGATTGAGTTGTATGTTTGTCCTATTGAATGTCGGCTCGTATACATTCTCTAACCTTCCGTAGTATTCTATGTCATCGGATCCTTTGGTGAAGACCCCAGTATTTATAGTTTTTGGGTTAGGCCGATTCTTCCGGTGATACTCTGTATGGAAGCGATACCCATTCACATCGTACTTCTCATACATTGAGATTCTACGGTTGCAACCCTGGGAAACACATCTCAGCTCATCCGTCATCTCAACGTTGGGATCACCTCCCTACAAATTCAGTTCAAATTGTTTCTTTGCATTAGTTACGTGTAATAAGAGGGACAAGTCACGGATTGCAAAAGTATTGGATAAAAGGGACTTGTTAGAAATTACTTTTTCGTAGAACCAATCCAGGAATTTTTTCTTTCCGGGACGACTCTCTTTCAAAAGAATCTCCATCTCCGCATCAGAGGGATCCGTCGATCTCGTCCAATATTCATCCTTGTATTGGCTAAAAGGAAGAAAAAACGTATTAGACCAAAATCGAGTTACTAATAGCAAAGTAATTTGTTCACCATTTTACCTTATGAATTTGAGCACTTCTTGCATGTTCGTAACCACATAAAACATTATGCAATCTTTCTCTTCCTTTGTCAAGATGCCCTTTTTAGAGGCACCAGCCTTGCCACCGTGACATTTGAAGAGGAGGAGCTTGGGGTCATGCTTGGGCTCGTCGATATTGTACCGAGATATCGGGTTATGCATAGTGGGAACATCATCCGCATAGTACGTTGTCGTGGCGTCTCGCCATCTCCCGGAGGATAGTTGCCTCAGCTATGCATGCTTCAATCTTATTTTTGTTGCCACATTTGTTTCGAATATACTTGAACTCTCTCTCAATGCAAAACTGCCAACGATACCGCACCGGTCCACCCAAGAGTGCCTCGTTCGCAAGATGCACAATGAGATGTAACATCGGAGTAAAGAAACCTGGTGGAAAGATCATCTCTAACTTGCATAACAACTCCGGCACTTGATCATGCAACTTCGCAATCACCGACTCACATATCCGCTAGCACGGACCGTGCGGAAGAAATGGCTCAACTCCGCAAGCACTCGCCGGACATGCTCGGGGAGATACCCTCGAACCATCACCGGCATCGGTCGCTCAATCCATATATGATAGTCGTGACTCTTGAGCCCGTTTACTTTTCCCGTTGTAAGATTGACTCCCTTACTCATATTCGAACAATAGCCATCTGGGAACATAACGGCGTATTTCAGCCACATCATTGCCTCCTTCTTCTGGAGACTATCAAGCACGTAGTTGGCATGCGGCTTGACCCAATTTTTTCTATTGCCCTCGGGAGGATGCATGTGTAGTCTTTGCCTCGTCACACGTATTCTCAACATCGACTCTAGCCTTGACATTATCCTTTGTCTTGTCGTGAATGTTCAGGACGGTGTTAAAAACGGACTCCCCCACATTCTTTTCGGTGTGCATCATATCGATGTTATGGGGAAGTTCGAGATCCTTGTAATACTCGAGCTGCGTTAAGCCCGGCACGTGAGTCCAGCTTGTGTGTCTCACCATATCCCACATATGTTTTGCCGGGTTCTTTACTACGCCGGAGAGCACGTAGCTCACCATCAACAGCTTCACCATTGAACTTTGGTATCGTTTCTTCTTCACGCACAACTTTGCCCTTTGTGAAGTTCTTTTTGTCTCCTCTCGAACCGATGCCCTCTTTTGAGGTACTTTCGATGTTTGTCAAATGCGACATATTTGCGACCCGCATTCAGCCAAATGAACTCCAATCGGTGCTCGCACACTCGGGCATGGAAACCTACCAGCCGTACAATGCCCGCAAAATAGAGCGTACCCGTGTAGGTCGTGCATGGAATATTGGAACCAAACTTTCATGACAAAGTTTGTCTTCGTTGCTCGGTCGTATGTCAAGGTCCCATGGTGCCAAGAGTGGTGCAAATCATCCACAAGCGGTTGCATGAATACACTCAAATTCTTCCCCGGGTAATCAGGCCCCGGAATGATCATCGACAGGAATATGGTCTTCCTTTGCATAAGGACTCCGGGAGGGAGATTGAGCGGAATAACAAACACGGGCCAACAGCTGTACGCGGATGCTGACATACCATATGGATTGAATCCATCGGTTGCTATCGCAATTCTGACATTCCGAGCATCATTTGCCTTATCAGGGTGTTTTGCATCGAAGTTCTGCCATGCTTTACCATCAGATGGGTGCCCCATGTTTAGTCGTCCCTCCGCGTCCTTGAATCTCAACCCGTTCTTATGCCACGTCATCCGTTTGGCCGACTCCTCGGACATGTAAAGCCGTTGGATTCTTTTTATGAACGGGAGATAACGAAGAATCTTCACGGCGACTTTTGTCCGCACCTTCTCACCATTAGCTCTGGTTATCTCATGATACCTAGAGGACCCACACTTGCTACAATATTTGTCATCCGCAAACTCTTTCCAAAACAAAAGACAGCTTTTGGGACAACAATCATACTTCACATAATCCATGCCGAGCGCTTTCAACATTTTCTTTGCTGCATACATGGTTTTAGGCGGACAATGGCCTTCGGGCAACATGTTACCAACAGCTACCAAATTTTTTTCAAAGCATGCACGGGTGCTCGTCGAACTCGGGCCTTGTCGGCTAGTACTTGCGCGATGGCATCGAGCTGAGAAATTTTTGCACCCTCGTATAGAGGCCTCTTAGCCGCAGCCATCATATCATAGAAGGCCTTTGCGGTAGGCTCGGGTTCCTCCGGTTCTGGCGGTTCCTCCGGCTCGGCGGTCCCTCGGGTTCCGGCGGTTCCTCCCGTTCCGGCGATTCCGGCATGTAGGCATCGTGGAGATCATCTAGCAAGTATCTAATCCCATCGTCCTCATTGCCATCGATTCGCTGCCTCATCACCTCACCTCTCGTCACGTTCGTACCGAGCAAAGTCGACACACGTGACGTAATCAGGCATATACCCATTCAACCAAAGATGTTTAGTCATATCATCCTTTCCGTGACGATGACGCCTCTTGCAACGAGCGCAAGGGCAACTTGGACGAACGCCCGACTTTGAACCACGCGCTAACTCCTTCACTAATAAATTGGTCTTCCATACCCACTCTTCTCGTCATTTCAGCCGAACTAGCACGGCCACCGTACATCCACCCATTATCAGCCATCCTCTCGCTTGATTGGGAGACAAACAACAAATAGTACCATGAAATTAAATGCATCATATTTTTTTTTATTTTACCGGGCGAAACGCATGCATCAACCTACATCTCTACTAGGTGGGCTCCTAGCAGCCGCCGGATCCGTAGTTGGCTACGTTCTCCATGCTCTACCCCGGTCCAAGTCAGAATTTCGGCAGCACCTCCCCGCTGCTCTCCCGATACACGTCTCGGCAAAAAACCGAGAGGATGTGCATCCGGAGAACAATGGGGAGGCGCCGCCGAAATCCTGACTCGGACCGGAGTAGAACATGGAAAACGTAGACAACTACGCATCCGCCGACTGTCCCGTAAATGCCGCAAGCGTTACGGTTGAAAATATGCCGACCACTAATGCATATTTATCCGCGTAACGCTCGCGGACGGGAAGTGACACCTAGGTTACGCAACTTTACTTGAAAAATGAATCTAGTGATGTAAAAAATATGGAGGAGGTGGAGTTTTAGCTCACCCTCGGCGATGTCGGCGACCGTCTCGAATCGTGTCAAGCAGTAGGGACCCGGGGTCGTCACGCCATCGGCCTAGTTTAGACAACAACAAATTCAAATTGTTAAAATCATATTTCTATTTCTATTGGCATCATCTCTGAAATGATAAACACCCTCGCATATAGTTTTTGTTCATGTTGCATATTTAATCTGGACAATTCAGAGATGATGCCAATGATGCATGAAAAATTCAGATTTGAAATCCTCACATTTTTCTGCTGAAAATGGATATATAATTTGCACAATTTAGATTTGTAATTTGAGAGATATGAATTATGCCATAATACTCATTTTATATCAGATTTTAATTATGTCCAAAATTTTATTTACCCAAAAACCAAAACAAAGTTCATAGATGGATAGATCATGAAATGCTGATCAAAATGGATATATAACTTGTCAAATTTGCATTTGTAGAAGTGTAGTTTTAAGTACTTTGAAAAGTATCCAGATTTCAACATTTTTTTAGAAACAAACAAAAAAAAGGTAGCATGCAGGGGGAGGGTGAGTAGGAACCGTGCTCACCCTGGAGGAGGTGGAGGAGGAGTTGCCGGCGACGGGGAGGAAGATGTGGCCGTGTAGACGTCGACGGAGGCGAGGACGGGCTCGCGGGGTTAGAGGAGGCGACGGCGGCGACGGTGAGGAGGAGGGGACGGCGGCGACGGTGAGGAGGAGGGGACGGCGGGGTTGGGGAGGGCGGTGGCGGAGCAGGGGAGGCGGCGGCGGCGGCGCGCGGGGTTGGTGGAGGCGACGGCGGGGTTGGCGCAGGCGGCGGCGGCGGGCGGGGTTGGTGGAGGCGGCGGCGGCGGCGGGGTTGGTGGAGGCGGCGGCGGCGCGCGAGGTAGGCGGCGGCGCGCGGGGCTGGCGGCGGCGCGAGGCAGGCGGCGGCGCGTGGGCTTCGGCGGTGGCGGGCGCGCGGGGTTGGAGCTCGGCGTGAGGGCGTGCGGGCTCGGTCGGCCCGACCACTTAATTACTAACCCTATCCGTAGCCGACGGCTAGGCCGTCGGCACACTTTTTTTTTTTTTTTTTCTATTTTTATTTTTACTTTTTATTTCTATTTTTCTTTTTCTTTTTTTCTTTTTATTTCTTTATTTACTTTTGCAGTGGTTGCTAGGAGCTGAGCGCGCGGGGTGGAGGAGCTGAGGGTGGCGACACATAAAATGACTCCGACACATAAAATGACGCCACACATAAACGGGCCGCGGGACATGCGGTATGGCCGTACCGGGCGCGCGGTTAGTTCCGTCTTTTGCGTGGTTACTAGGACACATAAAATGACGCCACGCGGCTCGCATATGGCTCCGTTAGCTTTGCCAACCGCGCAAACGGGCCGCGGGACATGCGTATGGCCGTACCGGCGCGCGGTTGCACCCGTCCGCCAACGCGCGAAACGGAAAACATTTAGCACATAAAATGACGCGTCCTAGACCTAAAACCATTTTTCCCTCCATTTATTGAGCGAAGGAAAGTGTCGCCCCAGCTCAAATCCGGCCGGTTCCAGCGGATTCGGCGGGCACCGCAGAAGCGGGTGGGATTCCCGCATGGCTTCCGCGCGCATATGGCATGTGATAGGTGGTGCGTAGGAGGTATCCTACCGCTGCGCGGAGGTCCCGCGCGATACCGAAATGCGCACCATGTAGCCGCTTCACAAAAAAGCCCTTCCGCACCCCGAAAATGGAAAAACCGTCGCCCGTGGTTCGGATTGGAAATCCGCGACCGGGGCCTTGCTTCCCATCCTAGGGCCCACGCACGTGCCAAATATGGCCTCGTTCCGACAAACTATGTGGTGAAACGGGCCGTTTCCTACTCATTTCCCCTAAAAGCCATAGAACTCCGGACGAGATAGCCCCGTTCGTGAAGGGTTCTCCAAGATAATTGCCGTATCCCAGCTCCGTCTTTTGCAGTGGTTACTAGGACACATAAAATGACGCCACGCGGCTCCGCTCGATTTTTTGGCTCCGTTTGCTTTGCCAACCGCGCAAAACGGGCCGCCGGGACATGCGGTATGGCCGCACGGGCGCGCGGTTGCACCCGTCCGCCAACGCGCGAAACGGAAAACATTTAGCACATAAAATGACGCGTCCTAGACCTAAAACCATTTTTCCCTCCATTTATTGAGCGAAGGAAAGTGTCGCCCCAGCTCAAATCCGGTCGGCTTCCGACGGATTCGGCGGGGCACCGCAGAAGCGGGTGGGATTCCCGGATGGCTTCCGCGCGCATATGGCATGTGATAGGTGGTGCGTAGGAGGTATCCTACCGCTGCGCGGAGGTCCCGCGCGATACCGAAATGCGCACCATGTAGCCGCTTCACAAAAAAAGCCCTTCCGCACCCCGAAAATGGAAAAACCGTCGCCCGTGGTTCGGATTGGAAATCCGCGACCGGGGCCTTGCTTCCCATCCTAGGGCCCACGCACGTGCCAAATATGGCCTCGTTCCGACAAACTATGTGGTGAAACGGGCCGTTTCCTACTCATTTCCCCTAAAAGCCATAGAACTCCGGACGAGATAGCCCCGTTCGTGAAGGGTTCTCCAAGATAATTGCCGTATCCCGGTTCCGTCTTTTGCAGTGGTTACTAGGACACATAAAATGACGCCACGCGGCTCCGCTCGATTTTTTGGCTCCGTTTGCTTTGCCAACCGCGCAAAACGGGGCCGCCGGGACATGCGGTATGGCCGCACCGGGCGCGCGGTTGCACCCGTCCGCCAACGCGCGAAACGGAAAACATTTAGCACATAAAATGACGCGTCCTAGACCTAAAACCATTTTTCCCTCCATTTATTGAGCGAAGGAAAGTGTCGCCCCGGCTCAAATCCGGTCGGCTTCCGACGGATTCGGCGGGGCACCGCAGAAGCGGGTGGGATTCCCGGATGGCTTCCGCGCGCATATGGCATGTGATAGGTGGTGCGTAGGAGGTATCCTACCGCTGCGCGGAGGTCCCGCGCGATACCGAAATGCGCACCATGTAGCCGCTTCACAAAAAAAGCCCTTCCGCACCCCGAAAATGGAAAAACCGTCGCCCGTGGTTCGGATTGGAAATCCGCGACCGGGGCCTTGCTTCCCATCCTAGGGCCCACGCACGTGCCAAATATGGCCTCGTTCCGACAAACTATGTGGTGAAACGGGCCGTTTCCTACTCATTTCCCCTAAAAGCCATAGAACTCCGGACGAGATAGCCCCGTTCGTGAAGGGTTCTCCAAGATAATTGCCGTATCCCGGTTCCGTCTTTTGCAGTGGTTACTAGGACACATAAAATGACGCCACGCGGCTCCGCTCGATTTTTTGGCTCCGTTTGCTTTGCCAACCGCGCAAAACGGGGCCGCCGGGACATGCGGTATGGCCGCACGGGCGCGCGGTTGCACCCGTCCGCCAACGCGCGAAACGGAAAACATTTAGCACATAAAATGACGCGTCCTAGACCTAAAACCATTTTTCCCTCCATTTATTGAGCGAAGGAAAGTGTCGCCCCAGCTCAAATCCGGCCGGCTTCCAGCGGATTCGGCGGGGCACCGCAGAAGCGGGTGGGATTCCCGCATGGCTTCCGCGCGCATATGGCATGTGATAGGTGGTGCGTAGGAGGTATCCTACCGCTGCGCGGAGGTCCCGCGCGATACCGAAATGCGCACCATGTAGCCGCTTCACAAAAAAAGCCCTTCCGGCACCCCGAAAATGGAAAAACCGTCGCCCGTGGTTCGGATTGGAAATCCGCGACCGGGGCCTTGCTTCCCATCCTAGGGCCCACGCACGTGCCAAATATGGCCTCGTTCCGACAAACTATGTGGTGAAACGGGCCGTTTCCTACTCATTTCCCTAAAAGCCATAGAACTCCGGACGAGATAGCCCCGTTCGTGAAGGGTTCTCCAAGATAATTGCCGTATCCCGGCTCCGTCTTTTGCAGTGGTTACTAGGACACATAAAATGACGCCACGCGGCTCCGCTCGATTTTTTGGCTCCGTTTGCTTTGCCAACCGCGCAAAACGGGGCCGCCGGGACATGCGGTATGGCCGCACCGGGCGCGCGGTTGCACCCGTCCGCCAACGCGCGAAACGGAAAACATTTAGCACATAAAATGACGCGTCCTAGACCTAAAACCATTTTTCCCTCCATTTATTGAGCGAAGGAAAGTGTCGCCCCGCTCAAATCCGGTCGGCTCCAGCGGATTCGGCGGGCACCGCAGAAGCGGGTGGGATTCCCGCATGGCTTCCGCGCGCATATGGAATGTGATAGGTGGTGCGTAGGAGGTATCCTACCGCTGCGCGGAGGTCCCGCGCGATACTGAAATGCGCACCATGTAGCTGCTTCACAAAAAAAGCCCTTCCAGCACCCCGAAAATGGAAAAACCGTCGCCCGTGGTTCGGATTGGAAATCCGCGACCGGGGCCTTGCTTCCCATCCTAGGGCCCACGCACGTGCCAAATATGGCCTCGTTCCGACAAACTATGTGGTGAAACGGGCCGTTTCCTACTCATTTCCCCTAAAAGCCATAGAACTCCGGACGAGATAGCCCCGTTCGTGAAGGGTTCTCCAAGATAATTGCCGTATCCCAGCTCCGTCTTTTGCGTTGGTTACTAGGACACATAAAATGACGCCACGCGGCTCCGCTCGATTTTTTGGCTCCGTTTGCTTTGCCAACCGCGCAAAACGGGGCCGCCGGGACATGCGGTATGGCCGTACCGGCGCGCGGTTGCACCCGTCCGCCAACGCGCGAAACGGAAAACATTTAGCACATAAAATGACGCGTCCTAGACCTAAAACCATTTTTCCCTCCATTTATTGAGCGAAGGAAAGTGTCGCCCAGCTCAAATCCGGTCGGTTCCAGCTGATTCGGCGGGCACCGCAGAAGCGGGTGGGATTCCCGCATGGCTTCCGCGCGCATATGGCATGTGATAGGTGGTGCGTAGGAGGTATCCTACGCTGCGCGGAGGTCCGCGCGATATCGAAATGCGCATCATGTAGCGCTTCACAAAAGCCCTTCGGCACCCGAAAATGGAAAACCGTCGCTCGTGGTTCGGATTGGAAATCGCGACCGGGCCTTGCTTCCATCCTGGGCCTACGCACGTGCCAAATATGGCCTCGTTCCGACAAACTATGTGGTGAAACGGGCCGTTTCCTACTCATTTCCCTAAAGCCATAGAACTCCGACGAGATAGCCGTTCGTGAAGGGTTCTCCAAGATAATTGCCGTATCCCAGTGCCGTCTTTGCGAAAATCGTCAACGCCGGGTACATGCAAGGTTAGCCAAACCCTACATCACACTTGTGCACATATGCTAGGGACATATGCAAGTTTTTAAGCGGTTCCGACGCTCCGCTCGATCTCGTATCTTCGGAAACCCTAGGGCGGGGACCCCGCTGATCTACCCCTATAGCTTTCTCCGTGTGACGGTGTAACAATGGATTTTTTTATTTGCTTTGGTTTGTTTAGGACATATGTACATGGGAAACCATAGGTTGGGCTTACTTTACCATAAAATAGGCTCCATTTTAGCCGTACCAGGAGTTTGCACATACGGATCCCGGATTTTCACCAAGTGCTGGCCCATGTCCGCGAAAATCGTCAACGCCGGGTACATGCAAGGTTAGCCAAACCCTACATCACACTTGTGCACATATGCTAGGGACATATGCAAGTTTTTAAGCGGTTCCGACGCTCCGCTGATCCGTATCTTCGGAAACCCTAGGGCGGGGACCCCGCAGATCTACCCCTATAGCTTTCTCCGTGTGACGGTGTAACAATGGATTTTTTTATTTGCTTTGGTTTGTTTAGGACATATGTACATGGGAAACCATAGGTTGGGCTTACTTTACCATAAAATAGGCTCCATTTTAGCCGTACCGGGAGTTTGCACATACGGATCCCGGATTTTCACCAAGTGCTCGGCCCATGTCTCGCGAAAATCGTCAACGCCGGGTACATGCAAGGTTAGCCAAACCCTACATCACACTTGTGCACATATGCTAGGGACATATGCAAGTTTTTAAGCGGTTCCGACGCTCCGCCGATCCGTATCTTCGGAAACCCTAGGGCGGGGACCCCGCAGATCTACCCCTATAGCTTTCTCCGTGTGACGGTGTAACAATGGATTTTTTTATTTGCTTTGGTTTGTTTAGGACATATGTACATGGGAAACCATAGGTTGGGCTTACTTTACCATAAAATAGGCTCCATTTTAGCCGTACCAGGAGTTTGCACATACGGATCCCGGATTTTCACCAAGTGCTGGCCCATGTCTGCGAAAATCGTCAACGCCGGGTACATGCAAGGTTAGCCAAACCCTACATCACACTTGTGCACATATGCTAGGGACATATGCAAGTTTTTAAGCGGTTCCGACGCTCCGCTGATCCGTATCTTCGGAAACCCTAGGGCGGGGACCCCGCAGATCTACCCCTATAGCTTTCTCCGTGTGACGGTGTAACAATGGATTTTTTTATTTGCTTTGGTTTGTTTAGGACATATGTACATGGGAAACCATAGGTTGGGCTTACTTTACCATAAAATAGGCTCCATTTTAGCCGTACCGGAGTTTGCACATACGGATCCCGGATTTTCACCAAGTGCTGGCCCATGTCCGCGAAAATCGTCAACGCCGGGTACATGCAAGGTTAGCCAAACCCTACATCACACTTGTGCACATATGCTAGGGACATATGCAAGTTTTTAAGCGGTTCCGACGCTCCGCTGATCTGTATCTTCGGAAACCCTAGGGCGGGGACCCCGCAGATCTACCCCTATAGCTTTCTCCGTGTGACGGTGTAACAATGGATTTTTTTATTTGCTTTGGTTTGTTTAGGACATATGTACATGGGAAACCATAGGTTGGGCTTACCAGGAGTTTCCACATACGTATCCCGGATTTTACCCCTATAGTCTATAATCTGCCTGAGTTTTGGGACCATTCCCACCCTTCGATGCTCGATTTCTGACGACACATAATAATGATACACTTAAGAACTTGAGACCCACACACGTAACTAGACCCACACACAAACCAAAACACTTAAAGAACTAGACCACACACAAACCAAAGCACTTAAAGAACTACACCCACACACGAAGCAAAGCACTTAAAAACTACACTACTAACACACAAACCAAAACACTTAAAAAACTAAACCCACACACGAACAAAGCACTTAACACTGGGTCGACACATGACCCGTTAGACACATGGACTCGACACACACACATACTAATCAGTTCTCGAAATCTTCGTCCTCGCTAGGGGTGTCCTCTGGAAGCGGTACTTGAGAGGTACGAAAACCACCGTTCATCATTTTCCCCCCATGTCGACGCCTCTCCTTTGGCGTACTCCGCGTCATATTCGGCCCTCCTCTCGCCGCTTTCCCGCCCTCCTCTCTCTCCCCGTACGCCCGCTTCTCCTTCCGTAATGCGCGCGTGGCCGCGACGTCTCCGGGATGGTCTCCGCGCCACCGTGCCATGAACTGCTCGTCCGCCTCGGTGGTATCAATCCGCCGCCGGCCATCTCCGAACCGCTGCGCTTCACCCTCCGAGCGAAGTAGCGGCTCGCAGAGAGACTCTCGGCTTCCGCCGGAGACCCGACCTCCGGGAAGTTCAATTCGTGGCGCGACCGGCCAAACCTCCAAGCCGCAACGTCGTATGCGCGGGCAGCAGCCTCCTTCGTGTAGAAGGTGCCGAGCCACACACGCACACCACCGGCGGAGATTTCGGACGCGAAATGGCCCGCAGCCCGCCGGCGAACGCCGATGAAGCCCGTGTTGCTACGGCGACGAGGAGCCATCTCGACGGCAGCTGAGCTCGAGAGGATTCTCGTGGTGTTTTTTGGATGAGAGAGTTGATGAGGAGAGAAATGTTGTTGCTGATGTTAGTGTTGAGAAGACATGGCTATATATAGGACGACGAGGGCTGAAACGGCGGGAATAATTGGCGGGAGAGAATGGGCGCGAGAAGAATGGCGGGAGGGAAGGAGGGGAAAAATGGCGGGAACCCGTGCCGACGGCCCGGCCGTCGGCCTACATAGGAAGTAGCGCGAAAAAATGGCGCGAATAAGGGCGGGAAGAAGGAAAATTTGGCGGGAAGCCGTGCCGACGGCCCGGCCGTCGGCCCACTTCACGCCGTTTGCCACCCGCCGACGCCGTTGTCGGTGGCCGTCCGTGGCCCCACCATATGACCATGTGCCGACGGCTAGGCTACGTGCCGTCGGCACGGATAGTGTTTGTGCCGACGGCCAAAGTGTGCCGACGGCGGCCGTCGGTCCTGGTGGTTCTGTGCCGACGGCCAGGCTGTGCCGACGGCTACTTTGCTGGGCTGACGGCGAGCGAGGCTGTGCCGACGGCGGCCGTCGGCACAGATTCTGGCCGTCGGCACGTCGGCGGGTTCCCGTAGTGCATGCCTCTGGGTGGTTCATGTATGCCGACCAGATCAGCAGTTACAACAGCCGCACACCCCTCGCAGGGTGGGACTGGAATTCAATAATGTCGTAACTGGATCTCTCATCCACCCATCACTTTCCATCCAACGGCTACAATCAAGAGATTTCAAAATTTTGCTAAATTTATCTTTTTTGCTACCCTCAAAATAAAAAATATTTTTGATTGAAACTTTTTTGTACTTACAACATGATTTGTTAGCAATATGTACATTTTTTGGCTGGATGGAGAGTGCTGGCTGGCCAGTCACTGAATCCCAGTCCCGCAGGGTGATGGGCCTAGCTCATTTTTTGGTTTGTTTTTTTTTCCTTTTTTCTGTCTTCTCTTTCTTTTTCTTTCATTTTTTTTTATCTCTATTCCATTTTTAGATTGGAAAAATGTTAATATTTTAAAAAATTAAATTTGAAAATATTTAGTTTTCGAAAAATGTTCAAATCTTAAAACTATTTATATTCAAAGTGTTCACATTTCTTAAAAAATCATATTCAAAAAGTGTTCAAATTTGGAAAACGTTTGGATTTTAAAAAACATTCATTTTCAAAAAGTGCTCAAATTTTAAAAATGTTCAGATTCTGAAAATTGTTTCAGATAACAAACATGTTCAACTTGAAGAAAACATAAAAAATGGAAAAGAAAAGAAACAACAGAAAAAGGAAACAAAAAAGGAAAAGCCTTGGGCTGGCCCAATAACCCCGCCTCGAGTGTGCGGCGTGTGGTGCGTGCCGACTAGGTCATCATACACGAACTCCCATGCCGCTGCGGAACTGCTAGTTTAGGAAGGTCGCTCAGGGGCCAAATATGCAAGGGCCAAGATGCAACGAGCGGTCATGGGCCTACGTTCAAGGTCAACATGTCATGCCAGCTTGGTAGAAAGGAGCCTGTGGCAGTGGGAAGCCTTCGAACACGTGCATGCTTGAACGGCCTAGTGATTCAAGTATACATTTCATTGTAGTCAAGGTTAGGCACACTTAGTGTCATGGTTTAAGCGAGGGGCTGCCAGCTTGAAGGGGGCTCATGTATGTTGCCTTAAGCCGCGTGTGGTTTCCTTGCCGCCTAAAGAGAAATCATATGGGCCAAGGTCCATCTCGGAACCTCGTCTCTGTTGAGAGAACTTCACCATCGTCGCATTTGCACCATCTTCCAGCACGAACTACTCCGATGCTTACCATCATTGTTGCTAGCGTGCTCGCCGTTAATCCCTTGCCTCGTCGGCCTAACCGCCTGCTACCACCACTACTGTGTCTCCTCGTCGCACCGCCCTCCTCAAAATCACTGACTCCGCCAGTCCTTTGTGCCTCCTCCCCCAACCCTCCCTCTAACTCCTTCCTTGTCCCCTTCCTATCTGGTGCCGACAAGATAAACCCTAGCCCTAATCCAGTGATACATCCAAAATGTATCTAGTTTTACAATCACTTTGCTCATCGTTTTGTTCGGAGTCTCACCAAAACTTGGATTCAAACTATTGGAACTGATGTTGCTTTTTTGCAAAATTTCATTTGTCTTTTCCGCATAGGAAACAAAGGAAATAATATCGACAAAAGTATTTGAGCTTGTGCGTTTTATTTATCTTCTTCTTACTCTTTCTCTTTTGTTCTGTTCACTTGTTGAACTTTTGGTTAAATATTTTGGTGATTTGATTCTTTGATATAGTTTGCATAGCCATTCGTCTTGTCACTTTTATGAGGGCTCATGTTTTATTTGGTTTTATGTCCAAATTGTATCATGTTCGGTTCTTGAAAGTCTTATGCATGCATATTTACTACATGTATATCTTATGTCATGGTTGCTTTAATTATATATAGGGTAAAATCCATCAAATCCTATATCAGGTAAAATGTTCATGAAATTCAGTTTCATATCTATATGCACATATTTATGTAGAATTTGTCCTATGTTTTGTAGTTTCTCTAACTACTTCAGACCTAATTAGTTTGGGGATCATTTTATACTTGAAGTTTGTTTTAGGTACGTTGGAGAAACATTGGATGGTCATCTCTTTCACAAGGAAAAAGTGATGGCCAAATTTTTATTGGAGACAATCTATGATGATAAACTCATATGTACTACATCCACACCAATACTATCTAGGTAACAAGTTTCTCCCTCATGCATTATTTTCTTGCATCCATCCTTGTGGGTTGTTTCTTGGCATGCATCTTTATTTGGAAATTTTGTGTTTCTTTGCAAAGGTTTTAATGAAACATACTTATTACCAATGCGAGCAAGTTGAGATGAGTGCATATTTTCTAATTATATTAAATCATGTTCATGGTTCAACGATTCTAAACATGACAATGTAGCAATTATATTGCATATCAATCCCTGAAAATGCACACATGCGTACTATTGATGAAATTGCACATCTAGTTTCTTTTTTATTTGATATACTTTGTTTGTGAGACTTTTTTTCTTTCTCAAAGCATCCCAACCATCTTCTTTTCCCTTGTTGATATTTTTCATGTCTTTGATGTGTTTGTGTTTGAAGTTCATTAATGTACAATGATATAATAATTGAGCCTTTGGCCTTTGCTTTCATGCAAAGATCTTATTGGTATATTACATGACTTTGTTTTTTATATCTTATTTTTATCTAGGATGGTGGGAGGTCATGCTAAGCATTATGTTTCAGATTCTTCGAAGACTATGTTTATGATGACTCATCTTTGTACAAATCTTATAATATGCTTTGCCACATCTCTCACATTTTTTGGTTGAATTTTCCTATGTTGCCTCCTTTCATGTGTCTCAACCATTTCCTTGTTGCAAATTATATGCTTCTTTTCTTATCTACGATCCCTTGCACATGTTTTGTGTTCTAAATGATATAGATGGAGTGAGGATGCCATGTTTTTTGCATGTTGTATTCAAGTGCAAAATTCTAATTTATGCACAAAACTTGGGGAGCTTCCTCATTTTATTTAGAGCACCATTTCATTATTATCATAATATCTTCTTTTGGCATTTGGTTGTTTGGATATTATTATTGCTTGTTCATTTGTTGATGCTTCTTCACCTTTGTTATCCTTTTTACGATCTTTCGTCCTTAATATAGTTTAACTTCCTCCGAGTATTTGTTAATGTATATGTGAATTTTATTTCACTTATATATTAAGGATGAAAGATCGTAAAAAAATATACTCGGAGGAAGTTAATAAGTGGGGGAGTTTGCTCTATATTAAGGATGAAAGATCGTAAAAAAGATACTCGGTTGGAAATATATGCAATGGAATTCAAATTCATTTACACGTGCATATTGTGGGAGAGTTTGCTCTATATATGGTGGTTCCACTGACATCATATACTTTCGTAGTATTTGATGTTAGTGCAACCACTTTTGTTATTTAGTTTCCTTACATAAACCCTTTCAAAGAGATTGTCATCAATTACAAGAATAATGAGACTGGAAGTGCATGGTGTTCCCATCTATGGTTTTGGTAATTGATGATAATATCTATGGATTAATGTTTGCATTGAGTTATAATTGTAGGATTTGTTCTTAGTCCATTCTTAAACCATTTTTGGCATCGGGATTGATAGATGAAGAAAGTGAAGAAGATCAATTGATGGCCAAGTTGTTCAAGGGGTGATCCAAAGAATGGCCACGCGGAAGTAGATCATGCTCAAAGCATGTCTTGAAAAATAACAAGAAGAAGATGGACTGAGCTCTTGTGTGTACATTCAAGACATCAACATCATGATGAAATAAGAAATGAAGCGCAAGTTCAAAATAAACCATCTTGAAGAGCGCACATGCTTGAAGCTTGTTGCCCTTATGCTTAGTATGGATATGTGAAGATATGTTGAAGAAGAGGTTCTCGCATCTTGGAGCATGGGGGAGCAATCCGCAAACTTCACCGAGCAAGCACAACCAAGAAAGTGTTCCATCTTGAAGAGGACAAGCAAGAACGTCATCATCAATCTCGATAAAGTTTGTTATTGATAGGGTTTCTTTCTTACCGGTCTCGTGGTGTTAGTTGGGTGACCGGTTTATATGATAGTTTGTTGTACTATCGAGAGGGGCTCTCTTATTAGAATATTTATCGTATCATTCAGAGATAGGTCAAACATTTGCATTCTTGGCATCATATTTCTAGGTTGTTATTTGGAACTTATTCATGTGAGGAGTTAGATCTTGTGGTTACTTTCATTACAAGCTCTAGTTTACAAAAAAAAAAGGTTTTAAGATGAAAAACTTATTGTATTTTTGGTTTTGGAGGTTTTACCGGTCCATCTCTTTTAGAGAAGTCAAACATTTTCATCTTGTGGTTTCATCCTCCGTGGTTCGAGGAGACGATTGGAATGTCTGTATGACGGGAAGGTTACACGAGTCTAGAAGTCAGCGGAGGAGTGCAGCCCACACGTGACGGTTACGAGCATAACTTCCATAAAGGGTATAAGACTTGAGAGGTGGCAGAAAAAAGCTTCCTCCGAGTTCTTAGCCCAATAGAGTAGCAACTATGTCGCTTCAAACGGTGCAACTCAGGGCGGCGTAGTAAGATTAAGGACTTCATTATTGTTGGCCTAGTGATGTGGATTGTGCATTTGATGTTGTCGTAAGCGTGCCCGATCATTTGTAAGATCTTAAACCCTAAATTGCTAGTTGGTAAGCTCACCACATAGGGGTTTAAGATTACCCACATTGAGATTTATGCGGATTCCCAAACGCCTTAATTTGCATCACCCTAGCTCCAAAACCCAAATTGTGGGCAACCAAACAATATAGGCATAAATGGTGCCCTCATACAACCAAAAACTTCGTGGGCATTTAATCATAGTGCAAAAAAAAAAACAGACTCAAACCCATGTTCACCTAGCAACAGTCAAATGAATAAAAAGGGGGAAAATACATACGAGCAACCAAAGTAACCCTAACTGACCACTAACACATGTGGTTCTGCTCAAGGCCAGATCATTCCAAGGTTCTGCAGCCGCCTAAAAGATTAAGTGGTAAATTAAACCTTCCAATAATAACCAACCGGCGCCATAGCTAAACTCCGGACATACAAGGAGCCAGGAATGGAGAGCGTGTGCCGGCCCGGCGGTGCAATTCGCTGCCGATTCATGATGCTACGCTTGAACTTTTGGCCGTATGCGTCGACATTGACTCCGGTAGGTCTCTTTAGTTGCTACGAAGGAGCCAAATGGACTACTGAATTCTAATCTAGTAGCTTAACTATTTAATTACTGGCTTGGTTGCTTTTTGATACTAGTGTCTTGTACTCTTGTTGTTCCAAGACGCGGATCATATATGCATATATTTTAGCTGAGACGCACAGAGTTATAGTACAGTTAAACTCTTCGCTAGGCGGTTCAAGAATCTTTTTAGAACTGTTTCATTTTTAGAGTTCTTTATACTATTGTTGATGATTATCAATCGATCGGTGAATTTTCTGAAAAAATAAGTAAAATAAAAATAAGTGCACTTCAGCAGGTAACCAAAATGGTTACACATGCATTTAGGTTCGGAGAAACAAACTGCTAAACTAAGAGCCGTTGCAAAAGCTAACGAAAACGAGTGTTATGGTACTCTATTCACCATTGTCCCATCACGATTCACGAGTTGAAACTTGAGACATTCGAGATGGGGCCATGACGAAAACTAATCAAAGGCATGTCTTGTTCAGTGCACCGATGATTGTCCTGATTCTGCTTTCCTTAGATAAGCAGATATGCTTAATGTCGGAATCGTGCTTACAATACGTAGGCATATCTCCAGAGGCTTCTTATCCGTTAAGATTTAGGACAGGGCAGCTAACTAAACAGGGAGGGCATGTACACGTCACCCTCACAACCGAGCTGATTTATCCGAGAGACGCAAGTGAGCTCTCGATCCTTCTTGGTGACCAACTGTAAACTCAAGGGTACTGCTAATGTGTAACCGTGGTCGCTTCATCACTAATATTAGGTGACTTTTTAACGTCATGCTTAGCAGCAAAATATAAATAAAATTACTAGTAATAACAGAGAACTAGCAATAAGACAGTTATAACATAGTTTCAACTTCCAAGCTCCTTTTGTTCGCTTTTCATGGTTAGTCTGTGCCATCTTTATATGCCGACATGGTAGTAATATTCAGGCACAAGTCTGCCAAGATGCTTAGATGATGCAAGGATAGCAACGTCCCATATGTTAGACTATTGAGACGATCGATGATGCTTGATGGAAAAAGAAAAACAATCAATCGGCGATGTCACTTTCTGGAGGATACGGTGTAACGGGCGAGTTCACTATTCTCCAAGCACAGCAGGCTGGTGGCTACTGCATGATAAAACAAAAAAAAAAACTGAAAGGAGAACAACAATAGATAACCAGGTGACGAGGTTGTGGCAGATCACACGATCCCGCGTCTAGCTGCGGCGGCGAGTTGAGGGCAAGGCTGCCGGTGAAAACCCTGGTCATGGCAGCTGGGGCTAGGTCTATATGTGGTGCAGTCATCATCTACTCACTGGTGCTGCTTCAACGAAAACCGTAAACCTAGGTCTCTCGGATCGAACAATGGTGTGGATTCAGTGTCGCTCTCCCTCGTGGGGGCATTGTTTTTTAAGCAACGGCTGGATGATAGAGGCAATAGGTACAGTGGTGTGTATCTATTGGGTCGACGACGGCGAGTCTCGGCAACACAATGTCACGAGGGCCTCGCACAAAGCAGGGGCGTTGTCTAGCGTCATGGCAAGCTTGGCGAGGGTTCTGCCCTTAAGATTGCTCAACGGTTGGTGGCAGTGACGGCTTCCAGAGCGAGTGCATGAGGCGCTCACAAAAGGTCTGCTAGACCAGATGTATGCTTCTATTTCACCATAGCGTGACACTGTGATGCTCCTTGTACCTAGCTAGTCTGCTAGTGCGGTGTTGTCTATTTTTAGACAATAAGGCCCTGATGGCAATGTTACCCATTGCCAGTTTTATAGGTGTTAAATGGTGGGCTCAGCTTTTTATCAAATAAAATTTAAATAAATGACATATACATTCTTCGATGCAGAAGCCGAGGGTCTCAACCTCCTTTGATACACTAAAAAACAAATACACTTTATATGTAGGTAGGGACGAAGCACTGTATTATACACTAATTTATTATTAGGTGTATATAATAGATATGCACGTTTCACCTTCTTTGAAAAACAGGAAAAGGGCTTGGAGAGTAGAGGCGCGGCTTCAAAGACGACGGGTGCGTGAAGCTCACTCCCATCACAATAACAAGCTTTGAGAAAACAACCTCCAGATGCCAATATTTCATCAAGACAATAAATTGTTTTCATTTGATTCTGAAATGTAAGATTATTGGAGCACATTGTACCCAAAATTCCGGGCAGCTCCCAATTCTCGCAGACAAGAAACGACAAATAAATGGTGGGGTGGCTGTGCCAAGCAAAACAATCCCAGTAAAAAACACATGTTCAACTGTACTTTAATCCGATAAAATGACATGCATGGCAAGCAAAAGATAAATGCAGGTCAGCTTGCTCTCTCATGGTATGGAGAATAGAAAGCACATACAGGAGAACCCAACACTCTCCAGAAACAAAAATATAAAATGCGCAATGAAGATTGGCACATATCCGGAACAACGATGCCAAAACCTGAAGAACAATCAAGACTCATATAGGAAGGGTAAAACCAGCAACAAACATCTATATCCCACCGTGCATATTAGTTGTATGATGTTTTACAATAAAGGCTATATGGATAAATGATGCAGAGGCCAGGCTCATTGCCATTTTCGAAAAAAAAAGGTTCTATTATGTCTGACATCAGTCCAACCATGTTGCACCAGAAATGCTACAAGTAGTAGATAAAGGCACAATACGCAACAATATAAAAAGAAATGAACAGCTCACTGTTTTTGTTTTCATGAACAATAAGATTTTTTAACTATAGATCACCACTCACACTTCCCTGCTGTTTTATGTGCCTAACGGGTAGGGTACCTGAGAAATTCCTTAACAGGTTTATCTAGGCTTCCAGAATTGGGACAGTGCTCAAGTGTTTTGACAAGGATGGTTGTTAGTGGGCTAGCTCGTTGCTGCTGGCTGCGTGTACAAAGCCACAGCACAACAGCGGTTTATCACTCAAAACAAAATACAGTAATGTAAATTTAAAAATGAATAAGATTAGAGAAACAGTATATTGTCAAATTGATGTATGAGTAGAATAGCATACATACCTTCATACAGTCAAAACTGGCATTATATTTCTACAAACTCATGTAGATGTTGTAGAGTCAAAATAGTAATGCATACATACACCCATCACCATAAAAAACCATATACTAGTTGCTATAGGTTTCTAGAAAATCACATGAACATAGATCACTCATACATCAACAATGATCAGTGTGAAAACACAACACTCCTTGTGTGCACAACTGAAGCAAGGGCTTCTAATGGATCAACACCCCCCCTTAACTCATCTGAACAATAAAAAAAAAACAGATCAAAGCCATCCAAGAACATGATCTTTGCTACTCCCTCTGATCCATAATATGTGGCCACTACACATATTATGGATCAAAGCGAGTACCAACTTTCATGCAGTCCTGAAGGGCTTTTGGTAATCATCTCCATACACATGGGGTTTTGGTGGCCATCTGATGTCTCAGTATTAATGGCAACAGTTGTCATCACATTTACTTTATTTATAACAAAACATGAAGGTCTCAGAAAGAACTGGATAGAGCAACAACTTTTAATAACAAATCATACCTTGAATAACATGACAACAAGTCTTCGTACTCCCCGAACAGACATGCAAAGTAAAAAAAAAATCTCCCTCTGTTTGTTAGTGCAAGGGCCATCTCACCATTCACTAACTGCACATAATATCTACTTCCTCCGTTCTAATTAATAATGCCTATATTTTTTTCTGAAAAGTCAAGCTAAGTAAATTTTGACCAAACTTTTAGAAAAAAACTATCAAGAACTAAGATAATAAATAGATATATCAAAATATATTTCATGAGGTATCTAACAGTATTGATTTTGTATTGTACATATTAATGATCTTTTCTAAAAACTTGGTCAACTTTACGCAGTTTAACTTTTGAAAAAAATATAAGCTTTATTCGCTGGAATGGAGGTAGTACAATAGACACAAAACCAAAAAGGCCTAGACCACAACATCTAGGCAAAAGTAGAAAAGGACTCGTCATGTGCCTAAAATAAATGAGGCCCCCATAAGGTAGAACACGCTCTATAATTTTCTTTTAAAACATGAGGTCCATTCTATCCCTAAAACGCATAGAAAAGTGGACTAAAAAAACGTACTCCCTCTGTTTATAAAAAGATGTCTTAGATTTGTCTAAATTTGGATGTATCTATACACTAAATAGTGTATACATACATCCAAATTTTGACAAATCTAAGACATCTTTTGTGGACAGAGGTAGTATAAGATTGTAGTCCCTTTTGTCAATGAAAGAATAATTGATGTTGTTTACATGGTGAAACAACAGAGTCTGCAGGTTAATTCCAATAAAGATACAAAGATGCAAGTATATAAGTATATAAGTGTTATACATAGATGCACGCTCTAGGTAGTAGCAAGCTAAAGAAATCTACAAATGACAACCAAGGAACATAAAACAGTACAACTCATGAAACTCAGAGAAATAAAAATGCAATACAACTCTATGGAAAACTGGTCTATTTCATCATCCGCAACTAAAAGTCCATCCTGTCTATGCAGAAACCGAAAAATCTTAACTTGTTGGCAAAAGAAGAAAATCAGATGAAAGAGAACATGCACCAATAGCCGCTGGCCTAGTTTGCCACTAGTGCCATGAACTTGTTGACGGGGGTTTTGCAACCAGCTACCTATATTGTTTGTTTACTTTTGCGAAGAATGATCTATGATGTTGTAAACATGACTTACACCTGAAATAAGGAACTGAAAAATAAAAGTGAAGAATGAAAAGACCTAATACCAAAGTTTTAAATAGCCGGCTACGCGGCTATAGCCTCCCGGGAGACCTGCGGCTACGGCTAGAGCCATCGGAGGCTAAAAGGATAAAATCCGCTATTAGCCCCGATATGCCGCTATTAGCATTAAAATTGGCTAAAATTTTAGCCGCTAAGCCTCTGTGCGGCCCAGACTTTTCAGCAAATCGACCAAATATCCATACCACAGACCAACCCTAAGCCAAATTTCCCCTTTCCTCTTCTCTCCTCGAACTGGATAAGGACCAGCGACCTTGGCGGCGCGTGCATCCCGGTCCGCGCGCGATAGCTCCTGCTGCTGGCCGCGCTTGCTCCAGCTCCCTGGCCGCGCTAGCTCACGCTCGGCGGCGACCCAGGCCGCTCGTGGTGGCTGCCCTACCCCCTGCTCGGCCACGACCCACCTGCGCTTGCCGGCGGCTGCTCCCTCTCGGCCGCGACCCACCTGCGCTCCCCGGCAACTTCACAAGCAACGACGCGGCCAAGGTAACAACACTAGGTGCCGGACTGGATCTAGCACTGCCTCCCCTGATTGCTGCTGCTACTCCCGGCTGCCTCTCCACTCTACAGTCTAATGCTGCTGCTGGGTGCTCACCAGTTGTTCTGTTCTGCAGGTGTCGGTATATCAAGCACTTCATCAGTACAACAGCTTGCACCAGTTCCGTTTCCTCAGATGAATATGTGCTGCCCAAATTTTGTTTTTCTTCATGATTTAGTAAAACCGCTAAATGGCCATAGCCGGCTATAGCTAGGCTATAGCCTTTTATAGCTGCGAAAAAATCTGCCACTAAATGCAATAGCCCGCTATTTAAAACTTTGCATAATACTTGGCAAAGAAGTTAAACTGGAGAACGATAGAAAAGACTGAACTGAGGAATGGCAAAGAAAAATCAGTAAGTAACATGTAAAAGAAGTTAGAGGAGGTGTATCAAGAACAATGGTCACAACAACAGAGGTTCTGATGAGAGTCATAAAGAAACCCAAAGAATTTACACAAGAGGGCCGTATAGGAAAAGTGTTTGATGTGGGTGAAGCCTTGAAAGATTTGATACAGAAGGCATGAAAGAGTTTGATTAAGATGAACAAACAAAATGCACAGATAAGTTCAAAATATCTTGTAACTAATGATCCATAAGGTAATCAACAAACTATGGGGACATGCAACAAATATAAAACATCTTGCACACTGTTTCAGTTGAACCGGTATATTACTGAACAATCTTTTGCAAGAAAAGAATATTACTCCTCCGTTCATAAATAGATGTCTTAAATTTGTCTAAATTTGGATGTATCAATACACTAAATAGTGTGTACATACATTCAAATTTTGACATAAATTTATGGACAAAAGTAGTACATGTTATAATCCGTATGCTTGGATATGAGCACTGATAAAGGTACCCATTAGAATGAAAAAAATAGTCTACGTAGATAATGATACCTTGAGTAAAAACGGAAATGAAGAAGCATTAGACTAGCGCTCTACCGCCGCTACTTCACCCTGGCTTAACCACCTACTCTCTTTGAGAGAAATCATGTGTGGACACCACACGAAATCCATTTCTCTGAGAAGAATTGAATGGATAGATACTTAAGGCATCTCCAGTGGCCCCGACACATTTTGGACATAATTTGTGTCTGTTTTGGTCCATTGCGCCAGGCCACGGACATAAAATTAGCTCATTTTCTCAATTTGTCAGTTTGCGTCCACCCCTGCCCGAGCGGTACTGCCCTTTTTTTGGCCGCATCTGACATGGGCAAGGGCAGGTCGTGTGGGCCATGTATCAATTAGGGGAGGAGAGAGAGGGAAAGATGCCTTTTGTGTGGCTGGCACAAGCCAAGCAAGGCAGCCCGTATGGGTCATTAATTTGGAGAGAAGTGAGAGGGGAAGATGCATTTTGTCCACATGCCCCGTCAAAAAGTATCTCCCCCTCTCACTCCTTTCCAAATTAATGCATTACCCATACGGCCTGCTCCTAGGCTTGTGCCAGTCACACAAAAGACATCTTCCCCTCTCTCTCCTCCCCTAATTAATGCATGGCTCATTCGGCTTGCCCTTGCCCATGTCAGATGAGGTCAAAGAAAGGGCAAGGCCACTGCGGCAGGGGTGGGCACAAACGTAGAAGTTGAAAAAATAAGCTAATTTTATGTCCATGGCCCGACGCAAATGGACCAAAACGGACACAAATTATGTCAAAAATGCGTCGGGCCGCTGCAGATGCCCTTACACCTCAAATTGTCCATTAAAAACCGAGGGAAAGGGGCTGCGAGACTGAAAACTGAAGAAAGAGAAAGAAATGGAATGAGGAAGAGAGACTGATAACTGAGATGCTAACAAACCGACTGATAACTGACCCAAAAGACTGATAGAATCATGACTAAAGTCACCGAAAGAATTTAAACTCAAAAATGAAAGAAAAACACTGAAGTGAGAAACGACAATAATGAAAAGCTCGAGACTAAAGAAAACAACAGGCTGAAGAGAAAAACAAGACTTACTAAAGGCTGAAAAAGACTAAGGAATAATTTAATACAGACAAGAATGAAGCACTAATGACAGCTGGATGAAAGAATAACTGCAAAATGTGAAAACGGATAATGAATAAAGAGATAGTGAACACTGATGAAATGATAACTAGTATCAGATAATGAAAAGGGAAATTAAGTTACAAGAATGAGAATAACAAGGCAGATAAATTAAGAATGATGAGACAATTGTCAAGACTAATAATAAGAAGGTAGATAATTGACGAAAACTGAGAATAACATTGCAGAAAAATGAAGAATGACAAGAAAACTAAGAAATGATGAAAGAAAAGACAAACTGAATAAAAAAATAATAACTGAAAAATTACGGATGGCAAACATTAAAAGGAAATGAAGTAAAGCACCAAAACTGAAATTGATAATGGAGGAAAGTCTTGTCCCTATTACTTATCTCTTCTATCAAGAGAGACTAACGAAATTGATAATGGAGAAAAAGAAAGTTAAGCAGAACAAGAAAGAAAATGTAGAAAACGAAAGTAGTAAGAAAGGATAAATACAAAGAAGGTAAGAACTCTTAGTACTTCTTAGTTTCTAAATTATATGCATCTAGGTTAAATTGCCAATGACAGCACTAAAGCAAACAACCTCACCTTGGTTGAGTAAAAAGGACAATCCCACATAGGTCACCAACTGGTAAGACTAAGAATAAGGTAGATAATCTGATGCATGCATGAAGAAAGGCGGGAAAATACTAATAGATCTACGAGAACAATGGAGAAATGAATGACAAAAAAACACATCAAGGTACAATTCTTACCTCAAGCATGAACTTTAATCTAATACGCTTTCATAAATATCAGTTTTGGGCCTTTTGGCCAATCAGCTCAAGCAACCAATGCAATCAGGTTCCAGCTAAAAATTCAGAATAAACATACAACATACTACATTCAAGTAGAGCAACTGGCTTAAATAGATGAAAACAGACAGTGTTGGCTCTTCTAAATACAAGCATACCAAGTTACTAACTGTATACAACAACTACCTACCGATTTCCTCAACCTACCTGCTCTCCATGCCCCAGCAGTACGGCACAGACGTCCCTCTCATAACTGAAAATCATGGATCCAAACTCCCAACACCAACACCGCGGAACAAAAATCCGAGATCCAAACCACCCCATAAACAGGAAGCACCGGATATACCCAACACACGATCAGTAAAAAAATGACAGGAAATGAGCAAGCTGGCCTCTAGCCGGTGCCACCCGCTCCACCAGGCGCCTTGCCTCTTTATCTATGCCAGAGTTCCTAGACAGACTACGGCAGAAACTCAACGCCCTGACTGAGCTGGAATGAAGCACAAGGTATAAGCGGGCACGGAGAGACAAGCGGGTATAGGAGAGCCCGAACAGGATTGAACGACCCTGAAAATGACATCAAAATGCACAGGCTTGTGACAATCGAACGGACAGAAAAAACAATGTTGGCGAATCGAAAAACAGCTAGCTGTAGAATAGCAAAAGTGAACAATTAAGTATGCAAGGTTCATTTGTTTCAATGTTAAATTTCTCGATTAATCAACAAGCACCAATGTTTATCTGAATGGTCTATCAAAGGAATTCAGAACAGTTCTTTTTCCTTTTTTTTTACTGAATGTGGTACTTCTGATAGTAGAAGTAAAGGCCAAGTTAAACACTGTAGCCAGAGTGTTCCTCTTTTTGAACCATGAACAGCTAAACATGGTGGAGAAAAAGATCGTGTGAATACATGTAGAGCAGCAATCTGAATCAGTCCCTGGTTAATATCCCATGGGAAGTATGTTAGCAATCCTGTGCATATTGCAGCAAGACAAGCACCAGCAATGATAGTACACGTGGACAGCACATTTGCACAAAAGCAGCGGTCTCTATTCATGTAGTTCCAATATTCTTATTACACAGCCTTCCGGATAACTGTAGCAGTGTCCCCAAAATTCAAGGCAACTCCCCATGTCACACCAGAAACGATAAATAAATGATAGCTGATTGTGCTAAGCAAAACAATCCAAGGGGAAAGCACATGTTCAAATGTACTTTAATTTGACAAAATGACAGGCAGAACGAGTAAAAAATCAGTAAAAGTTAGCTAGTTCTCTGACAGTGCATGAAGTATAGAAACCACGTACAAGATAACCGAAGAGTCACCCAAAACAAAAATCAAACGTGCATGGACAATTGCCACATATCCAGAACAAAGATGACAACACCTGAAAGAACAATATCCAAGTTGATCACTCATCTAACAAGCTAAAAATTGCCACATATTTATGTGCACACAGCAGAAATGCTAGTAGGAGAGGAGCATGATATGGGCACTGGGATGGGAAAAAATGGGAATGAAAGGCGAAACAAAAAGTGTCAAATTTCTGTAGTATATATAAACATTTTTGCAGGGAAAATTGCTGCAATCTATTGCAAACCATCTACCTAAGCATTGCTGGATTGGCCATGACACTGAAGACCAAAACTGCAAAGCATAAGACACACCCACAACATGAGTGTAATCCCAATATCCCATAAACGATACTACTAAGTACCAACATCAACATTCTCATGGTTATATCTAACCTAGTAATCATTTAAAAGGCGCTACCAGAACATTCGATTTGACAACATACAGTGACAAAGTCCAAGGCAGCCTGGCAACATGTATAGTCTAGGTGAAGAGTGCAGGACCCCTGCACCAAGAAATTTCATGCGGTGAGACAAGTGAAAGCATCAGAAATGTGAAATTCATGAGAAGAGAAATGCAGGACTGTACCAGGAAGCGACGAACGGCTAGATAAGGCCTTTCTGACGGGCGAGCGCGAGGAAGTCCTCCACGGGATCCTGCTTGGCGGTAGCAGTAGCAGTGGTGGTTCTGGTAGGGATCATGAGCACCGCCCTGACGAGAGGATCGGCATGGACCGGTTGCTCTGGTTGCGGCGGCGGCTGCTGCTCTGGCTCTGGCTGTTGCTCTGGTTGCTGTTGTTCGGGGCTCGGGGTTGGGGTACGGATCCTGGCGCCCCTGACCTTCCTGGTGCAAACCCTGGGCTTGCGGCGCGGATTGACGGGCGCCGCATCTCCGTCGGAGGAGGAGGAGGAGGGAGGCGCAGGCGAGTGGGGCTTGGAGGAGGGAGGCACAGGCGAGTGGGGCTTGGAGGAGGGAGGCGCGAGCGCCGCGTCGGCGTCGTCGGATGGAGGCGCGGGCGTCTTGGACGGGGTCGGGGTGAAGGGGAGGGTGCACATGGTGATGGGGTCGTCTTGCTGCTGGGTGGCATCAGGAGGGGTGGCGAAGACCTCCTCGTCGTCGGCGGAGGCCGAGGCGGCGAGGCCGTTGTCGCCGCCGAGGAAGGGGGCGTTGGCGAGGACCTCCTCCTGGGAGGCGGAGATGTCGCCGCCGCACTCGAGCGCCACCCTGGCCATCATTGAATCGACCTTGGAGGCGGAGGCGGCGGCGGTGGCGACCATGGTCGGTTCGTGGTGCTGCGGTGGCGGCGACGGGCTGCGGGTTTGTGGCAGCAGCGCTCGAAGGAGGAAGGGAAGCCGCATAGGAGAGCCGCGACTCGTCTGGACGCGGAAGCACGGCGCGTCCGCCGCGGACGGAGGGGAGAGGCGCGCGCCGCCGCCGGCCGCCGCGTCGAGGGTTCAGTTAACAGTACCGCTACAGCATCAGAGGCAAAGCTCGGGGAAGAATGAAGGCGGCCCAGCAAACCGTCGACACAATTCTAGCATTACGGCCCACTTGGGTGCTACTGCTTATCAGCTTATGCTCAAAGAAGAAAAAACTTGGGTGCTGCTGCCACCTGATTCCACACCAGCACCTCTACCGGAGGAGGAGACGTCGGCAACCAGGACCTCGGCATTGGTCGCAATCTGCTCCGCAGTCCTCATCGGCATCTCGTCTTCGCCCGCGACCTCGAGCTCGTCCTCGGCCGGAAGAATGGACGACCTCTCCTTCTCACCTTCGTACTCGTTCTGTTCAAACATGCCATTCCCGGGCATTTCCGACGACATGTACATTAGATCTACTAGGGTTTCCGTTAGGATAGCGGTCGGATTGATGTTTTGCAAGGTATTCATCCCTATTTCTTGCAGTTCTTGTCCAATTCTTGCATTTCACGGGCTCGATTTGCTTAGATCTGTTACTATAGTGTCGGATTGCGGTAGATCCTTCCTAGACCGGCCTTTGGATTGCTGAAACTGGCAGATCTTACTGTGTATGCATAGAGGTGAAGGTTTTTTTGTGTTCGGGTTTACCATGTTGTCATTGTTGTGCGAAAAGTTGAGCTGAGTCGCTAGTTTGTTCAGACGCAAGAGGAGTGGGAGGACTTGAAGAAGGAAGTTGCAATGCTCAAGAATATGCAGCGAACACAAGCACAAGTGATGAGGGCTAAGAAACAGGAATGGGAGGCAGAAAACAGGCTTTGGAGGCTGAGAAGAGAAAGCTAGAGTATGACATATATGATCTGCTTCAAGTGAACTTTGCAATCAAGGACAAGCTCAAGAGGATCAGGGCTACTTGTGACGAGTGATGAATGTGATGTAGACGTACTGTATGAAAATTAATAATGTGGCCTAAGTACAATTTGTAATGTACCCTAAGTACCACTGGTAATGTACTCAATTTGAAGTGTCAATTGTGTTGTTTCTTGATTGAACTAGGCCAATGATTATAACCTGGGATCATAGTATGAGGAGATGATTGATCAGAACCTATGGCATGACTTAACATGACCAAACCATTGGTTCTGTTCAAACATCTCCTACATATGTCCTCATTGTATGAGGCCTCTGATACCCCGCTTTGCATGTTTATGCTTCTTCAGTTCTGCATTGGCCAATGATTCAACTATGGCACAACGACAGTCATGGTGCTGCCGTCAAACTTAGTCATGTGTGCCGTATTACTGGCACACTAGACTTAGTTTGGGAACAATCCCTCTGCCTGTCGTGTGATCCTACATATGAGGCCTCGTTTTAGTATGTCTAGTGCATTGGCCAAAGATTCAACAAAGAAACAATGGAAGGCTAGGTGGTGGCCTCAAACTTAGTCATGTGTGCCACTGTCGTAGTACACTACACTTAGTTTGTGGCCACTCCCTATGCCTACCATGTGAGCAACTGTATGGGCCTTACTAATGTTATCAATGTCCATTTTCATCTACACTACTTGTGAGCACGCACACTTCTAATGGCTTGTGTTCTTCTGGCAGACTGAGAAGATCATGCTTGGGTCACCTGCTGAGGTTACCGGCGAGGGACTGGCGAAGAAGCGTCGTGGAAGGCCGGCTAAGGTCGGCCACTTCCACGATGATCCAGGGCCGGACCACTTCCTCAAAATCATCTTCAAGCCCATCTTCGGCCACCTCATGATCCCTAAAGCTTTCGTCAAGTGGTTCGGAAAAATCCCTTCCAACATCATCGTCACCACCGACACCGGATGCAACTGGAGAATGACTACGAGGAGAGAAGGCGATGACACATTCATCGACCAGGGATGGTCGGCCTTCGCTGTCGCCCATCAGCTCAAGGTAGGCCAGTTCGTCACCTTCAGAAGGGTGTCCTCCTTGGAGTACAGTGTGGTCATATTCGACCACACCTGCACTGAGGTGGTGAGCAGGTGCCCGTACCATGGTGATGACACCAGGTGCGTCGTCTCCGAGCACCATGTCTGAAGCTAACCTGGTGTCATGTCGTGTCTAGTTGCTGCTCGTGTCTAGTGTGTTGAACTATGATCATGTCTGCCGTCTCCAGAACTATGATCGTGTCTGCAAAATATTGTGCCGTGAACTTGTGTCGTCTATGATCACTGCTAAGTTATCTGTCGTCTATGATTGTGTTCTTACTTGTTCTTACTTGTGATGTTGATCGCTGGTAACCTCACCACTAAAGGGAAAAGGCTACCAGAACCGGATTATGGGTTGCAACCAAACAGCAGGGGCGGCGTTCTGGGCTGCTACAAGGCCTGAAAACCGACCTACCAAACGACCAGAGTCTAAATCTCCACGGAGCCGAAAAATCTTCGTGCAGGCCACCAAACAAAGTCGTTTTTATGGCCATGGCCCATCTTGGACGCGCAGGGGCTCCTTCCCGCTGCGCCAGTCATGCAGGAAATCGACCCAGGCAACCAAACGCGGCCCAAGTTTCTGAGAATCATACGAGGGAACATCAAAAGAATAGTTAAGCTGGCATATTACCTGAACAAAACAATAATGTCTGGAAATTTCATCTTCAAAAAAAGAAAGACAAGGGCACGCCACACCACTGCAACATTTCTGGAATCATACGAGCGGACATCAAACGAATAGTTAAGCTGACATATTACCTAAACAAAACAATAATGTCTGGAATTTTCATCTTCAAAAAAGAAAGACAAGCGCACGCCTCACCACTGCAACATTAGCAGGTAGACAGAGCTTAGAGCATCTCCAGCCGCGTGTCCTAAAACGGTCCCCAAAAAGATTTGGGGCGCGCCGGACAAAACATCGTTCCCAGCTGCCCGTCCTAAATGCCCTTTTCGTCCGGCGCGGCCCACTACGATGTTCGGCGTCCCGAGCCCGTTCCCGCTACAAAGGGGACGTTCCGGGCACGCCGGACACAACAAGAAGCGAGGCGAGGAGACGCGTCAACGACTCACGAACGGACACTTAAGCGCCGTCTACCTAGCGACGGTGCAGTTGCCGGGAAGGGAAACCGTCGAAGTGGAAACCGCGTCGATCGACACGCGAAACGCCGGAATGGAGAGCGAACTCCACGGAAGAGCAACCGCCGCTCTCTTTGATATCTGCGTCGTCATTCATCCGCCCTCAATAAGACTCGTACGTATGCGCTTTCCGATCTATAATCTGCCGGCTCCATCCATCTCTCCTCTCCTCTCTCACAATGAGCGACCTCTCTCAGCTGCCATCAGACACCGACAGCGAGGGGAAGGTGCCGGGATGGCGCCATTGGTGGGACAAAGTTGCAACGCCTAGCAGCGATGGTTCCCAGCCGCCAGACAGCGAGGAGGAATGGAAGGCCGACGAGGAGGAGGAGGAAGAGGCTGAGGAGGAGGCGGCGGCGGCCGCCCCGGCGAAGGCGAAGACGCAGCCACGAGTGCTAGCGTGTAGTTGACACGTCCGTTGGGAACCCCAAGAGGAAGGTGTGATGCGCACAGCAGTAAGTTTCCCTCAGTAAGAAACCAAGGTTATCGAACCAGTAGGAGTCAAGGAGCACGTGAAGGTTGTTGGTGGCGGAGTGTAGTGCGGCGCAACACCGGGGATTCCGGCGCCAACGTGGAACTCGCACAACACAATCAAAGTACTTTGCCCCAACGTAACGAGTGAGGTTGTCAATCTCACCGGCTTGTCGTAAACAAAGGATTAGATGTATAGTGTGGATGATGATGTTTGTTTGCGAAGAACGAGTAAAGAACAATTGCGGTAGATTGTATTTCGGATGTAAAGAATTGGACCGGGGTTCACGGTTCACTAGTGGTGTCTCTCCCATAAGATAAACGGATGTTGGGTGAACAAATTACAGTTGGGCAATTGACAAATAAAGAAGGCATAACAATGCACATACATATATCATGATGAGTACTATGAGATTTAATCGGGGCATTACGACAAAGTACATAGACCGCTATCCGAGCATGCATCTATGCCTAAAAAGTCCACCTTCGAGTTATCATCCGAACCCCTTCCAAGTATTAAGTTGCAAACAACGAGACAATTGCATTAAGTATGGTGCATAATGTAATCAACACAAATATCCTTAGACAAAGCATCGATGTTTTATCCCTAGTGGCAACAAGACATCCACAACCTTAGAACTTTCCGTCACTCGTCCCGCATTTAATGGAGGCATGAACCCACTATCGAGCATAAATACTCCCTCTTGGAGTCACAAGTATCAACTTGGCCGAGCCTCTACTAGCAACAGAGAGCATGCAAGAACATAAACAACATATATGATAGATTGATAATCAACTTGACATAGTATTCAATATTCATCGGATCCCAACAAACACAACATGTAGCATTACAAATAGATGATCTTGTTCATGATAGACAGCTCACAAGATCTAACATGATAGCACAATGAGGAGAAGACAACCATCTAGCTACTGTTATGGACCCATAGTCCAGGGGTGGACTACTCACACATCGATCCGGAGGTGATCATGGCGATGAAGAGACCTCCGGGAGATGATTCCCCTCTCCGGCAGGGTCCCTGGGCGTTGATTTCGTCCAATTCCGAGAATATTTCCTTTGTAGGATTTCTGAAACCAAAAACAGCAGAAAACAACAATTGGCTCTTCGGCATCTCGTCAATAGGTTAGCGCCGGAAAATGCATAATAATGACATATAATGTGTATAAAACATGTGAGTATCATCAATAAAGTAGCATGGAACATAAGAAATTATAGATACGTTTGGGACGTATCAAGCATCCCCAAGCTTAGTTCCTACTCGCCCTCGAGTAGGTAAACGATAACAAAGATAATTTCTGAAGTGACATGCTATCATAATCTTGATCAATACTATTGTAAAGCATATGAGATGAATGCAGCGATTCGAAGCAATGATGAAGATAATGAGTAAACAAATGAATCATATAGCAAAGACTTTTCATGAATAATACTTTCAAGACAAGCCTCAATAAGACTTGCATAAGAGTTACTCATAAAGCAATAAATTCTTAGTAGAAAGCTTTGAAACAACACAAATGAAGATATAAGTTTCAGCGGTTGCTTTCAAATTTAACATATATATCTCATGGATAATTGTCAACACAAAGTAATATAACAAGTGCAATAGGTAAACATGTAAGAATCAATCACTACAAGAAAAGTTGCCATGGCCGACGAAGTTGAAGTCGCGCCGTGGTTGCTGGTGTACCATGGCCGACGATTTTGGTCCCTCCGTGGTGCATGTCAAAACTTTTTTTTCTCGTTTTTGAGGCCACCTAGCCCGACGAAAGCGGCCAAAACGTCGCGTATGGTGGCCCGGGACGTGGTGCATCGCGAATTCTCGGGTTCGCCGGCCGAGTCAACGCAAATCCGCACCGCCGAGGGATGTAGGGCCCAGATGGCAGCCTCTCTGGCATTGTTTTTTTCCTCGATCGCGCCATCTCGTTCAACGTTCTCCGATCGAGCCGTTTACGATGCAGGATCATGGGTCCCGCATGTCATCCTCTATGAACCAAAATTCTTTCTATTCTTGGATTTTTTTGACCCCTGATTTCTGGCTACTTCCTTTTTCTTTTGATCCCTTGCCGCCTTGGAAACGTTGAGACCGCTGCTGCTAAATGGGACCCGCATGTCATCCTCTATGTGCAATCAACTTTCTTTTTTTGGAGTTTTTTTTGGCACCTCAAATTTGGTCACTTGCCTTTTTCTTTCGATCCCCTGCCGCCTCTCAAACGGTGATACCGCTTGTCGCTAACTCGGGACCCGCATGTCATCCTCTATGTACTATAAAACTTTCTTTTCTTGAATTATTTTTGGCACCTCATATTTGGTCACTTACCTTTTTCTTTCGATCCCCTGCCGCCTCTCAAA